>NC_091131.1:64209960-64530377 GCF_040183065.1 Periplaneta americana | reverse complement strand
TATACATAATTTATTATGTTAAATTATTTTTTGAAATAAGTATTTGAACCCAACTAATTCTTAACACGGCGTCTTCCTTCTTTCACTCACTTATTTTGAAAGAATGAATCAGATAACAGCGTGTTGAATCTGCCCATCAGTTAATGCTATTACTTTGCGACCTCGGGAACATCCGAGGTTAAAGCTTCCTTGCACACAAAGGAGCAGCTGCAGTTACAGGTTATTAGGACGTTCCTGGTAATTCCATCTCATAAGGAAAATCTCTTAGTTTTCATTTGATAACAAGCTGGGGATGTCTCAGCTGAGGTTGAATTCACGTCCTTGCGGTGTCTTACCGACCAGATCTACGGAGTCGGCGCAGAAGTCTTCCGGCTCAGAACATTTAATTAAAATTTAATATACTTACAGTATATTAGAATAGTAAATCCCATATATCATTAGGCAGCATAGAGCATAGCGCTGTTTTAGATTGTCAAATCAACGTAACATTTAATTATTTCTTTAAAATGGTAAATCCTAAAGTTGTGCTATTAGCGAATGATACCTACATGTGTCACCAACACCGCTTGACTGATCGGACTATTAATTGATTTTAATAACTCAGATTCAAGTAAAAGACTTCTTAAAACAGCGAGACAAACTTCGCAAGTATAGTGGACTCTCCTAAGTTCGACAGAACAGAAATGAAAGTCCTATCCAATAAGGCTAGTGGGTGTGGCAGATGAAATAAATAGCCTACAAATTCTTATTGGTTATCCATCAACGAATACAGTACTGTACTTGCATTTCCTGCCCGCCCCGAGACTTGTGTAAGCGCTTTTAATACCACAGTGGGTTTCGACAGTTCCGTCTCACAAACGGCGCAAATCTCAAAGAGAAAAAGAAGAGTTCATTAATTTAAAATCAGTGATCAATAAAATATTCTGTTTTCCTTTAACAAAAGTATCACTACAAGACACAGAACCAATTCCCATTCAAATGGGAAACCCATTTCTTAGTGCCCGTGTAAGGGGGTGTCTAATTCTCCTACATAAGCAGTCGAACTATAGGATGTCGAACTTGATTTCTGTCGAACTTAAGAGCTTCCGATGTATTATTCTCGTACAACGTGACTCAATGCACCACAGGTTTTCCTTAAAGTTCGTCACCAACTCACAAGGTAGCGAAAGTATTTAAAAATATATTCCTAAAATATATTATATCGACGCCGGAATAAAAATTATTATATTTTTGTCAACTCTCAGTCCACAGACCTGCTGCAGACGGAATTAATCGTCTGATTTGTTTGTTCCACTTTCTGCGTTTACAAGGAACTCGACCGCCACGACATGAGCTACTTTGATACAAGGTCAATGTTGACGCGACCACGCGGAGTGACAATTTGCGGAAGTTCTCTGGAATCGCGCATATTTCACGGGATTTGTTTCCTTTAAGATGAGGTGAAAACTACGACACCTATCCATTTGCATCGCCGCGCCGTTTTCCTGGTTGATATGCGGGGAATATCTGCTTGTTTCGTATTAACAGAGATGAACCCCGAGTCGACGTCAGTCTCGTCTTCGAGGAAATAGGATGTGTGTCACGCATCCGTTATGTACGGTACATACGCGTCAGACTGGCTGAAATAATAGTAATAACAATAGTAGTAGTAGTAGTAATAATAATAGACTACTACTACTACTACTACTACTACTACTACTACTAATAATAATAATAATAATAATAATGAAGAAGAAGAAAACCACATGTCATAGATACTTCTGTGCGAATTATTTTTCTTGCTATGGAATTCGAATTATCACACTACACTGTTTTAATAGATTAATGATTTGTTATGATGTTCACTGTTGCTGACATGCACCAGCGTTGAAATCTCTAACCGTATTCGTGGAAAGAGCCGTTTCAACGTTAAAACACCATCACTGGGTGACACTTGATGGATGTAACTCTCAGTTATGATAACATAGACGCCCCGTATTGTTTCTTATGACGTAGAAATAAAGGAGCCGAGTTGACTCGGTTCGAAGAGTGTCAAAGTACGAACTGCAAGAGTCCGGTTTCAAGCCGGAGTTTTCGTCTCTGTATGATTTGTTGAACGGTTGCAGAGTCAGGCGCCTATTTTAACAGAATATCGTGTGCTGTTTTCGCGTAACTTCTAAGGAATAGTCAGTACGTCCTATTACTAGTAAAACCAGTTAAGTTCAGTAATGCAAGTTTTGTGCAAACAGCAATTAAAACTTTATTAATGTACAAAAATTTGTAATACATTTTTTAAATAAAGTAATCGGTTTGTTGCCTACAACATTTCGTACTTATTCGATTTTACTAGAATACAGAGCACGGAAAGACAAGTCGGGGACTGTACGTAACTTATTTTACACAAAAAGTGGACTTAATCGGTTTTACTAGTAAGGACGAGTGGCACAATTCACGTCTCAGCTCTGAAACTCTGAGAGATGATACGAAGAGTAGAGAAAATTACACGTCTTTGGTTAAAAAATTGATGCGCTGAAACAAGATACCCGATATAATTTTTAATCGATGATATTGGTAAGGAGGCTCTCTGTTTTTAATTCGACCTGTAGTAGTTAATAATCTATTATTTAATGTAACAAGTGGAAATCCAAATAAATCTTATATATTGTATGTATTTTCATTAATTACATGTTTAAAATTATTAAATTTATTATATTTTGAAGAACAACTAGACGTCGGACTAAAGTCTAGCGATGAGAATCACTTAAAACAGGACCTCTGGATTGGATTAGATAGCGCTAGGTAGGCTAAGTAGTCCTAGCCTTGAGAAAAAGGAATGAACATTCTGCATGAAATTGAATTTATTTAGGTAAAATTAAAGAAGAAAGCAATAATACTGATCTGATCTTTCAAGAATGTGGATTTCCCTATGCCAGTCATTTCATCTCACAGGGTTTCAGAGCTGAATCGTAGACTGTGTCACTCGCTCTTGTTTTGTCAACCATTGCCTATGATACGCACAAACAGCAAAGAGAAGAGCGTAAGAGAAATAATAAGATACATCTCGTTTATATATAAAATGTTCGTTTGTGGTAATATAAAGGTACCTATTTAATGGACTGGTGCATAAGTTTGTAGCGTAAATAAATACTTGGTTGCTATGGAAACATGGACAGCAGTGAACGAAACCACAGGAAAACGCTACGAACATATTTACCGGTCCAATAGTTATAAAGGAGACGTTAAAGTAGGGGTAATACAGATACGAAAATTCCCCTCTTCCCGGGCTCGAAGCTGGATTCTCTCAGTCTGTAGTCCAACACTCTCTGAACATAGAAATTCGGCTCCTTTATTGATACAAAACGTCGTCAAAAATATCAAGGATACATTTATGTTACCATAATTGTGGGTTACATTGAACTTGTACTGTGTTTTAACGTTCAACAAGAGCTCATTTCACACTTCATGTCAGATTTCAACGCTGGTGCAAGCTTGTAACCGCAATCGTCTGACCATCATACCATGAGGTATGGAAATTATAGTGTAAAATCAATTGCCAACAAACCTGCAAAGATGCATTCTAAGAATTGAGGCCGAATGTTTTACCCACCTCTGTGTTAAGTAAGAAAGAACAGGTTTAATTTTGTTTAGATCTAGGTGAATGTAACTTTTTACCATAACTAAGGTATGTTTAAATATTTTTGGTGCTCGGTGAATGTATCTTTTTACCAAAAAACAAACATGTTTAATTTACTGCACAGGTTTCTATATAGGCCTAACATCAAGACGTTTTGAAGTAGAGTGGCACTCATTATTAATATGTTCCTCCACTTCTCGTTACCATAGCACAATATGAGCTCCAGGCGTAGCTCAGGAGGTAAGGCGCTTGCCACACTGGTCGGAGCTGTACTCGGGCGCGGGTTCGAATCCCTCGAATCCTCGTATTCATATCGCCAAATAAAATTACTCTATCATCAATCTCGTCGACGCTAAATAACCTTGTAGTTGATAAAGCGTCGTTAAATAACCAATTTAAGAGCATTATATGATATGGGTACGTTTTATCTAGAGTTAAATTGTTGGAATGAGAACAATAGAATTTATCCAGCAATAAATGGGAAACACTCACGGACAGGAGAACGCGAATTCTATTATGTGCTATGTTCAAAACATACAGAAGTGAGCCTACCTGTAGAGAAATAAAAAATAGGTTGCAGCCGCCAAATTACTCTTCGAGGAACGACCACTCATATAAATTGAGGGAAAGAAGACAGAGGACGGACACTGGGAAGTTTTCTTTTCTCAATCGTACTATCAGGGACTGGAATGATTTACTGAAGGCTTTACCAATAACCAAAAATGTATTTAAAAATAGGATTAAGGACTTTACTGATAGACGGTAATATATTATACACAGTATTTAAAGGGTGTAATTGATATTTTGTTATTGAAGTGTTGTATCAGTGAGGAAGTGTGTTGTGTCAGTGAAGAGTGAAGTATGTTGTGTTAGTGAAGTGTGTTATGTAAGTGAAGTGTGTTTCTGTCGGTGAAGCTTTATAGTTTATAGTGGCAGTGCAAAGTATTTGAACAGTGAAATGTTTTTGAAATGTTAGTGAAATCAGGATAGAATCAGTGAAATGTGTCGTAGTTCCAGTGCAGTGAGTGAGTTGTCAGCGAAATGAGTGTAGTGCTGAAAGGTACTTGTGTAGGTATGAACATATCATACTCGTGGAACTTAGGTTTAAGATACAAATTAGATTTAATTTAAATGTTATTTTAAGTGAGCGTGCTTCATTTAATTTAGGTTTCTCCTTGTTGTTGTTGTTGTTGTTGTTATTATTATTATTATTATTATTATTATTATTACTATTATTATTATTATTATTACTATTATTATTATTATTATTAATATTATCAATGTATTGTTAATTGTGTTTATTATTAATTGTGATATTGAGTGTAATTAGTTACCACTGCCACCGGGTATATACCCATTTGCAGTGTGAATAAATACACACACACATACAATAAATTAATTCTACATAAATGTAGCAATCTTCGTTTTAATTAGAGATGAAAGAAGCTTGTAATAATTCTCGTCAGTATACACTTTACATAACTTTAACTCGCGGTGCACTGTGTGATTCAGAACAAGAAGAAGTGATGATTATGATGGTTCGTGCAGAACTAGACTGAGGCTTCGAGGGTGACCTTAGAGCCGTCTTACAATAAGGATCGTATGAAGGCTTCCGAATCCTTGCCACATGACGAATCGGTAATTGCAATGCTGGAATAGGCCTCGAAGTCATTAGATAAGCTAATTTCTCGTTCTCTCCTGGAGGTTCGCTGTTGATGGTATAAGTGCAAGCTTCCAGGAAACCCCTTTAGTAAAGTTGGACTCGGTATCAGACAGATAGAAATAATATATTATTTTGTACTCCATAAGAAAAGAAACGTTGTGAGATTATCGTTCACTTGTATTTGTTAATGTTCCCCAATCCCTAATATTTCCTATATTCTCGAACAGAATTTGATATAGCTTGGTAATCATACAACGACCCTTAAGGAAACTTCAGTGTCATGACGAGTATGGTGTCTTGGATCTCAAAGCTAAACCAGAGAAAAATTACCAGTTTCAGCAGAAAAGAGTCGACTTTCAACAACCGAAAAATCGTGATCACTTGAAGCGACATCATGTAATCTGAAAATTTGTTTACGTATTAATTTTTACGTTTATATCTATTTATGCTCTAATCATTCATTTACATGTTAACTTATTAGTTCGCGTATCTTTTAATTAATGAATTAATTCATGTAACTAAAAATAGGATTTTATTCATCGTGCATCTACCGAAACATTCATCGTACATCTGTTATGCATTCTCCTTACATATTTTATATCGCTTCATTCATTGTGATCTATCGGCACTTTCATCATAATCTGTCGATATACTATTAATCGTGTATCTTTCGATACATTAATCGTGAATCTGTCGATATATTCGTCTTGATTCTGTCGATATAGTTATCGATACATTCATCGTGTATCTGTCGACACATGCATCATACATTGTCGATATATTAATCGTGAATCTGTCGATACATTCATCTTACTTCTGTCGATATAGTCATCGATACATTCATCGTGTATCTATCGACACATGCATCATGCACCTGTCGATACATTAATCGTGAATCTGTCGATACATTCGTCTTGCTTCTGTCGATATAGTCATCGATACATTCATCATGTATCTGTGGACACATGCATCATGCACCTGTCGATACATTAATCATGAATCTGTCGCTATATTCATCGTGCTTCTCATAGTACTGTCCGACCGAGTGGATATGTCGCATCTCGATTACTCCCATCTGTTTCTGCTGGCCTCTCTGTAAAGGCTAGTGGCAGAGGTGTCAGGGTATTTCTTGAAACTATTTGCTGTTCGGAATTGGAAGTCTACATAATATTATACAACTCTTAAAAATAATTTAAAGAAAAGAACCCATAAAGTAAGTAACTGTCACGGGACTTCTCCCGTTTCGTCAACCCAGCGATATAACCACTCGGTCGAACAGTATATCTGTCGACACATTCATCGTGCATTTGTTGACGCATTCATCATGCATCTGTAGATTAGTCAGCTTGCATCTGTCGGTGTAGTCATCATGCATCTGCCTGTATAGGCCTAGTCAATGTGCATCTGCCGATACATTCATCGTGTACCTGTTGATATAGTCATCGTTCATCAAACAATATAGTTATCGTGCATCAGTCGATACATTCATCGTGTATCTTTTGATATAATTTGTTATACATCTGTTGTTAGAATTCATCGTGTATCTGTTGATAGGTTTAATCAGGTAACCATTGATATATTCTACAGAGGTGTGAAAATTATTAGAATAATCTTAATTTTAAAGGTTTTTTAATAGTTCCTTCACAAACATTCATTGAATTGATGAATATTGGTATATAATATTACTATACTGATGTAGGATATATTTACTACTAACAATGCCGGAAAGCATTGTTGTACATTGGTATTTTTCTTATTTTACAATTGTTATGGGAATTCAGAAATTATTATATTATGTTGCGGAATTGGAAACATAAAAAATTAATTAAGAAATGCTTTAAACAAATTTTTCTTTGCGTTTACATTGTTGTGAAGGTTCAAATAAACGTATACATCTGTTTTGGGCATATAATTTTTTATGTTTCCAATTCCGCCAACATAATATAATAATTTCTGAATTCCCATAACAATTGTAAAATAAGAAAAATACCAATGTACAACAATGCTTTCCGGCATTGTTAGTAGTAAATATATCCTACATCAGTATAGTAATATATACCAATATTCATCAATTCAATTAATATTTGTGAAGGAACTATAAAAAACCTTTAAAATTAAGATTATTCTAATAATTTTCACACCTCTGTAGATGAATATGTTGATAAAATTTTTCATTGTACACCTATTCATAAAATTCATTGTAGGCTACCTATAGAGATGTTCAGAATGTATCTTTCGATAATATTCATCATGCGTATGTTGATAACATTAATTGATGAATCTATTGACACCATTTATTAATACATTACATAATAGCATTAGTTCATTCATCTCTTAGTTACATCAATTCATTTATCTGTTGCTATCGTTTATTCTTACACCTATTATAGCGTTAATTCATGTTTCTGCTGATAGCATTAATTCGTACATTTGCGAATTAATTAGTTAATTCATGCATTGCTTTCTTCATTAGGTTATTTAAAGGGTTAGGTACAGCTTACAGCAGTAAAATTTTGGAAATATTCAACATTTTTTTCCTCCATTACTATATCTTGTAGAATAATGAAAATTAGCTTGTGTAAAACGCTGTCCTTCTGCTATATGAAAATATTTTTACGATTTATAGAAAATTATTTACATTTTTTTTTTTAAATTCTGTTCACTGTGCAATGATGAAGCGTTTCCCACACAATTCAAAAAAAAAAAAAAACTATCCAACATTCTGTGATGAAATTTTTTGTGTGTATTTATGCATGTCATATATACAATATGATGCAAGATAACTTCTCTGCCTTTGATAGGTTGTCTGATAAAAAAAATTCTTAAAAAAATGGTCAAATATCAGTATTTTCTTCTAACACAAAATAAAAATATTATTTATTAAGTAATGCAGTTGAAAGAGCATGATATTGTAAATATGAGTTTCAGCAATAAAATAAAAGAGAGAGAATATGAAAAAGTTGACAAGCTTATGAGTTATGAGGGAAACGCTTCATCACTGCACAGTGAACTACCACCATTTTGAATTTTGAAAAAAAAATATAAATAAATTTTTCAAATCATAAAAATATTTATGCTCGACCATGCCGAAATGTAGTAATTATACACCTGGTAGTAGCTCTTTAATGCACCTCATTAAAGTACACCTATTCATTATACTTCAGTTGTTCAGCCAATAAGAAATCACCATTGTACCATTATAAAACCGCAAGTATCGATTATTCTCGGATATGCAATCGAAAGACAACTAGCGAAACGTCACGGAGGCTGGAAATCCAATACTGTCGCAGAAGGTTATGTTCTGTTACTATAATAATTAGCGTTAATTGTAAATAATATTCAAATAAATTCAATTTGTCATCCCGTTTTTCAATTCTAAATCAATTTCCAGGTTATATCAATATTAATGTTCATGTTATTCTCTAGATTATATCAAGGTCAATGACATTCTTCCCTTGGAAAAAATCAATACTTTCGCGTCTGCGCACATCTCACAATTTAGAAGGTCATTTCCGCTCTTCACTTACATAACCATAACATGAATACTTATGAATAATTTCAAGTTATAAATATGGTAGAGCATAAAAAGTCGTATGAAAGTCGCTTGCGCTCGTTTCATAAACAAACATACTTGCGTCTTAATTACTACCATTATAGGCTCGTTGCATAGTGTACTATTTTTTCATATATAACAAGGACAGTGTTTTACACATATTAATTTTCATTATTGTACAAGATACGGTAATGGAGGAAAAGAATGTTGAATACTTCCAAAAATTTTACTGCTGTAAGCTGCAACTAACCCCCCCTTTTTTTTGTAGGTTATTTTACGACGCTTTATCAACATCTTAGGTTATTTAGCGTCTGAATGAGATGAAGGTGATAATGCCGGTGAAATGAGTCCGGGGTCTAGCATCGAAAGTTACCCAGCATTTGCTCATATTGGGTTGAGGGAAAACCCCGGAAAAAACCTCAATCAGGTAACTTGCCCCGACCGGGAATCGAACCCGGGCCACCTGGTTTCGCGGCCAGACCCTAACCTCTTAAGTATTTATTATTTTATTTATTTTACATCCACATATTTATCCATTTGTGCATTCGTTCATTCTTTTGTTAATTAATTAATTCATATATGCGTTTGTCGTTAGAGCGCTCCAAATAAGTAGACGATTCTGACCCTTTTTCGTTCTGCGTTAGGTGCTACAGCTGTCATTGCTACCACTGATTCTAGTTTACTAGCACTACTGACACTTGTTAATACTACTTGGAAGTCATATTCGCATTTATCTCAGAAATAAAGAAACACGTGAACGTTTTGTTTGGGCGATGTTCCAGATAGCACACGGGAGCGTGAGTGCGCATGTTGTGTTGCGAGGCACGCTTGTGCCGACCTTGTGTCGAGCCACACAATGCGACGTGCCGATGTAGAACTGGCGGAAGGAATAAAATCGTTTAGGGAATTGACAGTAAAGTTATCTTCTAGCAAGGGGATGATGTCAGAGTTCTGTTGACGTCTTCTTTCACGGTTCGCAATCTTCAATGAGATAAGCTGATCCTACCGGAAGGCATTTTTGTCCCTTCACGGAACTTCGTTCATATGCGCGGCCCCCCCCCCCCCTTTACTTAATTTGTAAGTAGGTCGCCCTTTGTGTCGAGTAGTTACCATATCTTCATTAAAACTGAGACTCGCTTGTTAAAACCGGATGTTGGGGACAGATTTCTTAAGGATAGCAACACGAAATATAGCATCCTGAGAAAGGAATGTAATGTGTAAATTCCATGTAGTAAAATAATTGTCTCTGAGACAGGAAACTGCGAGCAAAATTTATTGGATATATATTTTCACTAACTATACAACTTTCATTGTTAATGAGTTTCACCTTCCACATGTCAGTATCGTATCAGAAATTGATTTCAATTAATTATGCTAGTCTAGCATATATCGGAAACAGGACGTGATTGATGATTGAAGAAGTCAAGCACTAATAACCAACCCATTTTCTTAGTTGTGCTTGATATAAGTTACATTTTCACCATACATCTGATTGCTTGAATTTATACCTGCATTTCAAAAATTGTAATTCACATTAACTTTCTTTTAAAAACAATAAATAAATTAATATGTGAATGAATTAATTAATGAATGCATATATGTATGAACGAAAGAACGAATGACAGAAAGAAAGAAAGAAAGAAAGAAAGAAAGAAAGAAAGAAAGAAAGAAAGAAAGAAAGAAAGAACGAACGAACGAACGAATAAATGAATGTGCAAATAAATAAATAATAACAAAAGTAAATAAGTAATTAAATAAGTAAATAAATAAATAAATAATTGGTGAGTGAGTAAATAAATAGGTTTACATACATACATACAGTCCATACCTGTGGAGTAACGATCAGCGCGTCTGGCCTCGAAACCAGGTGCCCGGGTTCGAATCCCGATCGGGGCAAGTTACCTGGTTGAGGTTTTTTTCCGGAATTTTCCCTCAACCCAATACGAGCAAATGCCGGGTAATTTTCGGTGCTGGATCCCGGACTCATTTCACCGGCATTATCACCTTACATGTTGATACAGCGTCGTAAAATAAAATAAAATACATGTATTATTTATTCACACTGCAATGGGTATATACCCGGTGGCAGTGGTAACTAATTACACTCAATAATGACAATAATAAACTTATTAATTAAAAATACAGTTAATAATAATACTAATAATTAATACAAATAATTAATACTAACAATACTTTATAATAATAATAATAATAATAATAATAATAATAATAATAATAATAATAATAGGGAATATCCTAAATTAAATGAAGCACGATCACTTAAAATAACATTTAAAATAAATATAATTTGTATCTTAAATCTAAGTTCGAACTAAAACCCACGAGTATGATATGTTCATATCTGCACAAGTACCTTTCCACATTACACTCATTTCGCTGTCAACTCACTCACTGCACTGGAACTACGACACATTTCACTGATTCTATCCTGAATTCACTAACACTTCAAAAACATTTCACTGTTCAAATACTTTGCACTGCCACTATAAACTATAAAGCTTCCCTGACAGGAACACGTTTCACTGACACAACACACTTCACTGACACAACACACTTCACTGACACAACATAATTCTTCACTGATACAACACTTCAATAACAAAATATCATTTACATCCTTTACATACTGTGTATAATTACCGTCTATTAGTAAAGTCCTTAAGCCTATTTTTAAATACATTTTTGGTTGTTGGTAAAGCCTTTAGTAAGTCTGCAGGTAAAACATTCCAGTCCCTGATAGTACGATTGAGAAAAGAAAACTTTCCAGTGTCCGTCCTCTGTCTTCTTTCCCTCAATTTATATGAGTGGTCGTTCCTTGAAGAGTAATTTGGCGGTTGCAACCTATTTTTTATTTCTCTCCAGGCAGGCTCACCTCTGTATGTTTTGAACATTGCGCATAATCGAATTCGCGTTCTCCTGTCCTTGAGTGTGTCCCATTTTAATGGTGAATTTTTCCGACAACACTTGAGAGCCCGTTTTGGAATCTTTTCCAGTGTCTTAATATGTTCTAATCTGTAAGGATCCCAATATGTAGCACCATATTCCGTTACTGGACGTACAGGTGATTTATATGCAATCTCTTTGGATTTATCAGAGTCTGTTCTCAGTACCCTCATCACAAAGTGTAACGCTCTCCATGCTTTTCCCGCTGTGTCCGTAACGTGTTCCCCCCAGCCGAGATCGCTGCTAAATGTTATTCCGAGGTATTTACATTTGTTAACGTCCGGAATGGTTTCACCCCCTTACGTATACGATGCGACTATTTTATTTCTTTTCCTTGTAAAGCTGATGGCTTTGCTCTTTAGAGAATTTATTTTCATTTTGTTGGCTATTACCCAATCGTTTATTCTATTTAGGGCAGTGTGAAGAAGAGTAGTATCTTCATAACTTTTTATGTCCCTGTATGCCATACAATCATCCGCGAATAAGCGAACCCTAGACAAGATATTAACTGGCAGATCATTTACAAAAGCCAGGAATAGAAGAGGCCCCAAGACACTCCCCTGTGGGACTCCGGAAGTAATTTCAATTGGGTTCGATAATTCCTCCCCTACCCGTACTCTCTGAGTACGACAAGTTAAAAATTCCTTAATCCACTAGAGTACTCTGAAGTCAGTCCCCGTTGATTGTAGTTTAACCAACAATATATCGTGTGAGACTACATCGAATGCGCGTGAAAAGTCAATAATCACTGCATCTACTTGGCTACTGGAATCTATTCCGTCTTCTAAATCCTGACATACAGTTACTAATTGACTCTCACATGAATAGCCCCCCCGAAATCCATGCTGACAGTTATGTAACCAATTTGAGTTATCCCAATGCTGCCTTAGATAAGCTGAAATCAAGTGTTCCATCTGTTTGCAAACCACAGAGGTGAGGCTGACCGGTCTGTAATTTTTTGTATCTGAGCGAGACCCTGACTTATAAATTGGAACCACGCTATTGCATCTTTCCAATCTTGCGGGACAGTATCATTGTTAATTGATATTTCAAATATACGCACTAGATAGGGAATCATGGCTTCCCCTCCCAATTTCAGTACGTCTCCGGCGATACCATCAGGTCCTACTGATTTATGAGTTTTCAATTTAGAGATCCTTCTCCTTATGTCCCTAGGCTTGATAGAAAACTGACCCGTATTTTCCACAGAAGCTAAGTGTGGTATTATTGTCCTCATCCCAAAAACAGTGGCATAATGGGAATTTAATTTTTCTGCTTTTTCGCTGTCCTGTACGATAAATTGATTGCGGTCATTTTTTTTAGGGGGAGGCTCGAATAGTTTTCCTTGCGTCGTCTCTTCACATATTTATAAAATTCCCCCCCACCCTTTTTGTTCACCTTTGAAAAGTTTATTTAGGTAATTTTCCTGCGCTATCTTCTTCGCATTAAGTATTTCTTTCGATAGTTGTGTGAAATTTGTTTGTTTTGCACGGCTTTCCTTGCGCTGTCTGTAGGATTTCCTTAGTTTTCTTTTCAGTTTCCGTATGTGTTTATTATAATATTCCGGATCTGGATACATACATGTATACATACATACATACTCCTGAATGATTATGAACAATCTTCATGATCAGTAAGTAGGCCTACCGGTATTGTGTCCTTTTATACTGAGTGAATAGATTATGAAGAAACAGCAATGTGGCGACACGGCTCTCGACAGAACCTCTCACACACTCTGATTACGCAAAGATATAGTCCGTAAGTAATATCATTATTTGTAGGAGGTTATTCTTTGAGATCTTTCAAAAAAAAAAGTGTAATACAATTTAGCTCGTTTTTGTATCCTTTTCGAGATAAACATTTTTTTATATAAAACATTTTATAGTGTTTTGTGAAAGTCATTGATTTAATTCTCAATATGCTCAGTCAGTTTAAGACAGCACTGTATTATGATAATAAATGATTGAAAGAATTTCAGTTTTGTCCTTTAAATGTGCAGAAATTTGATCTGAACAAATGTAAGTTTTCGTTCTGCAAAGAAATTTTACACATTTACAAATTTCTGCACATTTAAAGGACAATACTAAAATTCTTTCAATCATTTATTATCATAACATACTGCTATCTTAAAATGACTGAGCATATTAGGAATTCAATCAATGGCTTTCTCAAAACACGCTATGGTATGTTTCATATGAAACAATTTTTATCCCGGAAAGGAAGTAAAAACGAGCAAAATTGTATTAACC
Organism: Periplaneta americana; assembly: GCF_040183065.1. Taxonomy (NCBI): domain Eukaryota; kingdom Metazoa; phylum Arthropoda; class Insecta; order Blattodea; family Blattidae; genus Periplaneta; species Periplaneta americana. Next base: position 64,516,335 of record NC_091131.1, on the reverse strand, counting down.
TTTAATATCTCAAAGAATAACCCCCTGAAATTAATGATGTTACTTACGTTTCACTCTGTATAGTTTATGATAAGTGGCTAGCGTACCACCATTGATACGCGTACCATAGGTTGATAACCGCTGACATATAGTGTTTCGTTGTGTAGAACTCTGAAGATAATGCCATATATATACAGCAGTATTAATTAATTGCTAACTGCCAAGAACTGAATCAGGAACTTTCGGTTTCATAAGGGATGACGGCGCCCTCATCGCTTTGCGTAATGCATCACGCTAGAAAGTGCCGTACGATCGAGTCTTGTTTGCCAAAGACAATATAAAAAAAAAAACATAATAATAAAGTAAAGGTATGCCACATATACGCCATAAAGGCGCTTGGAGAGCAGAGAAGTAGAGCTCCATGCTTTCTTGACCTCGGCACTAGAATGAGGTATGATCGGCATGACGCTTCGACCGACTTTTGCCCTCGGCAAAGACCGGTACTCAATTTGATAGGAGGCTGAGTGAACCGTTCTGGAAGTTTGGCAACAAGAAAATCTCGTCACCATCCGGGACTGAACACAGAACCTTTCAGTACATAGCCATTTGCTCTACCAATTGAGCTACCCTGTCAAAAACATAATAATAATAATAATAATAATAATAATAATAATAATGAGGTCACAACAATATTGGCCAATGGGTTTCATCCCTTCTGTATCTCTCCCTGAAGGGTTCATAGAATTTCGTACACGACAGTGGTTCTGTGCTTTGTGAATGCTGCATTTTAATCATTGCATATACTACGGTCCTACGGTCCACATTATTACAGTATTATTATTATTATTATTATTATTATTATTATTATTATTACTTACTTACTTACTGGCTTTTAAGGAACCCGCAGGTTCATTACCGCCCTCACATAAGCCCGCCATTGGTCTCTATTCTGAGCAAGATTAATCCAGTCTCTACCATCATATCCCACCTTCCTCAAATCCATTTTAATATTATCTTCCCATCTACGTCCCGGCCTCCCCAAAGGTCTTTTTCCCTCCAGCCTCCCAACTAATACTTTATATGCATTTCTGGATTCGCCCATACGTGCTACATGCCCTGCCCATCTCAAACATCTGGATTTAATGTTCCTAATTATGTCAGGTGAAGAATAAAATGCGTTAACTTCTGTGTTGTGTAACTTTCTCCATTCTCCTGTAACTTCGTCCATCTTTAGTCCCAAATATATTCCTAAGCACCTTATTCTCAAACATCCTTAACCTATGTTCTTCTCTCAAAGTGAGAGTCCAAGTTTCACAACCATAAAGAACAACCGGTAATATGACTGTTTTATAAATTCTAACTTTCAGATTTTTTGAGAGCAGACTGGATGATAAAAGCTTCTCAACCGAATAATAACACGCATTTCCCATATTTATTCTGTGTTTAATTTCCTCCCGAGTATCATTTATATTTGTTACTGTTGGTCCCAGATATTTGAATTTTTCCACCTCTTCAAAGGATAAATTTCAAATTTTTATATTTCAATTTCGTACAATATTCTGGTCACGAGACATAATCATATACTTTGTCTTTTCGGGATTTACTTCCAAACCTACATCTCTTTACTTGCTTCAAGTAAAATTCCCGTATTTTCCCTAATCGTTTGTGGATTTTCTCCTAACATATTCACGTCATCCGCATAGACAAGCAGCTGATGTAACCCGTTCAATTCCAAACCCTCTCTGTTATCCTGGACTTTCCTAATGGCATACTCTAGGGCAAAGTTAAAAAGTAAAGGTGGTAGTACGTCTCCTTGCTTTAGCCCACAGTGAATTGGAAACGCATCTGACAGAAACTGACCTATACGGACTCTGCTGTACGTTTCACTGAGACACATTATTATTATTATTATTATTATTATTATTATTATTAGTAGTAGTAGTAGTAGTAGTAGTAGTAGTAGTAGTAGTAGTAGTTATCTATTTTCATTATAATTATTTTTTTTAATTTGCAGATGATAGAGCTGTTGAGAAACAATGTCTCAAAGTACTTCTGCGGCTCTATTGCCGACACTAAATAGCTTCACCCTTGCGATAGAATTACTGTAACGACACCCGCATGCGGGCAAATCTGTCGATTACTCTGTGCTAGTTCCTGGTTGCCCGCACACACAACTCGGCTGTGTTCCAGCTCTATCCTCTTCTGCGCGACGGGTTTTCTTCGTGCACACCATAAATACGTACAGTACTTTATTTCGTTATCGCAGTATCAGCGTTTCATCGAGTCTGAATGTCCTCTAGACTGCGATTATTCGAATGATGTTACGATTTCTGTGATGTAAAGGATTTTTTTTCTAGGGACTACATTTTTTCAAACTTAACCCTTAAATTCGCAAAGTACCCTATAGGATACAACAGGTTAATAGGCAAAAGCTATAATTTTAATAGAACAATAGAAAAAATTGGTATGAAAAATAAAATTTCACAATATTATATTATTATACAACATATAAAATATGCGATAGTTGTTTTCTTTACAGTCCGACACTTACTTACTTACTTACTTACAAATGGCTTTTAAGGAACCCGAAGGTTCATTGCCGCCCTCACCGCCATCGGTCCCTATTCTGTGCAAGATTAATCCAGTCCCTATCATCATATCCCACCTCCCTCAAATCCATTTTAATATTATCCTCCCAGCTATGTCTCGGCCTCCCCAAAGGTCTTTTTCCCTCCGGTCTCCCAACTAACACTCTATATGCATTTATGGATTCGCCCACACGTGCTACATGCCCTGCCCATCTCAAACGTCTGGATTTAATGTTCCTAATTATGTCAGGTGAAGAATACAATGCGTGCAGTTCTGCGTTGTGTAACTTTCTCCATTCTCCTGTAACTTCATCCCGCTTAGCCCCAAATATTTTCCTAAGCACCTTATTCTCAAATACCCTTAACCTATGTTCCTCTCTCAGAGTGGGAGTCCAAGTTTCACAACCATAAAGAACAACCGGTAATATAACTGTTTTATAAATTCTAACTTTCAGGTTTTTTGACAGCAGACTAGATGATAAAAGCTTCTCAACCGAATAATAACACGCATTTCCCATATTTATTCTGCGTTTAATTTTCTCCCGAGTGTCATTTACAATTGTTACTGTTGCTCCAAGATATTTGAATTTTTCCACCCCTTCGAAGGATAAATCTCCAATTTTTATATTTCCATTTCGTACAATATTCTGGTCACGAGACATAATCATATACTTTGTCTTTTCGGGATTTACTTCCAAACCGATCGCTTTACTTGCTTCAAGTAAAATTTCCGTGTTTTTCCTAATCGTTTGTGGATTTTCTCCTAACATATTCACGTCATCCGCATAGACAAGAAGCTGATGTAACCCGTTCAATTCCAAACCCTCTGTGTTATCCTGAACTTTCCTAATGGCATATTCTAAAGCAAAGTTAAAAAGTAAAGGTGATAGTGCATCTCCCTGCTTTAGCCCGCAGTGAATTGGAAAAGCATCAGATAGAAACTGACCTATACGGACTCTGCTGTATGTTTCACTGAGACACATTTTAATTAATCGAACTAGTTTCTTGGGAATACCAAATTCAATAAGAATATCATATAATACTTCCCTCTTAACCGAGTCATATGCCTTTTTGAAATCTATGAATAAGTGATGTACTGTACCCTTATACTCCCATTTTTTCTCCATTACTTGTCGAATACAAAAAATCTGATCAATAGTCGATCTATTACCCCTAAAACCACACTGATGATCCCCAATAATTTCATCTACGTACGGAGCTAATCTTCTCAAAAGAATATTGGACAAAATTTTGTACGACGTCAACAAAAGTAATATTCCTCGAAAGTTACCACAGTTGGTTTTGTCTCCCTTCTTAAAAATAGGTACAATTATGGACTCCTTCCATTGTTCTGGTACAATTTCCTTTTCCTAAATAGCAAGTACAAGTTTATAAATTTCGCTATATAATGCACTTTCACCCTCTTGTATTAATTCTGCTGGAATTTGATCGATACCTGGAGACTTGTACTTTTTCAGATTTTCTATCGCAATTTCGACTTCTGAAAGCGTGGGTTCGGGTATAAATGGCTCAGCAGTTTGTATATCAATTTCGTCCCGATCATTTCTATTTGGCCTATGTACTTTTAGTAGTTGCGCAAAATAGTTTTTCCATCTGTTTAGGATTGATGGAGAGTCTGCAAGCAAGTCACCATTCTCATCCTTGATCACGTTTACCCTTGCCTGATATCCTTTCTTAAATTCCTTTATACCCTTATATAAATCTCTAATGTTTTTATTCTTACTGTTTGTTTCTACCTCATTCAGTTTTTCCTTCAAGTAACCTCTCTTTTTATTCCTAAGTGTACGACTTGCTTCCCGTCTTTCATTGAAATAATTATCTCTCTTCTCCTCAACTGGATCCTGTAAGAATTTCAATTTTGCCTGTTTCCTTCTTTCTACTGCAATGCAACAATCTTCATCAAACCACGGTTTCTTTTTCTTAGTTTCATGATAACCTATGCTCTGCTCAGCTGCAATTTTGATATTATCTCGGATATTGTTCCACACGCTATTAACATCTAACTCTTCCTCAGCTTCGTCAGCAGTTGCTAAAGCAGCAAACCTATTTGAAATTTCAACCTGATAACGTTGCTTAGTTTCCTCGTCCTTTAATTTCAAAATATTGAATCTACTAATATTAGCTTGTTGCTCTACTCGCTTGGCTACTAATAGTCTTTCTCTTAAGCCTCCAATTACTAAATAATGGTCAGAATTATAGTCTGCCCCCCTGAAAGTTAGATTTTTTGAACAAAGAATCCTGTTCCTAATTGGTGATTATTGTTTCCTTCCCCATAATACAACAAGTAATCTCCTATTTGTGATATGCCATTCCCATCTAACCTAACCTCTTGCACTCCCACGAAGTCTATTCTATATCTAGCTAATTCTTTAGCTAATAATGTTACCCCTCCTGTTCTATAAAGACTAGTTACATTAAAAGTGCCAAATCTCAAAACCTTATTCCTTTGCTGTGGTCGTGCCAGAGAATCAGTCCTATTCCGAGGCTTATTGTAGGGTTTCGTAACAAGCTGTTTTTTTACGGTGATGGGTTGTTAGCCCTTCGCCCAACTCCCAAGCTGGAGGACCATCCCTTATCGGTTGTCCACGTCTGCTTATTCAATATATTCGCAGCTACCCTCCATATCTGGAGGCCGTCTCCTCTATCCGCAACCTGAGGACGCGCCATGCCGTGGTGATAGGGACCCACAATACATGGTTACAGCCCGACACAGTTTAATAAACTAGTGTGAGAAATGAAGTTTTGCCAATTTAAGGGTTAAAAGAAGATGAGGAGATTCTGTTAGCCGGAACAGGCCATGAAACAGCTTACCATGAAGATGATGATGATGATGATGATGATGATGATGATGATGATGATGATGATGAATTTCTCCCGGGAAGTATTGGTGACGTGCACGATAACTGAAACGGTGTCTGTTGAACTGGTGGCAGCAGCAGCAAATGTAATTTGGGAAATAATAAAATTGAAGGGAAAAAGAAAGCGTAAGAGACATTGTTCTGTGCGCGAATGAATAAAGTGAAGAGAAGTTCTGGGAGCTTCAAATACTCTTCTGAAAGAGTTAATTGTGAAAGACAGTTGCAGCTAACTATATTTACTAAAGATGACAAGTGATCAGTTTTCCTTTCTGCTGGAAAATTTAAACTTATACCTCCAGCAAAACTAAAACTGGAAATACACAGTTACTCTCCGGTTTTCAGCTACCAGAGACAGTTTGCAATCACTGGAATCCTTACACAGAACTCTTTGTTTGTAGTTATATTCCTTATTATTTATTTATTTATTTATTTATTTATTTATTTATTTATTTCCTATAGGCCTACTCCTCAATTTGGGATAAGAGAAGAAACTAGAGCATTTCTAGAAAACCTGCTTCAGTGCCGTCTTTACGCACGATGATTTCTACTTGGGATCTCAGAAATTTGAATATTTCTTCAGTTGAATAACGGCTACAAGGAAATTGTTAGAGAATCTTGAGCCTTTTCTGTACTTGTATAGAGAAGCTCCGGGTCTTTGCTCCCGTGTTATAACGACGAGAGATAATAGAAGAAATAGACAAGTAATGGGAACGGTCGTTAGGACTTGACCAATAACAAGGCACTGCCGTCTCCTCTGAAGGGAGTCTGTACGAAGTGCTGCAAAAGGAGTCGTCAGTCAGCCCGTACTAGGAATCGGCCGCTGAGCTGATTATAGACTTATAGATCAAGAGGAAAATATTTTCAAATTTGATAAACTTCTCGACTTTGACGATAACAATTAAAACTAATTAAAATGTGTTAAACATCTGGACTCGTGAGATACTTTCAGGTATGAATAAGGTACATACTTCGTCGTTTATAGTTTCAAGCGTTACACAGAAATTCTGTTCTGTATCATGTTGCCAATACCATTCCTGTTTGTATTTTATTTTCTTGAACTGCCATTCAAAATTCATACGGAATTGTGTAAGTTACTGTGGGCCCAATAAAATTAAGGTGGTGCTTAGTGTGTATAAGAGTTTTTCTTCGTGATTCCGAAAAGTAAGATAGCATTAATATATTTTGCGGTTTATACAGCTGTGATTGTGTTCTCGTGCAAATTGCTATGAAAAAGCCATTTGTATAGTTAATTCGCTATCGTAAGCGACATCGCACCTTGCGCAGACTCGAGCAGCAGTACCTCCACTCAAGCAGAACAAACTCCCAACCTCCACTCATATCCCAGCTACTTTTCAGTGTAAGGGTTGTTCAAGCCTTTAAACTTGTAGCTATTCTTTGATTTTATCATTAGCCAAGGGAAAAATTGATACATACTGTAACTTTCATTCTTGTCATTTAATATCTCATACAAATGAAGTAGACCTAAGTAATATACATTAGGCCCACTGCTGGACATAAAATAGATATGGATTTTTTTCCTCGATGAACTAATAATAAGAATCACGAACATTTAATTAACATGTGTTAGATATTCATGTAAACGCAATTACTCTGTAAGACTCAAGAATAAGAGAGGGAACGTAGAGAAGGATAAATGTCCTTTGTGTGGACTAGCCGAAGACGCAATGCATATTGCGCTAAAATGTCAGGCAACGAATGATTTGAGACATAGTTGGGTAGACAAAAAATTTCTACAAATAAACGCTATAGTAACTTATAAAAAAATGAATGGTCACCTAAACGCCAGCAATCTGCATAAATTATGAAAATTTCTTTTTAGAGTTAAAATTAGATGGGAAGAGAAAGTCAAAGCTCTAACGGAGATGGAATTATAAATGTTGAGTTGTCACACGATAAGAAACTACGAAGAGTAGTCAATGAAGTTAACAGAGTAGTTCTTAAGAGATTGAGCATAAAAAATGAAAAAGCTAATACAAGAACTACACTTATTATTAGTTGTGTATTATTATTATTATTATTATTATTATTATTATTATTATTATTATTATTATTATTGTAAGCAGAGGATACTTATAGGTTCAATATGTATTAGTTTGTGTTATATTTGTATTGGGAGTGATGGCGGATTAAGAACTGGAATACATCTAATCAGCCATGACGTGAACACAGATTGATGAAATAAATAAATAAAATAAGTAAATAAAAATTACTCTGTAACAACATTAAACAAAGACCTAATATTAATGGAAAACATAAATATAAAATGTCCCACCTTCTTGCCACTTGTAAGGTTTGTTATGCGTAACATTCAAACAGCTGTTTCTGCATACCTATTGAAAGTTGGACACATGTTTATATGAACTTTTTTTACTCAGAATATTCCGTATTATCGCTCCCTAAAATATTTACTGGAAGGAAATCTTAGAGACCCTGTGAGGAGGTTATTAAGCATAGTGCTTCCATATGGAAATGTAAGGAAAAAAATGTTATATTTTATTTAACGACGCTCGCAACTGCCGAGGTTATAGCAGCGTCGCCGATGTGCCGGAATTTTGTCCCGCAGGAGTTCCTTTACATGCCAGTAAATCTACTGACATGAGCCTGTCACATTTAAGCACACTTAAATGCCATCGACCTTGGCCAGGATCGAACCCGCAACCTCGGGCATAGAAGGCCAGCACTATACCAACTGCGCTAAGCAGGCCGACTGAAAATGTGGGATCCTTTTCAATAACGGCGTAATATAATTTTTTATCCATCCACTATAGGACAGACACTGCGATGGAATTGCTTGTATACAACACGTTGGACAATGTATTTCGAAAATTATCAACTTGATCAACTTTCATAAATATACCTACTTTTTTTGTTAATACTTACCTCTTCGATACTTACAAATTTTAAGTATCAGTACCAATTTTCGTATGTATTCGAGATCTTCCAGATGTAGATCGACATAATTTACCAAGTGTGTTTAGGAGTGTTTGAGCAAACAATTCATATACGTCATGGACCAGTCTCCCTCAGTTCATCAAACATGATTAAGTTCTCTGTACTAAGTCGAAGTTATTTATAATTGATGTTGGTGTATTAATTTTACATTTTCTCGCATTAATAATAATAATAATAATAATAATAATAATAATAATAATAATAATAATAATAATAATAATAATTCGTGGCGCTACAGCCCGTGAAGGGCCTAGACCGACCAGCCGGCTGCTGGCCTCACGTCCACATGTCGAAGCAGAGGTGGACGATCATCCAACCAGAATGGAGGTATCGTGTGGTTAGCACGATGATCCCCCCAGCCGTCACAGCTGGCATTCGTAACCGGATTTCGCTATCTATCGTAGCTCCCCAAGTGCATCACGATGCTGAGTGGGCACCGGTTCCATACACTGGCCGAAATTTCATGAGCAAATTTCTTCCCCCATGAGGACTCGAACCAGCGCGCATTCCGTAACGCGAGTCCTAGGCAGGATGCCCTAGACCACGGGACTCTTCTCGCATTATTAATGACATTACTATCAAGATGTCCACTTCGTACCTCCAAGCATGTTTCTAGGTATTTTTCCATTGACCGTATTTACTGAACATCGACAGGCTCGTTTCTGATAATAATAGTAGGGTCATTTATGTGTTATATCAACTGCTTTCGTGTTTCCGGCTTACCATTAAGCACACCATTGACTTTTTAATAGTCCCACAGAAAAAAATCTAGTGGGTAGAAGTCAGGTGACTCATAGACTTCTTTGTATCCAACAATGAGCGAAATGTTTGTTACGCAGTTCCCACATTAGACCTGACATCGCTGGTTGGGGTTCAATAACTAACATTCACGATTATGTTAGCATTACTTATCACAGTGACATCGTATCTTCACATCCTGCTGGGATATGCTGATGAAATTCAGAACAATCCAGCGACTGAATGATAAATTCGGTATAATAGAAAATCTTGTTCATTAGTTCATACTCAAAATAAATTAATATATTACAAAAAGTCGATAAAACAAGTAACAACTATCATTAATTCTGGAAAAAAAGATGAATAGGTGCCTATGATATAAATCAAGGTAGATTTATTTTTAAACAGATTGTTCTCTGTCTAATCTGTTCTAGTATAACCATTAACTACTGCACAAGAAAGCAATTTCAGCTCATGACATTGCATTTCCTCCAAGTCTAAGCTATAACCTTCAAAATGAAGAGTAGAAAATTAGCAAAGTATGATTTGAATCCTCTAGATTCAAAACCCCCTAAAGACCATTTTATTCATAATTGAGCTATGCCCACATATTGCTTGCTAAGAATGAATTCTAATGATTTATAGCTATAGTTTGAATTGAAAAAGCCACTGAATTTAAAGCAAAAGGTTTGTTAAAAGTCCCTGTTAGGTTGAACATTTCCTCTATTTGCCACCAGTTACTGTCAAAATCCTTTAATTTGTGAAAGTGGATATAGGGTATTTTGAATCTTTATGATTCATTTAATATCTTTCCTGTGTTCAACATGACGCGAGAATTTTGGTTTTCGTACCATATCATAATTGCAGACTACATTAAAAAGATTGTAACAAAGACGTTGCCACAATAACAAAATAATCTTTGGTAAATGAAATCCACAGCAGGATTACCATAATTCCAGCGTCATATCCAGTCTCAAACTCTACAATTAAATGTGTAAATGCCTTAAAATTTCATATAGCTACTTTTAACGTTGTTAAATCTACCAGGGTGGAAGTTTATATTTTGGTTTATAATATGCTATTTAGGGAATATTATGCTAGCTTTTTGTAGTAATAATAATTCTGTTGCTGCTACTACTTACAAATGGCTTTTAAGGAACCCGGAGGTTCATTGCCGCCCTCACATACGCCCGTCATCGGTCCCTATCCTGTGCAAGATTAATCCAGTCTTTACCATCATATCCCACGTCCCTCAAATCCATTTTCATATTATCCTCCCCAAAGGTCTTTTTCCCTCCGACCTCCCAACTAACACCCAATATGCATTTCTGGATTCGCCCATACGTGCTACATCCCCTGCCCATCTCAAAAGTCTGGATTTAATGTTCCTAATAATGTCAGATGAAGAATACAATGCGTGCAGTTCTGCGTTATGTAACGTTCTCCATTCTCCTGTAACTTCATTCCTTTTAGCCCCAAATATTTTCCTAAAACCTTATTCTCAAACACCCTTAATCTCTGTTCCTATCTCAAAGCGAGAGTCCAAGTTTCACAACCATACAGAACAACCGGTAATATAACTGTTTTATAATTTTTTACAGCAGACTAGATGACAAAAGCTTCTCAACCGAATAATAACAGGCATTTCCCATATTTATTCTGCGTTTAATTTTCTCCCGAGTGTCATTTATATTTGTTATTGTTGCTCCAAGATATTTGAATTTTTCCACCACTTCGAGGGATAAATCTCCAATTTTTATATTACTGCTATTACAATAATAATAATAATAACAATAATAATAATAATAATAATAATAATAATAATAATAATAACAATAATAATAATAACAATAATAATAATAATAATAATAATAATAATAATAATTCTCTGATTGATGTTCTGGCTGTTATGTACAGCTGTCAAAAGAAAAAGTGGCCGCTCTCCTGAAACAAAGTTCCCTTCGGGTATCTTCGCTACAATTCGGGGACAGGCGATGTTACATGTTGTTGGACCACGTTGCCTGATATCTACAGTTATAATTGAAGTATTCTGTGTGTTATTCGATAGTGTAATGGTAGCGTTCAGGCCTCTTATTCATGAAGTAATGCGTTCGACTACAACCTCGTGCTTTTTATGTTCTTTTTTGTTCTGTTTTTGAGAGAGACAAACTATACATAATGGCTCCTTTCTCTTTTACGATTATTTTAGTAATTAACATCAGGTTCATTAATATATTATGCCATGACTTTATCATTATGATATTGTTGCTGCAAATGGAAAGAAAAAAGATTTTATTCTCAATAAAAATATCTTTCGTGGCATAAACAAAACAAATTTACTGGCGTCGGCCTTAAAACATTCAAACAATTAAGCGTTCAGAAAACAAAACAAAAAGCCACAATTCAATATTCAGTCTATCTTCCTCGTATCTCGATCATCTTGCAGTCGAGTGGGCATGGAATTTACTAGTCTTTCCAAATAGCGACTGTTCTTAGACACGATATTCCAGGCATTCTGAACATACATACATAAATAAATGTTCTGTCCATGGGCAGGTCTTTCATTGCAAACCCAGCAATCTCCAATCTTTCCTATTTTCTGCCTTCCTCTTAGTCTCCGCATATGATCAACATATCCTAATGTCGTCTATTATTCTTTTCAACCAGAGACCCAACCAATTCCTTTTTCTCTTTCTAATCAGTTTCAGCATCATTCTTTCTTCACTCACTTTTTCAAACACAATTATATTTCTTATTCTGTCTGTCCACTTCACAATCACCGTTCTTCTCCACATCCAAATTTCAAATGCTTCAATTCGTTTGTCTTCATTTCGTCTTAATGTCCATGTTCCTTCCCCATACAATGCCACTCTCCACACAACGCACTTCACTAGTCTCTTCCTTAGTTCTTTTTCCAGAGGTCCGCAGAAGATCCTTCTTCTTCTATTAAAAGCTTCCTTTGTTCATGTTTGCAGTTTTTCTTGGGAAGGATAGCCTAAATGCGGTAACATCCCGTTGCTTTCCGCACACCACTATCTATTTCGCATCTTATTAAATTCCAGGGGGCCCAAGCGTGGAGATGAGGAGAGTGGATTTGACTAATTGGGCCCTCCGGACTTCACCGAAAGTCACGGCAAGGGTTAAATATTAATTCTATCAGGATGTTTGACCCGATCAGAGACCGGGAAATCTCAATTAGCCTTTGCCCCCCCCGCATCCTGGACTAGCTTCTACGAATCATCAGAATATCTTAGAGTGTGATTGGGCCAATTTTTCCGAAAATGTTTCCACACTTTTGCCCTCGTAGATCATCGGACGAACGTCGGAATTTAGATGTCAACGTCTCAGGTTCAATTCCTCGTTACTCCTTTTCATTTTATTGTGGTTCAAGATAGTATAATGTAATAATACAAAAAGAAAAACTAATAGCAGTATTATGCAACTGGATTTTTCCAAACCTAATATTAAATTTATGTTATTTATATCGCTAAAGAACGATTACAATGTAAATAACTTGAATATTATTTATACAGTATCACTAAAGAACGATAACAGAATATAAATAATAAATATCGGTTTGTTTAATTAATATAAGATATTATATAATACGTATTTAATTATCTAAATAAAATAACCTATTTTACAAAGAAAGATGGTTATTTGTGTTATAATAATTACTTGCATAAAATACAGATTATTTATGTTGCGAAAGAACAATAACAATATAAATAACTTGAATATTGTTTTATAATGCTAATGAAGGAAAACAGAATATAAATGATAACTTGAATATTATTTATATCGCTAAAGAACGATAACAATATAAAAAACGTGAATATTATTCATATCGGAATTTCACAGATTTATTACAGATGTATTTAAGAAATTGTAGAAGAATAGTAATTAATAACATTGTCCTATTTATTCTTCTTGGAGCCAAAATTGTAACTTTTAAAAGTGTGGTTACTATGTTGAAGTGTATGTGTTGCAACGCATGCTTGATTTGTTATGTATGTGAGTCAGTTATGGGATGCTTGATGTCGTCGCAATGTCGTAATTATAGTTTGATTGTGTTTGTGTGACTATTGTGTATTAATCTATGATGTATGGTACGGAAAGCTGCATATTTGTGTTATAGAAGTGTTACGTATGTGTGTTGTTAATGTTTTTGTATGTTTCAAATTGATAACTGATATTTGTTTTGCAATCGCAATGCCTAATTTACGGATTGTTTATGTTTTGTTTACATCGCGTAAGCTAATTTAATTTTCTTTTCCATTTCTCTTTATGCTTATGTTTTTTGTGTATAAAACTATATCCCTAACATATATATGTAAAATAGGACTAACCCCCATTGGAGATACAATAATAATTATTATTCATATCGTTATAAAACGATAACAGAATACAAATGATGACTTGAAATTTATTCATATCTCTAAAAAACGATAACAAAATATAAATAACGTGATATCCATAAAGAACGATAACTGGATATAAATGATAATTTGAATATCATTTACATCGCTAAAGAACGATTAAAAAATAAAATGAAAACTTGAAAAAGGCCCGAACCCACAACCTTTGAATCATTAAACAAGCACTGTACCACTGGTCTACGAGGCGCAGATATGGAACACTTTCATAGTTCCGGAACTGCTTGTACAAGCACATGCATCGTGTAACATCGCCGCGACCCGAAGTGGACTTTGAAAATATTCGCTGTTCACGAGTGCGGCCACTTTTTTTTTTTTTTTTTTTTGACAACTGTACATCTATTATCAGGCAGTATATTTCACTTGATATGCGTCAGAGGAAGAACAATTGAGACCCGGAATCCAAGAGGGGCCCAAGTCCATTACATCAAACTTTTGGGAAATTGAAAAAAATGTTTGCTGTTGCTACAAAATGCCTCTGACTAATTATTTGTTGTTTCGTAAGTACATCTCCATTACATTTTTTCATATAACCATGGCAACAAGCTTCTACTAATTATTTTGCATGAGAAATAAATTTTGAAAGTGATTAAATATTAGGCCCCTCTTGGATTCCGAGTCTCAATTGTTGTTTGTATGCATCTGAAGTCTGACTAATGTAATATGTAGCTAGTCGGTGATGTATTCAGTGGAGGGTGAAAGGAACTGGCTACCCTACCCCATTATCTCCTGGCCTAGTTGCCTCATAAGTGGTGCCTTGTTGGTATTACTTGTGAGATTCAGACCTCTTTTCGGATAGTTCACTAAACAATAATAATAATAATAATAATAATAATAATAATAATAATAATAATAATACATTTTTATAAATATTCCAGTGTTTAATCTCCAGAGTCTCACATTGAGCAATGTTTGGAATGTTCAGCTATTTGTGCAAACACTGACGGTGCTGGGAATGCAGTCGTTGTGCATACAATTTGCAGCACGCACAAGTAAGAAAGAATAACGTGAGTCTCTGTCTTGTTGCAGGATGTGCCACGTGACGTAACGATGAGCTGTGTGCCGCAAGGCGCGCTACTGGCGCTCCTGGCCGCCATCTTGCATTGCGCCATGACGTCGCCCGTGTGGATGCCGCAGTTCCTGTCCGGAGGTCAGTAATCCTAATCACAGCTGAAATATGTCTCGATTCGAACTAGACCTCGGAGGTCTCTCTGGCAGTGCAAGAGAGTTGGGACTGTGTTCAACACTGTCCGAATAACAGTGTGGGGTGAAACGCTCCAAATGAGTTGAGGATTATATGTGAGGATTAGGCCTGTGCTGGTAACGGCCTTTGTTGCTGTAAGGTAGCCTAACAATGATGCGGACATGCACAAAAATTAACTCGTTATATAAATACGTGGTTACAGTAATTGTAATTATTTATTAGACTTCGGACTTTTAGGCTCTAAAAATGAGATTTTAAGTGCTTAAAATTGGCTCAATAAAACTATGAAATAGGCTTTAAAAAGATTATCTAAAGCTAGCTTTCATCACATCTTACTCAAAATTATTAAAATACCTCTTATAGCTACTATAGTCTATTAAGTCTCTTATAAAAATCTTGTCTTTTAGGAACTGCCTTACACAATAGTGTAGGCTATTTTCCTAGCTTTCTGTGTAGGAATATACAAAAATGAAATGGAACTGTGCAATGATGATGAAAAACTGAATTGTTATTTCATTCCCTAAATTTAAGTTATATTAAGATTAGTTAGCTCATTTTAACCACAATATCGATGGCTGAGAACCAGACTGTTCTAAGTCCAACTTTTTATAAGAAAGAAATCTGTGTTTCATTATGTTCCAGTTCTTGTCTGCATATATGAATCGAACAAAATTATAAATATTCCTCTCCACAAGGTTGCTATGAAGCTATTCCAAATTGTTTCATGAAGCTTTGAATGTCAGGAGCTTAAAATAGCTCTCCTGAAAAAAAAAAATAGTAAAATAGACTTGGAATAGTCTGGTTCTGGGCCATCGATATGTAGGCCTTCTTTCCACAATTGAACTCGCAGTGTTCAACCAGTAACTTTTCAAAATCTTTGAGAGACAAATACAGTTATATTGTCTGTCTGTTGGCACAAAACTGTAAGAAGAAAACATGTGCTTAATGCCTACTGATGTCGCGGCATCATCCTTCAATTTTGGAATTGTTTGTATTGGAGAGCCATATTTTCCCATTTTGTTGCACTTCCCTACTGCGATATAAAATATTAAGTTGCTCATAAATTTTCTGTAGTTTCCAAAGTAGCAGCTACAGCAACCAAAAATGTAAAATATAACCTGATGTGAGTTACTTCACTGTGAATGGAGTATGCTTAAGATGATCCTTAACACAGCAGATGCAATTTGCCTCATTTTCCAAAGAGGAAATAATGCCTGCCAATTTGTCAATAGGAAAGACGTTGATTTTCATCTATACAAAGAGAGAGAGAACATAAATTGTATTATTGAATTTTAAAATAAAATAGCCAAAATAGGTTTTAACGTCAAATTAGGCTTTTCAGGCTCCACAAAATTAGCACTGTTAAGACGATCCATGAAACGTGTTAACAGAAGTTACTACAAATCTCTCTCTTCAAGAGCAAAAGATTTTTACTTAAAATCCAATGTCTAGAAATTATGCGTTACGATATGTCAATTTACCTCATTCTCTATTGACCCAGTATGAAATGAGTAATACATTTTCATGGTTAATCTCATGACTTCTTCGCCGAAGAATATTTTACACATAGTGAAATTGTTCTTCCTGCATCACGTGAGGCTACAGGTACCCACATATTACAGAAATATAAAAAAGTAGGATTGCCAAATTTACGTAAGCACTATTTACTAAAATGACTACCAATTTTCTTCTAGTACACATTATTGTCAAAGTGTACTAGAGTTTTCTTCATAATTCTGAGCTCTAACATGTGAAATATAAGTAAAGGTACTAATTACCGTGTATAAATAGCCTTTCAACCCAACACAAAATGCATATAATGGGCATAATGAAATCGTGTGAAATCATAGACCAAGGCAACAAAGACTTCAGTCTTATTCTATCCATCTCTTCCAAGGGTTTTCTACAAATTTCTTTCCAACTGGTCGTTACTGAGTCACTAACTTTGGGAGAAGACCTATGACATTCTCTGTAAGCTTATAATATATTTCCATTTTATTCCATAATTTTTAATATCCGTTGTTATGGTTCCAAGTATTGGAAGTGGATTACTTCATATGGGATGTGATATCTTCTTGCCCCTCCTAATAGAGGGCTTAAAAATCTCTTTTCTATTACCTCAATCCTACGTCCTTCAAACTTCTCTAATATCCAGTATTCACTTCCATACACCAAAGTTAGTTTACTTTTTATATTGTTGAATGTTAGGAACATGTCTCTACTCATTTGTTTTCAAAATTTTTGTTCCTAATTCCATTAATTCCAGTAGACCTTTTTTCAGCTATGACATTACAAATATTTAAAACTTCCGACTTGTCATACCATTTCATATTTTATTACAATTTTCACTCTTCTTACATGGTTTCCCTGTGAAGCTATAGTGATCTTGACATTATGTAAGTAAGCGAAGCGATATCAGTTAAAATCGTAGTGGGTATCTGTCTGCAAATAAATTAATACGAAAAAGTTAATAAAATTTCACTTGACACAAGGCCTCCATTTAATTGATTAAGTAAAAAATCTATTTTGCTTCTGAAGAGAGAGATTTGTACGACTTTGTACGTCTATTCCAGCGGTGACCAAAACTCGAGATGCAGTGATTACATGCGACAGATAGCCTAAGAAGTAAGGAGACGGAGGAAAGGTAGTTGGCATGAAAACTACAACCAGCGGTGGTTCCTGTACTAACATCTTGATCAATCCCGCGGATAAAATTCTCAAGCTTTGCTGTATCAGTAATGTCACTGCTGTCATCAAGAGCCAGCGAATAATATACGATTTTTCTTGCTTCTTTTTTTTTTAACCTTCCTCTTGAATATAATCAGGAATTTTCTAAATTATTCTCTCGATACTTGGTCGAGAAATTCGTAGTATTTCAAAATTAAAAGCTTCTTATGGACAAGTTATTTAAGCTATTTTAATCACTACTTTTTTGAGAAATTCTGTTCTATTAAAAGGCTTTAAAGCACGAGATATTTCAAACCCCATTAGGAAGCTGACTTCCTTACATTTATTTATGTCATCTTTCTCTTCCTGGCTGTGATTTAAGAAATGTCAATTCCTGGCGTTTAACTGTTCGTTGGCACATAATATTGAATTAGTTTTTCTACAATATTATTATTAAATGAATAATAAATAGTTACCCTCCTCTAAAAATTAAGAAGGTTAAAATTGAGATAAAACCTAATAATTTTATCCTTCTAGGAAGAAAATCTAAAAATATCAATAGTCATGCACGTACAGAAGAATTATAGAAACACATACTTAGTGATCAATAATAATAATAATAATAATAATAATAATAATAATAATAATAATAATAATAATAATATTTGCAAAAGAATACTCCTGGAACTGTTCTATACTCCAGAATTTTATGTGCAACATGCATTTTTATATACTCGTAAGACTTAATTTTTTTATTGTGTTGGTGATGATTAAGCTGCGGACTTTTAGGCACTAAAAACAATTGAAATAGGCAGGCAAAATAAGCGTTCAAAATTCTAAAATAGACATTTAATAAGGCACTAACAATTTCTAATTCTCAATGGCTAACACAACCATAGCGTAGCATTATACATTAGTTTCTATAGTAATGTCATTATGGCAGTGAATAACTAAATATTCCTCCAAATGTTGTAATGAGAACTGATGTCTGTTGTCTGTAAGAATGTTCTTAAATTGGGAGAAACTCCCCTCCACTTCACATGAAGTGATGGGGCAATACTTCACATATGCGCTTGATAACTTTTGCTTTGGCATATCTTCACGTATTTTTCACGTATTACAGCAGAAAACTCAACTCCATACTAAACTCATAAAACGGATATACAGTTCAAAACAACTACCCTAGTCAACTACCATCAATGATTCACGCGGCTTTCGAAATACATTTTTTTTTTCTTATTGGTAGAATTTAAATTATTCGATTTCTCCGCGCTCTGGTGGCAGTAAGACGTAACACACAAATTATCGATGGTTGTATGGCATCACTGCCCTCTGCTGGATAAAAAATGAACAAATTACAGATTCAAAAAATATTGATAGAATAGTCAATAAATTCAAATATAATACGGATATTTAGGCAACTTTTAGGCATTTATAAGCAAATAGGCATTTACTAGTGAAATAGGCAATTATAGGCACTATAGAATTCGCATATAATACTCACAATGCCTTAAAATGGATATGTAACCTAAAAGCTTGCGTCTTCAGGTTAAGGATTAAAATAGGCATATAGGCATAAATCCGCAGGTTAGTGATGGTTATGATATTAAGATGATAACTATGATGATGATGATGATGATAGCGATATCTTCTATGTATGGACGTTTAATACTGTATGACTGTTCCAAAGCGTATGATGTTCATGCGTTGCGCTGCAAGCCGGAAGGTGGTGGGTTCAATTCCCGATGGGGTCATGGTTTCCTCATTAATCTAATACTTCTGGCCGCACTATAGCCCTGAGGTCCACTCAGGCTGTAACAGAAATGAGTACCAGGGGGTTTCCCTTGGATTAGAGGCGACAAGCACGTAGGACTGACGTACCTATTGTCATTTTACGTGGGAGTCTTAACATTCCGCCATTCTAAAGGCCTTCCAGGGCTTCTATAAAAGATGGGATGGTCTTGTTTTTGTATGGCGTTTAATATGGTATGTCGAAGTTGTGTACTCTGTCAGGAAAATTTCCAATACCGTATCGAAAGTTGCAGAACCAGTCGCGAGAGAATCCATTTCGGGTCACCATATTTTGCGTGACAGAGGTAAACACGCGAGTACCATGACCTAACCTGGCGCTGGCGATAGCTCTAGCATAGAACACATTCAACAAGATGTAATCTGGAAAAGTGATATTTTAATGGTGTCTTAAAAAATTGTAGGATTTCGAAGAATAGATGTCAACACACCTACTGCATTTTCGGCCAGTTATACGCATTTTCCACTCAGAAAATTTGTCTAACTGGCTACGTCTTGTATGCCGACATCTGAAATTTCAGTTAATTTTGATCGGCCAAGATCTGCCAGTCTCAGTTTATATGTGTGGTGAGGTAAATTAATTTACGTTTTTAAATATCTGTGGAAAAAGGGGCGCATGACATACACCCATGCGTCTTATAGCTCGGCAAATACATTATGTTATAGACATAGAAACCAGTAACTTTTTTCAGTAAAGAAAGGAATTCGAGGAATTTGTAGTATCATCATTCGGTCTTTTGATTTAGGCATATCATGAGAGCATCATGCCAAAAGAGCGTGTCAGCAAAACTGCAAACTTGTATTAGAGCCATTTAAATATAGAATAGTTTCTTCTATCCTTGTCTATACAGGGTGTTTCGGAAATACTTTGACAAACCTTGGGGGCATGTTCCTCACAACAAAACAAGAAAAAAACAGAAAAAACATATATATATATATATATATATATATATATATATATATATAAACATATGTCCGAAAATCCTTAAGTTAGTTGTTTAGTTATTACTGAAAGAACATAATGAAACATTTGTTAGATATTGTCAGCTTGGTAGCAACTGTTGCAACTTTAATCAATTCAGAAACTCATAACAATGAAAGTGGAAGCAAGAGGAGAACATTTTTTTTATGAGTTTCTGAATTGATTAAAGTTGCAACACTTGCTACCAAGCTGACAATTTCTAATATATGTTTCATTATGTTCTTTCATTAATAGCTAAAAAACTAAGGATTTTTAGACATATATTTATACGAACTTTTTTTCATGTTTTGGTATGAGGAATATGCTCCCAAGGTTTGTCAAAGTATTTCTGAAACACTCTGTATAGCAAGGTACTATCTTTGATTCTTCCTCAAGCCTATTGTTTGAAAACGTTTATTTTCAAACATAAATAGATTCTATTAAACTATTTCGATAACGCTGTATTTGTTGATACGTCCTTCTGGTATGATGCCCTCGTTATGTAATCGCTTCTTGATCACCGCGGATTTAATTTAGGGGGATAATATTTCCAATATTTGGTTTTAATTTTGAAACTTTCTAACTTCTTTTATTACTCTGGCTCTTTAATTTTTGTAAGTTCATGCATATGTATATATACTTTTTGCTGGTTGAGTGGAAGAGAAGGCCTTACGGCCTTAACTCTGCCAGTTAAAATAAATCATTATTATTATTATTATTATTATTATTATTATTATTATTATTATTATTATATTTTATTATTACTACACAATATCTCTACCAGGTTAAATAAATAAATAAATAAATAAATAAATAAATAAATAAATAAATAAATAAATAAATAAATAAATAAATAAATAAACATTTGCGTTTTGTAAACCATTCATTACTATTAAATTTGACATGATGTTGAAATGCATATCGTTTGTATTTACTGCTGTTCGAGAAAAGGCATGCACTTAACTGTGTACATTGTTTTGAAATGGAAACGACAAAATCTGAGTTACTATTGGTAATGATGAACTTTTTCAGATGTTCGTGAGAAATCTATCGCGTACTGTTCCACGACGTAACTTTTATGTGCGATAGTTTGATGAAGCATGCATCATTGAGTGCATGCCAACATAATTTCATAGAAAATAAGATTACGAGACATAAAAAAGGAGCTTTCTCGGACCTTTACTCCACGAAAATTCTGAAATGTAAAAGAGAGGAGTCTGTATTAATGATATACTAATTCCGATCTTCAATGAATTGACGGAAGAAAGAAAACCTACTAATACTTTACGCAGGACAAAGCGAATATAATTCTAGAGTCAATCTGACTGGGGTTATTATAGGCCTACTACATCATGTGGCCGCATCAATCCTCAGACTTAAAGTAAATCCTTGTGCATTGTGCTAAATTGATTATGCAGAGTGAGTGTAAACAATAATTCTAACACGGTACACGCACTGAAAACAGTAGGCCTATTCGTTACTCCTGGTAAAAAAAAAAAATAGCGTGTCGTCTGTATGTGTGTTCACAGCGATTCTCCTAACTCATAAACCAACAGATTTTGTTTGTATCTATACTGCGTTTCATAATGACTGACAGGAGATGTAAACATTGCCGGCAGAGGAGGAGAGAATTATAATTGCTGTTTAACCGGTGGCAGAGATCTGAAGAGTTCTACCCCGCCCAACTTCAAGACAAGCATGAAACGAGACCTCTGCCATTGGTTGAAACTTCTTTACTGCTATGCCTGCAATGTTTACTTCTCCTGACAGACATTATGGAACGAAGTATAGCATTTAGGAATCAATTTATCAGGGAATCATGAGCAATGAAATATAATACATTTTAGTGATAGGTTGACGGGATGATGATGATGATGATAATAATAATAATAATAATAATAATAATAATGATGATGATAATAATAATAATAATAATAATAATAATAATAATAATAATAATAATAATAAAGAGAATGACAATCCATTGAGAGAAATATCAGGCGATCTTCTTTCTCTTTTGTTTGTTTGTTTTGTTTAGTTTTTTTCCTGTGTTGCATAGAATGCACTGATAATGAGAGAGAGAGAATTTTTCGCTAAGGAAAATTAGTTATTATATGTAAGATTATTTCCAGAAATGCATATAGAGTGTTAGTTGGGAAGCCGGAGGGAAAAAGGCCTTTGGGGAGGCCGAGACGTAGGTGGGAAGATAATATTAAAATTGATTTGAGGAAGTGGGATATGATGGTAGAGACTGGATTAATCTTGCTCAGGATAGGGACCAATGGCGGGCTTATGTGAGGGCGGCAATGAACCTCCGGGTTCCTTAAAAGCAAGTAAGTAAGTAAGTATGTAAGATTATTTCTATTTTTATTACGAATTTCGTCAAAGTGTCGAACCCTTAGGCCAGAAGGAGTGAGCAGAGACGAGAGTGAGAATTACCGGTTCTTTTCTAACACCTGTAAAACCATTTGTTACGCATGTGTGAACCAGTGAAGTATGGCCTGTAATATTTTAAGATACACATGTAACTATGTATTACGGTATATCATTTTTAAATGCCCATTTCTTATAGAGGTAGTGTTAGAAATTATCGTAATATATGCAAATTTATGGAAATTCAAATAAATGTTTTCCTAAACAATAAAATAAAATGTAAATAGTCAAATTCTTTATTTTTGAGATCGTGTGTAGTTTAGGAAACGAAATTTGGGTGTACATTAATGGATTTGATTGTACTGGTATGTATCTTGAATTATAGTTGAAAATGAACAATAAACAATAATATTATTCGTTACATAATTACGGAACTAAATTGTTTTAAACGCGTAAAACGTAACTATAGGCCTATACGTAAATAATGCTGCAAATTGAAGACTTTTTAATGGAATATGAAGCACGCTTTCTAAAAGGTGGATGATTCTTCGGAATTATATCAGTTGACTTAAGGTACGGTTTTTAATATATATATATATATATATATATATATATATATATATATATATATATATATATAGATAGATAGATAGATAGATAGATAGATAGATAGATAGATAGATAGATAGATAGATAGATAACCGGACAATTGCTATCGGATAATAACGCCTCACTTTACCGCAAAGAGGCCGCTAGCAATCCCGAGATGTCAACGTAACGAGGACACTGCATGAACTTGACCATCACAGCAGTAATCACAAGGATTATTAATTCATTCCTAACACATTCATCAGCTGATTTGATGTCGGTGTCAAGTTGGTGACGTGACGGACAGTGGCGGTCTCTGTACCTTCAATTGGTAGTGTCTGAGAAGAGCCTGGCTCGTCACGGCTGATCGGCAGCCGAGCGTGGCAGGCACCGTTACGCAGTTTCCAGGTCAAGCGGCACCAACGAATACTGTTACCGGACGCGAGCTAAGTCCATGCTGACAACAGCGGACGACACAGTAATAGTAACAAGAATAGCGATAGACAAGAGTAGTAGGCCTATATACAAAACTTATTTTTGAGAATGGAACTCTGGATCGCTTGGCGCTAATTATGTTCCTTAATGAAGGGCCACTATTACTACTGCTGTAACTACCACTACCACTACTACTACTACTACTACTACTACTACTACTACTACTACTAGGTAGATAACACTACTATCACTGATACTGATACTACCACCACTACTATTACTGTTACTAGGTAGATTATACCACACTACCACTACTATTACTGCTACTAGATAGGTTATACTACCACTATTATTACTGTTACCAGGTAGGTTTTACCAACACTACCACTACTATTACTGCTACTAGATAGGTTATACTACCACTATTATTACTGTTACCAGGTAGGTTTTACCAACACTACCACTACTATTACTGCTACTAGATAGGTTATACTACCACTATTATTACTGTTACCAGGTAGGTTTTACCAACACTACCACTACTATTACTGCTACTAGATAGGTTATACTACCACTATTATTACTGTTACCAGGTAGGTTTTACCAACACTACCACTACTATTACTGCTACTAGATAGGTTATACTACCACTATTATTACTGTTACCAGGTAGGTTTTACCAACACTACCACTACTATTACTGCTACTAGGTAGGTTATA
Source organism: Periplaneta americana (assembly GCF_040183065.1). Taxonomy (NCBI): domain Eukaryota; kingdom Metazoa; phylum Arthropoda; class Insecta; order Blattodea; family Blattidae; genus Periplaneta; species Periplaneta americana. The sequence goes on along the minus strand of NC_091131.1, from coordinate 64,491,985 downwards.
CCACCACTACCACTACTATTACTGCTGCTAGGTAGGTTATACTACCACTACCACTCCTATTACTGTTACTAGGTAGGTTATACTACCACTATTATTACTGTTACCAGGTAGGTTGTACCAACACTACCACTACTATTACTGTTGCTAGGTAGGTTATACCACCACTACCAGTACTATTACTGCTACTAGGTAGGTTATACTACCACTATTATTACTGTTACCAGGTAGATTGTACCAACATTACCACTACTATTACTGCTACTAGGTAGGTTATACCACCACTACCAGTACTATTACTGCTACTAGCTAGGTTATACTATCACTATTATTACTGTTACCAGGTAGATTATACCACCACTACCACTACTATTACTGTTACTAGGTAAGTCATACCAACACTACCACTACTATTACTGTTACCAGGTAGGTTGTACCAACACTACCACTACTATTACTGTTACTAGGTAGGTTATACCACCACTACCAATACTATTACTGTTACTTGGTTATACCACCACTACCACTACTATTACTGCTACTAGGTAGGTATTACCACTGCTAACACCACTACTAATGCAGTTACTACCATCACTACCACTACTATTACAATACTATTAGTAGATAGGTCTATTATCACTGCTACCATCACACTACTAATGCCACTAATATTGTCACTATTAACACTATCAGCACTGTCATTAAGCCTACTACTACTACTACTATTGCTACCACAACTAATTCCGCCACCTCCACCGCTACCACTACCACCACTAACAATAACACAGCCACTAAGACTACTAACGTCATCACCACCACCACCACCACAGTAACATGGCAACTAACACTACCATTACTAATACTAATACCACGACTAAACATCTAACATTACTACCTGGTTGGCGAGTTGGTATAGCGCTGGCCTTCTATGCCCAAGGTTGCAGGTTCGATCCCGGGCCAGGTCGATGACATTTCAGTGTGCTTAAATGCGGCAGGCTCATTTCAGTAGATTTACTGGCATGTAAAAGAACTCCTGCGGGACAAAATTCCGGCACAACCGGCGACGCTGATATAACTTCTGCAGTTGCATCGTTAAATAAAACCTAACATTTAAAAATGTAATCTCCATCTTACGATGTTTGGTGACGTATACACGTCCGTTGATGTGACATATTAATGAATTTAAATACTATTATAGTCACAATCATGCCATGGTATGAAAGAAAAATTTCACAACCTCGAGCGGGAATCGAACCTGCGACTTCCTGTTCTCCGGTCAGGCGCTCTACCACTGAGCTATCGAGTTCGTCTCACGCCAAAGGCTTGGAATTATCCTTTCATACTGGCGACTCTGTTATACTGGGTGTTCATTTCAAAGTGTGTCATGACGTCACTGTTGTTGGGTCACCGATTTGAAGCGAGTTTCAGCTTAAATGTTAGAGAAGTTGCCTATTATTTAAGGCGTTCTTCAATCTGAACTTGAGAACGTGTACGGTATAACTTGAACGTCGTAGCAACAGATGGCGGTCTGTACGGTCTGTGTGCTACCATAACCTCTTTCGAACTGTGTTTTGCGCCGGCAAGTCGTACGCAGGGTATTTGTTATCATCGGTTGCGTACGGTAACATTCCACAACACAAATCAAATGCTCCGTGTCCATGTTGACCGTCGAAGTTAATGTCAACAAATACGTAAGTAATCGTCTTAACCCTCTCCCCATATCCCGACAGTACGTATTTCCAAACAGTTCACATTCCTGCCACTACCGGCGTTATCGTACGTATCGGTACGTACTCTTCAGAAAGAACGCCGTACTTGCTAGCCATCTTCTCTGCCTCTTAGGTTATACACCTGAGCTGCGGAAGTGTAGGAAGATTGAATTCTCTAGGCTCATCAACTAGCCACATGACGGCATACAGCGAGCCAAGACACATTTTGAACTGAACACCCAGTAGAGTACTGTCCATAGCGTCTGATCTAGTCAGCACTGCTTATGGGTTGAAAGAAATTTTACAAATGTAATCTACATCTTACGATGTTTGGTGACGTATACACGTCCGTTGATGTGACATATTAATGAATTTAAATACTATTATAGTCACAATCATGCCACCTCGAGCGGGAATCGAACCTGCGACTTCCTGTTCTCCGGTCAGGCGCTCTACCACTGAGCTATCGAGTTCGTCTCACGCCAAAGGCCATTATGAAAGGATAATTTCAAGAATTTGGCGTGAGACGAACTCGATAGCTCAGTGGTACAGCGCCTGACCGGAGAACAGGAAGTCGCAGGTTCGATTCCCGCTCGAGGTTGTGAAATTTTTCTTTCATACCATGGCATGATTGTGACTATAATAGTATTTAAATTCAATAACATTTAACATTTAACATTACTACCAGCTTCACCATTACTGTAAAACTATCATAACCACTAACAACGTGACAAGCAGTACACCACCACCACTACCACCATCATTACTACTGCTACTACTACCGCCTTCACCATTACTACTGCCATTCTGTTACGAGTATCACCACTATTGCTACTACCATCACTACACTATTACCACTACTACTATGACCACCACTATCACCACTACCACTACCATCACTCCTGCCGCTATTATCACTGTATTACTACCACTACTATCACCATCATTACTAACATCACTATTACTACAACTGTGCTGCTACTACTACTACTACTACTATTGCTACTGCTACTACTACTACTATTACTACTAGACCTGCTACTGCCACTACTACTACTATTACTAGACCTACTACTACTACTACTACTACCAGTATATTATTACTGTTATCACTAACAACATTAATAATTTAATGAGATCTTCGTTGTTCCTAACTGGAAATACTCAACACATACTTGTTTGTAATTGTATCGGCAGAGCCTACAGAGAAGTACCTACTTAGATACTAGAATGTGAGGTAAAACTGTACAATATTGTGAAGCAATGAGAAAAGTAACCAATATGGACATTTAGCGGAGGAGAGGAAAACAGACACATAACATGAGAAATAACAGCGTAGGTAATATTTTCAAAGACGGCAGTGACATCCACCACAAATCCATTTCCCAGGAAGTATTCGAACTCGAACTGCTTACAGCTGCACTTTAATCCCTACATGCAAATACGAACTGAAGTACCCTGATGCTGTTTCTTACTCGGGCACTCCACTCGGATAAATACTACTGATCGAGTAATACGTTGAACCCATCAAGGCGATGCAAGAATGCGTGAGGGTTGCGCACCCTGTGCTCCGTAACAGTTAATGTTGCCCCAGGCGCTGCACCCTGACACCCAACTGAGAGGGCGAAACTCAGGTAGTGAGAGAAGAACCCGTTATCTTATTGACACTTACGGGGTCCATGACCCACACAGATATCGACTGACAAACACTACGGCTGTAATGTTGCTATGCGAAAGGAATAAAATCCGAAGATATTTATTATTTTTCATCATCATCATCATCATCATCATCATCATCATCATCATCATCATCATCATCGTCGTCGTCGTCGTCGTCGTCGTCGTCGTCGTCGCCGCCGCCACTATTACCACCACCACCACCACCACCACCACCACCACCACCACCACCACCACCAATCTTTGTTGGTACTCCTAATTTGTCATACATCCAAATTTGTTGCTTCATGAACATGAAGCCAACATGAAATTTAGTAAATTACGAGTATTCGAATGACGATTGTTGCCTATGGTCCTCCTGTGATTTGATCATTATTACGAATGTGCCTTCACTGAATTTTTTTTCGTAGGTTATTTTACGACGCTTTATCAACATCTCAGGTTATTTAGCGTCTGAATGAGATGAAGGTGACAATGAGTCCGGGGTCCAGCACCTAAAGTTACCCAGCATTTGCTCATATTGGGTTGAGGGAAAACCCCGGAAAAACCTCAACCAGGTAACTTGCCCCGACCGGGAATCGAACCCGGGCCACCTGGTTTCACGGCCAGACGCGCTAGCCGTTACTCCACAGGTGTGGACTTCACTGAAGTCCAGACATTTAAGGACCTCTTGAAGAGTGGGAGGAATTATATGTATAACTGATATTGTCCTTAAAAAGATTTTCACATCGACTTTGTATTTTGAATTATGAAGTGGGTGTGGTTTGACTCGAGTATGCAAAGCGTATATTTGCTGTATTTGATAGAACACATTTGTCATTAATTTTTTCGCCTGTATTACATAGGCTGCTATGTGTAGCCATGTCATCTGTAAATACATAAGCTATTTTAGGAGTAAGAGGTAATTGAATTGCCGGTTTTTATACAATCTTGAAAATTGGGATAATATCCCTTTACAAAAGAGACACTTTAATATGTTTTATTTAAACATTAAGTTGTTCATGGTAACGATTTTGTTTAAAATATCTATTTCAGTTAATGTTTTCAACGGAGTCTTCAGTGACCATTTCAAAGTTTCATAGGGCTACCAGTAATAACAGATTTTAAAAGCTGATCCAGAAGTTTATACGAATATTCGAAGAAACTTATTCGGCTACTGATGCGAAGAAATCTGGAATACCTTTCGTGACAACACACGTTACAGTTACTGAGATGTTATATATACAGATAGCAGGTGATCAGAATCAATACAGAAGAACCCAGAATATATGAATAAATCTAGTACTTACTAATTTACAGAAAGAATGCCATTTATTCTATAAAAACAGAAATTTATAATACATCCTTTCAACAGGTTTCAATTGATGTTAAACTCGAAGTCTTTTAAACAAAGGAATTCATTATTGAATACGTATCGTACATTTAAATGATTCCATCTATTGTGTGAAGAGACGGTGACAGAATTTTCAGCAATACAAACAACAGAGAAGACGTGAGGATGTTAAATTAAATTTATCTCCTTCTTTTGAAAACCTTGTACTTCTGTTGCAATGCTCATTTGTTCGATAATTGTATTTTAATACCTTCAGTGAATTTTACTGATATCCAGGCATACTTTTTGTTATCAGTAAATATTTAAGAAATGTTTAAACTTATTTTGCAAAATTTATGACCCAGTTTATAATCACTCAGAGTTCTTTTTTTTCATATCATTTTATTGGTTATTATCTCTTTGCATTTTACATTTTCTACAAAAACAAATATCTATTTCATCTTTGATTACGCATGGTATTTTTTTAACTTATATAAATCTGTTTTTGAACATAAAAATAAGCTAACCACGTGTTAAGCACGTATTCGATGTGTTATCGACGTAAATTTCCATTACCTTATCAGCACATTTTCCATGAATGTATTATTATTATTATTATTATTATTATTATTATTATTATTATTATTATGATTTCCATCGTCGTTATCGTCCTTCTCTTCTTCTTCCTCCTCCTCTTCTTCTTCCTCCTCCTCCTCCTCCTCCTCCTCCTCGTTGTTTTCATTATAAGTATGGGGCGAATGTTGATGACTTAAAAATCTACTTAAAATGATCATTAAAATGCCCTTAAACTAATGGAAAAAATGACATAAAATTAAAAGAAAATGATATTTAAATATTATTCACCGTACCCGCACCACAACTTCTTAAAACTTAGTCACCTTGTTTCAATGACTGCCCTGCAAATCTCGAGAGAGGAGGCAACTTCTCGGAATTTAGCTAAGATAAAGGAAAAGAACATGCACCAAAATGAAGGTTTTGAGGGAAAAATATATATTTTAATGCAGGTTTACAATGTCTTTCAATCAGGGTTGGTCGGTCAAAGCCCTCACTTAAACTAAGCTGTTGTCAAGCATTTTATATTACTTCCGTTGTGTGAAGTCAAGCCTTCAGTGGAATGAGGGATGGACTTTAGAGTCTGTTCCAAACTATAAAACTCAAACTTCACTGTTATTCACTTATTCAGTAGGTAATTACTATTGACCTATTTGCTTAGAAAATAATTTGACAGATCCATCGGTAAAGAAGAAAGTGAAATGCATTTCAAATGATCTAAAAGTTCCTCAAAGTATTAAAAATAACCAAAAAATGCCGAAAAAATATAAAAATGACTTGTTAGTTCAAAAAGTCAATAAATGCAATATAGGAAATTATTTTTTTACGTTGATATTAACATAGAAAGGATTTCTATATTAATAGGCATCGTCCTAATGTGAAAAATAAGATGAATTTTCGTCAACATCCGCCCCCTACTGATAACCGTCGTCGCTTCCGCATTTCGACTAGCTATTGAACGAGTATTTAAGTATAGGCCTACATATTACTGTAAGAGAAAATTGTGTCGTTGAGCATTGTATTAAGACACGTGCCAGATTGAAAGCCTGTCTTTCTGACAAATGCATCTCTGAACAAGGTTTGTTAACACTTGTAAACTAGAAGTTACACATAAACTCTAGCATAGAATAGTAACGGGAATGTGCAGGTCAAGGCTGTGGCCGGCTCGAACGTCCTGCAGCGACACAACTGGAGCACGAAACCGCAGAACGAGCTGTATGGAACTGTAATAACAACGCTTTGATAACGATGATGATGATGATCATAATAATAATAATAATAATAATAATAATAATAATAAAGAACCTTAAACTATGTATTAGCCTGCAGTAAACCCGATTAATTAAAAATATTTATTTTCATGTATTCTGAATATATCCTGCTTCCATCACTACTTCAGGATTATTATAATTGACTAAGGCAGTCTTTCTTTCACTAGTTATTCTCTTTGCGTGATTGATTGACGTAAAGGAGGAAAAAATCGGAAAAAATTCAGGTAGACAAAAGTATTTACAAAAAACACTTTAAAACCATTTTTTAGAAAGAAATGAAGAGTATTGCATGTTTTATCTATCTATACTAATAATAAATCTGTAGCCAAAATTTTTCTGGTAATTTTCGATTTTCCAAAAATAATTGGTGTTAACATGTATAATTAACCATCCTGAAACCGAAAATAGCTTTTTTGAAATTTTTGTTTGTATGTCTGTCTGTCTGTCTGTCTGGGTGTTTGTTACCTTTTCACGCGATAATGGCTGAATCGATTTATATGAAAATTGGAATATAAATTAATTTCGTTGTAACTTAGATTTTAGGCTATATGGCATTCAAAATACTTTATTTAAAAGGGCGGTTATAAGGGGGCCTGAATTAAATCGAATTATCTCGCTTATTATTGATTTCCATGAAAAATATTACATAAAAAAAGTTTCTTTAAAAATAATTTCCGATACGTTTTATTCTATACAAAATTTTGATAGGACTGATATTTAATGTGATAAATGAGTTTTAAAATTACAATAACAATGCCATCTAAGGCGCAGTACTGAAATAAAAACAAATGACTTCGTCTATAAGGGGCCTTGGACAACAACAATCGAAAGCTATTAAACATAGCCTAAGAGAATGTTTTTGTGTTTGTATGACGTAATATCGGAAGCTAATTAATTTTATTATTTCACCATTGGAAAGTGTAGTTTCTCTAGATGGACATAATTCTACAATGGTTTTACAGTAACTTCTGAAACATATAGCAAGTAATATAAAGTATACACATTAAAACTAAATGATATGTCAATCTTCATTAAACTATGGTTGCATGTAATAACAATTAAGAAACATGTTAAAGAAATTTTCATTGCACCAAATGATTGCTCTTTGGACCAAAATGACCGCATTTTAATTAGTTAAATACAATTTAAATTAAGTAACATATTAAACGATTTATCCTTCTATCAAACACGAGTGTTCCCTGGATCAAACGTCCTATTTTAATTATGTAATTACTTTATATTTATAACAGATGCAGCGGAGCGCACGGTTACGGCTAGTACTAATAATAAATCTGTAAGCGAAATTTTTCAGGTAATTTTCGCTTTTCTAAAAATAATTGGTGTTAACACGTATAATTAATCATCCTGAAACCGAAAATAGCTTTTTTGAAATTTTTGTTTGTATGTCTGTCTGTCTGGATGTTTGTTACCTTTTCACGCGATAATGGCTGAACGAATTTCGATGAAAATTGGAATATAAATTAAGTTCGTTGTAACTTAGATTATAGGCTATATGGCGTTCAAAATACTTTATTTAAAAGGGCGGTTATAAGGGGGCCTGAATTAAATAAACCGAAATATATCGCTTATTATTGATTTTTGTGAAAAATGTTACACAACAAGAGTTTCTTTAAAAATGATTTGCGATAAGTTTTATCCCGGGAAAAAGTTTGATAGGACTGATATTTAAGGATATACAAAAGTTTTAAAATAACAATACAATACATTTCCACCGCCGCCTCAGATTATAGTGTCGTTGTTCCGTAACTTCTATAGTCCACATAAAATACTCTACCATAGAGACCACTGGAGCTGAGTTATAAAGGTGTCATAAAATGGCGTTCCTGGGCTCATAATTTACCCATATTCATTTCCTGTGTTTCTTAAAATAATATTTATGTAGTGTACCTCAGTTTTTTATTTGCATAAACAATGATATACAACCGAGCGAGTTGGCTCAGGCGGTAGCATTTGAGACACGCATTCGGGGGTCCCGGGTTCAAACCCCGTGGCCGACCAATCTGACTGGGGTTTTTCATGATTTCCCTTAGTCATAAAGGCAAATGTCGGATTGGAAAGATACATGCCATTATTCATCACTGCCTCAATTACAAATACCAAAAACATTAATCAAAGTCTATAATCAGTTACATGAACAAAAGCCATCTACAACACACAATAGAAACAGGAACTCAACAAGAGTAAAAACGGCCTGCTGATATACCCACACATTCTAAACACGCGACATGACCACAGATGTTAAGGCGTGAATAAAATAAACTTAACAAAAAAAAAAAAAAAGATGTGCAGTAAGGTTAACATAAAAATGATCTTCGTACACAACCAACTCTATTAATTTGGAGTGATTTATTAAATGATGCATTAAGACTAATTTAGAAAAATGTTAAACGAATTATCTTTGCACCAAATGAGTGGTCTCTGGACCAAAATGATAGCATTTTAATTATTTAAATAGAATTTAAATTAAGTAGCATATTAAACGATTTATTCTTCTATCAAACACGAATGTTTCCGGGACCCAATGTTCTATTTTAATTATGTAATTACTTTATAATTATTTCTAACAAGTGCAGCGGTGCGCACGGGTACAGCTGGTTACTAATATAAATCATGTTATGCTAGTGTATAATAATAATAATCATAAAATATCTTTAATTATACTATTTTATTAACTTCATATTATTATCTATATATTGGTATAACATACATTATTTTATATTACATGTTGCAATCGATTAACAAACAGATATTGATTTTGGGTGGCTTGAAACATACCTTGCTAATCGGGTAGATCAGTTTCCTCCTCTTCTGCTTTTTCTCTTCTTCACCTTCCTCCTCTGAAGATGGACGTTCTGTTGCAATTTTAGTAAATTCTGATGCCTTCATAAGAATAACTACATCTGTAAACAGTGACCCCATCATTTTTCTTGGAAAATGTCTGATAGAATAGCTTCGGATGTTAGCAGAAGCTTTCAAAAAATATCTTAATTTATAGCAGTTTTGAAAATCTTTCTGGAGTGATGTTTTTTTGTTTTTATATTCTTGATTTTTGCTTTTTGAGCCTCTCCTGATATCTGATCAATTGAGAGTAGGACAAAAAAAATAGGCTCTGGTCCATGTACAAGCACCTTGTGCAATGATGCTGGCATGTAGCTAGTATCAGGGGTACTTCTCTACAAAAATGCGCGCAGTTTGTACGGCACATTCTTCATAAGCTCTCTCATTGATGTCATAGCCACATGACAAGGTTCTAAAACTGTGGAGAATCTTTAATTTAATTTGACACTCAACAACTCGTGTGATTGATGCAGATCGATCTGCACTCTAAAAAAGTGATCGAGCAGTGTTCCCGTCATTTGTTGTGTCACTACCCCAGAATTTTGGTTGATCCGAAGTGAGCTCATTTCAGCTCTTGGTCTAGTCCTGATGTGGATTTTCTCGTTTTCTATATTAGTTTTGTTTTCTTGCCATCTTATTTGCCACTTATTGATATCAACACAAGAAGTTAAGAATACATTTTAAAAATGTAATGGACGCGTGATGTGTAGAGGAATTAACTTTATTTAACAGTGCCTGAATTTTGTCCCGCAAGAGTTCTTTTACATGCCAGTAAACCTACTGACATGAGTCTGTCGCATTTAATGCTATCGACCTCGTCCGGGATCGAACCCGCAATCTCGAGCATAGAAGGCCAGCGCTATACCAACTACGCTACCGACGGCGACTCTGGTCAAAGATCAGAACCATATCACCAAATCATATAAATTAATAATGATAGTATTTATGGTGACGAAGATAAGTAGGATTGCTTACCTTAACCAAGGAGTCATTGGTGCACGCCTCTGCGATAAATGTGCACAAGTTTAAGAATGCACTTTCCCTCCCCAGGACAAACAGGTGTGTAGCGCACGCACTACTACGCGTCGAGCCCACGCGGAAGGACGCGTAACGCGTCGGAACATCTGAGCCTAGCATACTGACCCATTTGGCTGCTGGGCTGTCGGTGTCCTTGCGCGATGCGTGCGTGCGTATGTACGTGATCGGACCGCAGCTGCAGGGGCGGTTACGGGCGTGGTCAGTTGTCCACTGCATGGAGAGTAACAAGTTTACGTCACTAATAATGTTCCGTTGTTTTGAGCACGAGAATGTTAAATGGATTCCTGTTCTTGAAGGGTCTTCGAAACTTTTGAGGCAAACACACTTCCTTCCAATCGCAAGGAATTTTCTTTCATGAAGGTGACAGATTCTTTCTCACAGTGCAGTATTTACGCGCTTCGTAACAAATCGATTCTTCATCATAAACATAGAGATGCTTACTCTGTTCAAAATCTACTTGGAGGGTTTAGTAAAGAACTGACACTGAGGAAAAGTGCAGAAAGTTTCTACTCTATGTTAATATTCAAATTATTAGCCGGTTATTTAACGACGCTTTATCGACTACTAGGTTATTTAGCGTCGATGGACTTGGTGACAGCAAAATGGTTTTTGGCGAGATGAGGCCAAGGATTCGTCACAAATTACCCGACATTCGTTTCAGTGCTGGGGAAGCCTCGGAAAAGCCCAACCAGATAATCAGTCCTAGCGAGAACCGAACCCACGACCAAACGCACATGAAGCACTTCTTTCTATCCCTCATCATAGAACGTCTTTATACTCATCTTCCAATACTGTAGAAATACCTCGCCTCTGGAATTCGTAACCTAATGACGTCAGAGACTGCCGGACTTTATCACAATTCAAAATTAAATTGGAAAATTTTGTCTTAGTTAATGTTTTTAGGTATTGCAGAAGTATTGATTTGTTTTTTTTTTCTTTTTCTTTTTTAATCTAGATTAAAATTGCAAGTTTCTTGTTTATGTTAGTTAATTAGTTAGGTTACAATTAATTATGATAATTAATCACTCATTTAAAGTTTGTATGACTGCAACCTGTGTATATTTTTGTATGGCTTTACTTTGTTTATAGTGTTTCTCTATCTCTCTCTTTTTATTTCTTGTGTAGCTTTACTTTGTATATAGTGTTTTTTTCTGTTTATTTCCATTATTGTATTTGTATTCCTGGTGTTGTGGAAGAGAAGGCCTGATGGCCTTAACTACACTAGAATAAATAAATAAATAAATAAATAAATAAATAAATAAATAAATAAATAAATAAATAAATAAATAAATAAATAAACGCAGCGCCGGATCAGCAGACAAACGCGCTACTAACTGATCTACTGCGGTGGCTAATATTCAAACTTAGCGAGGTTTCGCGATCATTCTAATCCGTTATGTGACTTATTATGGAAATCAAACCATTCGCTTCTTCGTTGGGCATTAGCCTATTTAGTATTTTCCGACGCTACGCTTGTGCGACCTCGAGACGACTCTGTCCTAGTGACACTCTCACCCACACCCTCACCCATATCCACACCGACACGCGACACAACTGGAGCAGTGGGAAACGGTACTTGATTGAACCTAGCGAATGAGCTACTGTGCCTTGTTTGCAGAAACGAAACGTAACAATGGGTTATTATATACACATGACAACTTAGTGGAACAGTTCTTGTGTATAGGTCTAATATGTAGAGCTTAGAAATTGTGTAAACTTACGTTTAGCCATGTTAATGTACACTTTACACTTAGCTGTTTTGGGTAAAATTAACTGGAAATATGGTATAAAATGTGACCTACTTACATGTCTCCTGGTAAAGCAGATTCTTTCTGTTGTGAAGCAAAGAGGAACTTAGAAAACGAAGCAAAGATGATTAAGGGGTTAGATACAGCTTACAGAAGTAAATTTTTGGAAATATTCAACATTTTTTTCTTCCATTACTGTATCTTGTGCAATAATGAATATTAGTAGGTGTAAAACATTGTCCTTCTGCTATATGAAAAAAAAAATTTTTTAATTATTTACATTCTTTTAAATTCAGTTAACTGTGCAGTGAATTTTTTGTATTTATGCATGTCATATCTACAATATGATGCACTTCATTACCTTTGATGGATTATCTGATAAAAAATAAATTCATTTAAAAATGGTCAAATATCAGTATTTTCTCCTAACACAAAATTAAAAAAAAAATATTTAGTAAGGAATGTAGATGAAAGAGCATGCTGTTGTAAACATGAGTTTCAGCAATAAAATAAAAGAGAGAGAACATGAAAAAGTTCACAAGTTTATGAGTTATGAGAAAAATCCTTCATCACTGCACAGTGAACTACCACCCTTATGAATTTTGAAAAAAAAAAAAAAAAATATATATATATATTTTTTTTTAAATCGTAAAAATATTTTTTTTTCATATAGCAGATGGACAGTGTTTTACACAAACCAATTTTCATTATTGTACTGATACAGTAATGGAGAAAAAAAAAAGTTGAATATTTCCAAAAAATTTACGGCTGTAAGCTGTACCTAACCCCTTAAGTCTTGTCTAACCCCCAATATTGGAGTCACATGTCGAGTTTAAATTCCGGATTTTCACAGAAGAGTAGAACATATTTGCAGCGTTCTTGCTGTAAGAAATGACGTAGTATAAAATAAATTTTACAAACTGAAAAACGAATGTCAAACAATCACTGAATCATTTTCTAGAACTCAGTTTGGGTTTTGTGACAAAACTGTGATTGAATAAGGAGCTGTACCTGCAGAAAATAACCATTACTTCAGCTAACAAATATTTAGATATTTTCGGGGGACTAAGGTTGTAAAATATTATAGACAAAAGTGTAAGACCTAGAAATGAATGTGTATATAATCAGAAGTTTTGTAAATGCCATTCAACGTTACCTTTCTCAAACAAATAGTTTGACTGAATTGTGTTTGAAGTAAGCCTTTCTGTCAGGAAGTATTCATTCTTTTGTAGAACATTATTTTAAAAACATAGTTTATGTATATCGTACTAGTATTTGTATAATAATAAAAATTGAAATGGAATGGACGTATTAAAAGGCTGAAAGAAGGCATGTTACCAAAAGAAGTTATGGAACAGTATCCATCAGGAAGACCGAAACTAGACAAATCAAAATTTACTTGGTTACAAGGAATTGGAGGAATGATGAGAGAGAAAGGATTAACAGAGGGAGATTGGGAAAACAGAAACAACTTGAAGGAGAAAGTTAAAGCAAATGGACGCAGGAAGATTCAATGGCATTGTACAGCCTACAGAATAATAATTAAATAAAATGTATTTTGTTCGTGCCAAGTCAGTTTTTTAATCGGACATAGTTTTAAACCGCAGATTATCCTAGTAAAGATGAAAACTTTCATTTTATTTCGGTTGTACCAGATCAAGGCACAATTATTACAATAACTTTCATTACTAAATTTCTGAATATACAGGGTGTTAAAAAAATACGGGGCATAATTTCAGGTATGTATTTCCTACATGTAGAAAATCAAAATAGTTCATTACAACATGTGTCCGGAAATGCTTTATTTCCGAGTTATGGCCTTCACAACATTGAAATTCACCGGAACGTTTTTCTTTCCGCAGGTCGTTGCCGTCAAAGGAGACATTAAGAGGGCACTCTGACAGTTCATTCCGAGGCGAAGGGTACATTCAGTGTTGTGTAGGCGTTAGACTGTGCGACATGTATTCAAATCAAGAGCTGGCAGAGATACACTTCATGTACGGTAAGGCGGACGGCAATGTTGCGCTGGCTCGTCGTTTGTACCAGGAGAGGTACCCACAGCGACAATGTCCAGATCGGAAGACATTTGTACGTCTCCATTACCGTCTGTGCGAGTATGGAAAATTTAACTCTCCTGGTTTGGGAAGGGGACGACCAAGATCTACAACTCCAGAAGTACAGGAGGAGATTCTGGAGGCTGTGAACATGACTCCTTCTATCAGCACACGAAGGGTAGCGTTGCAAGTCAGTGTTCCTCATACGACTGTCTGGAGACTGTTAAAAAAGAGTATCAATTGTATCCTTATCATTTGCAACATGTACAGGCCCTGTCACCAGCAGATTACCCTGCACGAGTTAGGTTCTGCCAGTGGTTCTTGCAGCAGTGTAGTGTAAATCCGAAATTTCCTGCCTTAGTATTATTTACAGATGAAGCACAGTTCACACGAGATGGCATAACAAATTTCCACAATCAGCATGTATGGTCGTATGAAAACCCACGTGCAACTGTTCCATCTCATCACCAGGTGCGGTTCTCCCTCAACATGTGGGCCGGTATCATTGGTGATCGATTAGTTGTACTTGTAAACAGACTTACGGGGCAGGCGTACACAAACTTCCTGGAAAACACCATACCTCATGTTTTAGAAGACACTCCACTGATCAATCGTCAACACATTCACTTCTTGCATGATGGCGCTCCTGCACACTTCAGTCGTACGGCTCGCCGGTACTTGGATCGAAGGTTTCCTGATCGATGGCTAGGTAGAGGTGACCCAATTGCTTGGCCTCCACGCTCACCTGATCTGAACGCTCTCGATTTCTACTTGTGGGGCCATTTAAAGTCATTGGTTTATTCGTCTCCGGTGCCTGATTTGGAATCCCTTCGGAATCGAATTGTGGCATGTTCTGAGGAATACGCAATACTCCTGGAGATTGGGATCGTGTTCGCAGGTCAATGAGACATCGATGTGAGGTCTGTATTCAAGCAGGAGGTGGACATTTTGAACATCTTCTGTAATGACAACGACCTGCGGAAAGAAAAACGTTCGGTGAATTTCAATGTTGTGAAGGCCATAACTCGGAAATGAAGCATTTCCGGACACATGTTGTAATGAACTATTTTGATTGTCTACATGTGCGAAATACATACCTGAAATTATGCTCCGTATTTTTGAAACACCCTGTATATGGAATGGACCGTAAGTAACGTCATTGATTTCAGAGATCTATTCTTTGAGATATTAAAAAAAAAAAAGGTTGATAAAATTTTGCTCGTTTTTGCTTCCTTTTCGAAAAAAAAAATTATTTTATGTGAAACATTTCATGGTGTGTTTTGGGAGAGTCATTAATTTAATTCGCAATATGCTCAATCAATTTAAGAGAACAGTGCATTATGATAATAAATGATTGAAAGAAATTTAATTGTATCCTTTAAATTTACAGAAATGAGATCCGAACAAATGTAACTTTTCGTTCTGGATAGGAATTTTAAAATGTTACAAAGTTATTTTGTGTGGTCAAGGTAAATGGGACACTCATATATTTCATATTAAACACTGTATATCACCGCCATGTTCAGTACTTAAAGAGTGAACCTTCCGTTCCTCGTTATTGTAAGTTCGATTGCTATCTGTCGTGGTTTGCAACGTTGTATGTACTGTATATCCTTTCTTACTGCTGTAGTAGCAATGTGCCTTAGGCAAGAGAGTGTGTCGCGCCTAGGGAAAGATTTTAAAGAAACCCGCGCTCGGAATTACAAGTAAGCATCGTATCCTTGAGTCTTTAGATAATGCGTGTTTATTCGAGTAAAACCACATCTGCCTAATTCTTGGCTCTACCTTAAACATGTACATCGCAATACGCAGTCAACTTTAAATAGTAGCCCGTTCAAATACACAAATAGTAGGGACTTAAGTCTGTAGGCAGAATATATAAGCTGTTTCAGGTTTAATTAATATTTCATGGTAGTATCATCGTCTCAGCCTATATTGATTTAACCTGACACACCTATAGGCTAATCAATCTTGGACTTAGATTTGTATGGTTAAGGCGTATTCATATAATAATAATGAAATTATGAGCTTTTTTATTATTAGGCCCAAGATATTGATCGACTCTAGAAATATCATATTTCTTCAAAATTTGGTAAACAATGTTTTTGTCTCAACTGGGAACTTATTTCTTCTATTTTTAAAAAATATATAACTTGTACTCATTATCTCAATAATTTCATACTTATTTGGGCATTTGTAATATAAGCACACTATACTTTCTATAACTTACGCCATCTTCAGTGTCTGTTTTTTTCCTATTTCAGATTTTCCGACAATTATTATCCTTCCGACTGACAAAAAGTAAACTTCCAATTTGACAAAAGACTTCATTGAGGTACTAAATTGAAGCTTAAACATGTAGCTATGTTGTAAACCAAAATTATTATTTTCAATCGATTATAATTGTTTTATTCCATAAATAAACAAATATATGTATATACATATATTTTTTTTCTAAAACGCTTATATAATGTGGCATATCTTTTTGAATGGTTCAAGATAAATAAATAATTTTGGTATGTAATGTTCTCCATATGTAGGGGATCATTTTCGCAAAAGGTGGTTTACCCTGGGTAAATTTCTAATGGAGTTAGGTCGGTCCAAAATTTTATTAATTTTTTCCCCAAAAAATTTCTTTGTGCCATCAAATTCGATTTTAAAGTTATGATTATGTAAATTGTTCACTTTACAGTCAAGAATAATGTCATCAAACTTTGAAAGATATGAAGGGAAAAATGTGGATTTTTGTCCTAAGTGTCGATGAATACCTTAAATAGTAGCTGAGATATGCCAGATTTTCAAAAGAACATAACCATGTTATGCCACTTAATTACGGTATTCATTATTTATTTTGGTCCCTCGACTACCAAACTTGTATGACGGAAAAAGTAGGTTAACAATTTTTATGGAAATATTTTGGCCTCTTCTCCTGATTGTTTCACTGGTGCTCCATTATTGCCACGCCATATTACCATCGATTGTTTTTTAATGTTCGGTGGAGTTAAAAAAGAATTAATATAATTTGTTACCCATGTAAAATGTGAAGTTATTTGGGTGCTTAATGATAAAATTATCTAACGCCTAGGCCTATGTAATGTGCTTACACTTGATTTTCTAAATTAATTGTGGGACTGTGATTGTTCCAGGGTCCGGGCGCAACATCAGACACCTTCCCTGCATAAGTCGACGCTCGGGGGAGACCGGTGTGTGCATGTTCGCTTTCTCATGCATGAAGGCAAATGGAACACACCTGGGTACGTGCATCGACCGCTTCTACTTCGGTAGTTGCTGCAAAATAGACAGTGACAATACGGAGGACAACTATGTGCTCCCACCCACCTCGACTACAGAGTCAAAGTATTACCTGTCCACGTTCCAGTCCGTGGAGGACAGTGACAACCGCGTCGAGCCCGACGACGATAGACCAGTAAAACCTATCACCAAGAAGCCTAGCCTGCCCGACAAGAAGCCGACGGGGACTACGAGGAAACCGGCTACGCAGGCCGAACCTCTTGAAACTACCACAAAAAGACCCGTGACACATGTAGATTCAACCAAGACAACGACGTCGCAGACAACGACAAGAAAACCTGTGATACAAACGAAACCTCCCGAAACAACAACGAGAAAACCTGTGACTCATACAAAACCGTCCGATACAACGTCAAGGAAACCTGTTACTAAACCCTCAGAAACAACCACAACAATAAAACCTCAGACTTCAGCTAGACCTTCACAAACAACAACGAAAATACCTGTCACCGAAACGAAACCTACACACTCAACGACGAGAAAGCCTGTGACACAGACAACGACTAGAAAACCTGCGACACAAACAACGACTAAAAAACCTATAATACGAACGACTAGAAAACCCATAACAGAAACGACGACGAGAAAACCCGCAACACAAACAACGCCTAGGAAACCTATAACAGAAACGACGACGAGAAAACCTGCAACACAAACAACGCCTAGAAAACCTGTTACTCAAACGAAACCTGCTCATACAACGACAAATCCTGTCACTCAAACAAAACCTCCTCAAACAACGACAAGACCTGCCACTCCATCAAAGTCTCCTGAAACAACGACAAGAAAGCCAGATATTCAAACGAAACCTCCACAACTAACGACACAAAAACCAGCAACTGAAGACGAACCGCCACAAACAACGACGAGAAAGCCAGTGACTCAAGCAAAACCTACACAAACAACAACGAGAAAGCCAGTAACACAAACTAAACCTACATCAACAACGACAAGAAAGCCGGTGACTTATCCAAAACCTCCACAAACAACGAGAAAACCTGCGACGCATTCAAAACCTACTCAAACAACTACAAGAGCACCTGTGACTCAACCCATACCTCCAGTAACGACGAAGAGACCTGTGATTCAAACTAAACCTTCAGAACCAACGACGAAAAGACCTGTGACTCTGACCAAACCTCAGACTACGTCGACGTTAACGACAACGAAGGTTCCCGTATTCCAGACATGGCATACTGATAAACCTTTGACTCCAACGGAACCACCTACAACAACAAGAAAGCCAGTGACGACCACAAAGAAGCCCGTAGTTACCACAACTCGCAAACCACCAACCAAGAAGCCAACGGTGAAAACTACGACTGAACTTGCAGAGGAGTTGACGACAACAACTGCACCGGCATCACTCATCACTTGGACGATGCTGCAGGAACCTCCTCGAACAGGTGAGGGCATGAATTTATGCAAATGCGGAATTAATTGTGAGGATACATCTGTTCCTAGAAGATAATGATTACAAATGAAGTCTATTTGCTAAGACTAGGGATGTTAAGGTCAACATTATGGATAAGTGATGGTAGCATTCGTAGCACAGAAAAATTGTGCACGCAAACAAATAACGGTTACAGTCCGAGTGTTGGCCGTGTACGAATGTGGTTAATTTGGTTTAAAAGTCAAAGTATTGCCTCAAGAAATAATCGTACTATATTTACTAGTATTATACACCGTGTCCCACTTAGAGGGATCGAGAAATAAGTGCTAATTTAAAGTATAAATAATAGTTTTATAACACAGCTTTTTGTACAACTTCATATAAAAACTCTCCGAGTTTCGGAGAATGGTCAGTGCAACTCGATGTGTGCGCCTCGAGCTACCCTGAGGACATCCAAAAGGTACTCAGCCTTCTACCAAGAGTTCCATAACATTTGTGGAATGATTAGCGCAGCTGCATTTATAATGCGTTGTCTCAGTTTTTCCAAAGTGTCAACTGTACCACGTTGGTACACAACATTCGTCATAAAGCCTCAGAAAGAGGTTAATAGGCATCAAGTCGGGTGACCTAGGTGACTAGGCAAGGATTCTCCTTGTTGCTGGAAAACCGATCCTGGGGGAGTTGATCAACAACAAAAGTTCTGTACATGTCCAGATATACATTCCCTTTGATTATCTCCTCGGTGAAGGAGAATGGTCGATGACGGAATGTTCTACTGAATGGTGCCAGGCTTGTTTCCACGATAAACGTTAGTGTGCATGCACATGAACATGCAACTTTTTTAAATCATTGATGCATAAATTTGGACAGTTTCTGCTTCTTGTCAAATGTAAATCAAAACAATATCTTCATCTGATTTTAAATGGTGAGCATTTATTTCTCGATTCGTCTAAGCGGGACACGGTGTATTTCGTTTAAACAAAATATTCATGTTCTATTTTTATATTAGCATTAACACTATTAGAGAACATTTTCAAAATACTGTATATAGACTTTAAACAATAAACTGCCTCTTTTAAATCTTCGATAATTTAATATTTTACAAATTACCATTATTATCATAATATAAGATAAACATATCTTTATATAACTAAATTATTGCTGTTTCTTATTTGTATCGCTGTGACCGGAAACAGAATCGAGTAGTTAGCCTGCATTTTATCTATTTTTTATTTAGTGAGAGTGAATAAGAGAATTTTTTGTACATCAGCATTATAAACAGTTTTTATCGTTAGTCAAAATCGTGCATAATATGCAACATTATTGTACTATTGTCGTAAAAAAAAGGAGTCTGGTAGCCTACCAAAGACAGACATATGTACTCCATTTTTATCGAAATTTAGTTAAGGATCGGTTCCTATAGTATTATTCGCGCTCTTTCCAAATCTGTGGTCCGCTTATTTCAGAAAAAGCATTTACATGCTTTTGCAAATGTTAAAGTATGTTGTTACTTTCATAATCGGACACCTCCATACATAATTTGTTTCAAAAGCGGACATTATCATTGCTGGAAATAGCTTAAAACTGTCATGGCAACCAGTTAATGTTTACATTCTGTTGAGTTTGCATGTTTTAATGATTACATTCCCGTTAATTTCAAAATTTTGTTGAAATATAAGAATTTTGAGGCACTTGTGTTCAGTATGGAGCAATACGTTGGAGAGTACGCCTGAACTGACTAGAAAACGTCAATTTAATCCTGAACAATGGAAACGTGCTAATGAAAACTATTGAAAATGAATACTTCACCAATTAAAATAGGGGTTAAAGTAATGCCAGAGGAACTTGCAGATTTTCGGACGTTACTAAGTAAACACTTCGGAAGTGAATGGAAGGAAACCTCCTGTCTTCAGTGGCTTAGTACTGTAATCCAGAATTCAAACAAAAATGTAGACACTCATGATGAATGTTATTTTTCTGAAGACCCTTTAAATGAATTGCAGTAAAGTAAGAACTAAAAGTGAAAGTGATATTATTATAAGAATTGAATATAAATAGCATTTCAAATTTAATTTTTCTAAGTTTTCCAGTTAAATATTAGTTTTAAAATAAAGTCAAAACTTCCGTAGGATTTTCTCATGATTATCCTGATTCTGGGTCGGGTGTTTCAAACCTGGACATCTTTGTTTCTTTCAAAAACGGACAAAAGTCAATCTTAGTTTCAAAAGCGGCACAATAAATCTGTGGTGTTTGGGTAAAGGGAGATAAGTCATAAAAATGAGTTCGGAGATAAATGAAAATTAAACTTGGAGCCCTTATTACAAAAGATTTTCTACACAAATAAAACACATCAACTGCTAATATTTTTTTTATTTTTGCACACCCACTTGTATAATTTAACTTGTGTGTTCATGTGGGGAACAAAATTCCACCTGGACAAAAAATGACTTATACCCCTTTACCCGAACACCACAGAATGTCGCCAAGAGAGCTATTAAACACTCGCCACGTGGAAACGGTAAGTTTAGCAACTCAACCATTGTTACCATAGCAACAGGCCTACCACGCTCTGTGACATTCAGTTGTTTTTTTCCGATCGCAACGCTCCTGTAATGTCTCATCTTTCAAAAAAACAAGTATAGGTGCGAATGTGTTCGG
This sequence comes from Periplaneta americana, assembly GCF_040183065.1. NCBI lineage: Eukaryota > Metazoa > Arthropoda > Insecta > Blattodea > Blattidae > Periplaneta > Periplaneta americana. The sequence goes on along the minus strand of NC_091131.1, from coordinate 64,470,384 downwards.
TTTATATTTCTTCCAATTTTAAATACAGTTGTTGTTCATTTAAGAATAGCGATTAGGGTAATGAAATCCGAGCTGTAGTAGTCGCAATAGAGCAGTTGAAGTTGAACTCAGGACTAATCTGTGATTGTAGCCCAGCTGTATTTATGACCGGCGAATTGTATTGTAGCGCACTGCAAAAAAATTGTTAAAGGATGTTAGTAGGCCCAATATAACACTGAATTTATCCGTAACAAATTTGGAGTGAAAAGCAGAGCTGGTTGTCTTCAGTGCCCTCGATGTGGCGTATTTGGCAGGGGCCGTGACTCATAGCCTCGATCAAAACACTCCCTTGCAATTTCACTGTCAGCCGAAACAACTGCGTGGCTTGGATCGGTATTCAGGTCGACTTGAGGCGGGTAGGTCACCTGCACTGCAGGGTAGTCCAACGACGACTGGTGCAGCTTCTTTCCACGTCGAGGGCCAAGATCAAGGTCTCGGGCATCTCGGCTGCCATTCACCACGTGTCCTTCAACGTAACTTATCATTATTAAAGTGCCTATCTAATTCATCTACTTATGGCGATGTGCATCAACCTCGGTTATAAAGTAGTAACCATGGATCTACGAAACCTTTGTTAAGAAGTATAATCGCTGTTAAAATGCACCGTCGCAGGTTACTTACACATGGTTAGCTGACACCTCATTTAACCAGGGTAAAATCTGTGATGATACGCTGTTTCTACAAAGTGGCAAAAAGAAATCATTCATACTTCTGCAAAGATGATAGTCCATGTCTAAAAACGATTGCACTTACCATCTTCTGCATCCAAAGGAACGAATTCTATATTTTCGTGTTACATTTGTTTTCCTTTGAGCGCTGTTATGTTTGCGGATTGCATTTCTTTGTTATTTTTAGTGCTATTAGGTTAAAATCTTACAAAATGGAAAATAAAAGAAAATGATTATATCCCAACGTGAGTGTGAATTTATTGATAAACTTAATTACTAGATCTAAATATAGTAGGCCTATATACAGTAATAGAAAAAAAGATTGAATATCCATAAAGGATATTAGCGTAGACCAGGGGTCGTCAGCACAGAGCACGCTGGGACTAGCATCTCTTACCCGCTGAAAACTCAGTGCACTAGAGTGCACTGCGTAGCTGCTAGCGGGTATGCTCTCTATCTCTCCCTGTTGCACGACCGTGCACATGGGACAGCACCGCGTACCCATTGCACATTTCAGCGAGTGCTGACGACCACTGGCGTAGACTATCAGGAGATTAATATAAATGTCTGTACAAGCCAGGAGCTTAATTATTTCAGGGAACTGTGTAATATCTTAAAATCCATCCATAACCTTTCTTCGTTCAGCTGCGACGTAAGAAAAGAGATGCTGTGTTCCTCTTAAAATACCGAAACTCAGTTGCACAGAATTGTAATGTTGTAAGCAGACAGTTAATAGGAGAAGTAAAACTGTCTGTTGGTTATTGCAAATGATTCATCTGTTGCGTCAAAAATGACACTGTAGATTTGGATAAAGGAAATCTCTCCTGAAATTTTCACAATTCATCTAATTTCTGATAAGAATTCTCTCTCCACTAATAAGTAACTTCACGCTCATATTATCCCTATGCAATCGAAGTAAAATACTGTAATAATCGTCATCGAAATACTAGACTGTGAATTTGGCCGCCATTTTGCTTTACTAGACCTACTAATTACTGATATCTCCTTTAAGCGCTGGAATATGACCGGTTAGAGGTTAATATAGTTTTAACCTTCTGTTTAAACCTTAACTGAGGTCGATGCGCCATAAAAATTCTTAACTAGAAGTTATGTGGCGGTTTTAATAGGCGCAGTGGGTACACTAACCGACGTTGATGCACGTGGCCATTAGATTATTTTCTTCGTAAGTATGATTTAAGTTTTTCACAGTGTTCAATGTGTGCAGAATTTATGGGGTCTTGCGCCATATTGTAGACATATAAACACATCCAACGTTTCGAAATATGCATTGGAATCATCTCCGAGGAAAGCTGAATATGGAGCGTACTCTAGGCTGGTTACCAAGGACTATTCTGAAGTACTATTTCCGGACGGAGGCGATTTGTAGCTTTGAGACTATGTATTTTTCTACATATATATAGGCCTATATTACTAGGCGGAAAGAAAATACACAGCAAAGAAATTCTTCTCTCTTCTTTCTTTCCTTCCTTCTTTACTTCTTTCTTTCTTTTCTTTCCTTCTTTTTTCTTTCTTTCTTTCTCTCTTCTTTCTTTCCTTCCCTCTTTACTTCCTTCTTTATTTCCTTCTTTCTTCCCTTTTTTATTTCTTTCCTTTCTTCTTTCTCCATTTTTTCCTTCCTTTTTTCTTTCCTTCTTTCTTTATTTCTTTTCTTCTTCCTTTCTTACTTCTTTCTTTCTTTCTTTACTTCCTTATTTCTTCCTTTCCTTATTTTCCTTCCTTTTTTCCTTCTTTCTTTCCTTCTTTCTTTCCTTCTTTCTTTTTTTACTTCGTTCTTTCTTCCTTTCCTTCCTTCTTTATTTCCTTCTTTCTTTTCTTCTTTTTTCTTCCTTTCTTTCTTTCCTTTCTTCTTTCTTTTTTCTTTTCTTTCTTCTTTCTTTCCTTCTTTCTTTACTTTCTTCTTTCTTTCTTTTCTTCTTCCTTCCTTTCTTTCCTTTTTGTTTTCTTTCTTTCCTTCCTTCCTTCTTTCTTTCTTTCTTTCTCTCTTTCTTTACTTCCTTCTTTCTTCCTTTCCTTTTTCTTTCCTTCTTTTTTCTTTCCTTCCTTCTTTCTTTCCTTCTGTCTTTTTTTCTTTCCTTTTTGTTTCTTCCCTTTTTCTTTCTTTCCTTCTTTCTTTCCTTCTTTTTTCTTCCTTTTTTCTTTCCTTCTTTCTTCCTCTCCCTTTTTTATTTCTTTTTTCTTTCCTTCTTTCTTTCTTTCTTTCTTTACTTCCTTCTTTATTTTATTTTTTCTTTCTTACTACCTTTCTTTCCTTCCTTTGTTTTTTCTTTCCTTCTTTCTTTCTTTACTTTTTCTTTCTTCCTTTCCTTCCTTCTTTTTTTCCTTTTTCTTTCCTTTTTTTTCTTTCCTTCTTTCTCTTCTTTCTTTCTTTTCCTCTTCTCATTTTCTTTCTCTTTATGCCTGACAAATGTTGGATCCTGGCCTATTACTATTTCGTGCCTCCTTTAATTAAGCCTTGCCAGCATTCGTTTTCTGCCAGGTTTATAATTAAGAATACCAGAATCTTCACACCAAATATGATTTTACCAGTGAACTATATACATTACTTTTATTGTCCAAAAGTGGATACATTTTTTTAACCTCTAAGAAAGCCTTTAGTCTCCCTGACTATTTTGCTTGTGTGCCATTTCACCAATGGGATCTATGAACTCGTTGAATGTAAGCTCAAAAATAATTAACATCAATTTCCTCATAATAAAATATGCCAAATAAATTTACTTTTAAGGAATATCACTTCCTTAATTATACATTTTCATCTCTTTAAATTTCATTATGTTCATAAAAATACAATCATGTGTACTCAAACTACGTAATGCTAGTTGGCACTATCTAACTTAATCGTATTTGTAATAAAATATTTTCATTCTTTATGAATGTGAGTGAAATATATATGACGTAAGCAAATAGTATACGTTATTATCTTTATTTTATTATTAATTTACTTTTTCTAGTCGCGAGATAGTCTGATTAAATGTCACACGGAGTTTTTAATTTCTTTGAGTAAATGAAAATCTCTTGTGATATTACCTATGAAAATGAAACTTTTAAAATTATCAGGTAGAAAATTACTTGAAAAGCAGTTCAGGAAATATATACACTGTAAAGAGGATGTCAAGAAAAATGTTATTAGTGTGAATCCTTAGCCATACATGCTTCCAAAACGAAAAGAAATCTTCAAGGCTGTTGAAAAACACGCCATTGGCTCGTCTTTCCTTGATCCCAAAGGCCCGCTTCCACTTAGCGGAATCGAGTCGAACAGAATTTCTCTTCACGATGCATTTAAATGGAAGATAGCAGAAAGCGGCACATCGAATCGAATCGAGTAGAATTCATTAGTTAGAATATTTTATTCCACTGCCGGAACAGAATTTCTTGTTTCGGATATGATCTTAAGTTCTCGTGAAGCCTTCGTGGAAAACAAATGAACTTATACATTTTTGACATTGTAACTTTTTTATTGAAAGTTGTTGCTGAAATAATACGTATAAGGAAAATTACAACTTAATATGAACGAATAAAAAGTAATAAACTTTGTTCAGAATTACACGCTACTGTAAGACAAAATACAAAAAAGTATTTTGTAATAATTATGCCCGTGATAATGCGTGAAACGAAATGAGTAAATAAATGGAAGCATCAGATAAAAAATAAAATCCGAAGAACCGCAAAAGAACGGAATTTTATTTGAGCTCCTAGAAAATAATGGAATAAAGTCGAACATTTTCCATATGTAGGCCTATATTTAATTAAAAAAATCTTGAATCCAGAAGCTTATTTCCTTTTCTTGTTTTGCATATTTGTTCCCCCCCCCCCCCCGCCTCTTCATATAACTGTACTAAAGCTATTATGAGATCCATTTTAAACAGCAACACAAATCGGTTCGATTCGTTTCGATTCGATTCTGTTCGATTCCTCTAAGTGGAAGCAGGAAATTATAAAACGTCTTTGCAAGTAGGTCTTGGGTTTTCCTCATCTGCTATACTTCTATAGTTAAATACTACCAAGAAAAACATTCGAGATTCAACTTTCTTTCACACAGAAATTTGTATTGGCATAGCGAATGGGTTTTCCTCGTATCTATCGATACTCGAACATACAGTTTATACTTTACATAGATCATGTTATGTTGCTACTTATGAACTACATTTACAGTACAACGTATTCACCAGTAAGTAGAACGGTTATTCAAGTAGGCTACTGATAAAACTCAGAGTTTTACGCCATGATTCAAACATAAGTTTTTGTTTCGTAGGTATATTTTTAGATCACTTTTCCACTTGAATAAATATGGCTGTACAAACTTTCAGAGTATGCCATTAGAAAAGTCCAGGATAACAGAGAGGGTTTGGAATTTCACATGCTTGGCTATACGGATGTCGTGAATATGTTACGAGAAAATCCACAAACGATTAGGGAAAACACGGGACTTTTACTTGAAGCAAGTAAAGAGATAGGTTTGGAAGTAAATCCCGAAAAGACAATGTCTCGTGACCAGAATATTGTAGCCTACGAAATGGAAATATAAAAATTGGAAATTTATCCTTTGGAGAGATGGAAAAATTCAAATATCTTGGAGCAACAGTAACAAATATAAATGACACTCGAGAGGAAATTAAACGCAGAATTAATATGGGAAATGCCTATTATTATTCTGTTGAGAAGCTTTTTGTCATCCAGTCTGCTCTCCAAAAAGCTGAAAGTTAGAATTTATAAAACAGTTATGTTACCGGTTGTTCTGTATGGTTGTGAAACTTGGACTCTCACTTTGAGAGAGGAACAGATGTTAAGGGTGTTAGAGAATAAGATGCTTAGGACGATATTTGAGGCTAAGAAGGTTGAAGTTACAGGAGAATGGAGAAAGTTACACAACGCAGAACTGCACGCATTGTATTCTTCACCTGACATAATTAGGAACATCAAATCCAGACGTTTGAGATGGGCAGGGCATGTAGCACGTATGGGCGAATCCAGAAATGCTTATAAAGTGTTAATTGGTAGGCCGGTGGGAAAAATACCTTCTGGGAGGCCGAGACGTAGATGGGAGGATAATATAAAAATAAATTTGAGGGAGGTGGGATATGGTGGTAGAGACTGGATTAATCTTGCTCAGGGTAGGGACTAATGGCGGGCTTATGTGAGAGCGGGTTCCTTAAAAGCCATAAGTAAGCAAATACAAACTTTCAAGGAAAGATGGTGTCAACTTGAACTTGTGGTAGTTTCCTTTGTGAGCTCAGTAGAATAGAAGCATGTGTAAATAGCTACTACTCTGCGAACCAGATGAAGTCCCTCCTCATCCAATTCTTACGTGCCTTGTAAAATGATGTCGACAAATCGAAATAAAAAGTGAGAAAACGAGCCAAGGAAATTATTCATTCCTATTGTACTGCGAGCCAAGGCTCTGAGATGAACAGATTGGTTGTGGGGCAGATACCCTCCAGTACTTAGCTTGCCTCTGCCTTTCTTATTCCGCTATTGCCGTGTTATCGCCGTATCGGCATTCCATCTACTCTGCAATTTAAACAATCAAACGTCAGTCTTTCCGGCCTGCATGTTGCTAACGGAGCAATCATGGCGTTGGATACCCCTGCGAGCACTGGGTCGCCGTGTTGCGGTACCCTGACCTCCATCCGCGTGGGCAGCAGGTTCGAGTCCAGACTTCTTCCGCAGCAAACTCTGCTTAGATTAGTGCATTTAATCACACTAGGAGGAAGACTGGTAAACTTAGTATATTTTGATATAAATTATTTTTAGATCTGATCTTCAGAGAGCACGATATCAAGAAGAATTGATCGATTTATATATGAATACAACTTTCCGATTGGTTTTTGTCTTTTAAAACGTATCTGCTTGTTTCCGAAGCTTGTACGGTTGATCCGAAAGGGCTTCTTTGTAAACTGTTTGGACGGATTTAAACTTTCGTTGTGACGCTAGGAGTGGATTTCACACTCGTTATGACCATGGTAACGGGTCAGGCGTATCCGCAGTAGTGAGAAATATAAAAATATTTATTTATAATTTTGTATATTACTTATTTAAAACCTAATTTCACACAATGAGAAGAACGGTCGGATTGTAATGAAATTGCAGTTCAAAGCTCCACGAGACCAAACGGAAATTGTTTGTTGGGACATGTTTTTCGGAGCAATTCCTTTCTGTTGATCAGCATTCCACTAACACTCTGTAGTCACCTCGTTATCATCGTGCTATGAGCAAAAGTGGTCTTATAGAGTAACAGCATATTATATTCCTTCTTCTCAACATCGTGACCTCTTCAGGCCCGTTCCTTCTTGGTTTTCTTTTCGCTTCTCCGACGTTACTTTTTATTCTCGGTTTGCAGTGGAGCATTCTCTTAGACAGTGATCCTCAGCACTCTCTGAAATGGGTAACGGGTAAGCAGTGCATCGTAATATGCGACAGAAAGACGGAGAGAGCATGCCCGCCAGAAGCCACGGATGCACTATGGTGCAGTCTCTTACGCGCGGGTAAGAGATGCTAGCCCGAGGGTGCACTGTGCTGATGACCGCTGCTCTTAGATAATATTTTACTGTCATTTATCCTGCACAGATGCCAATTTCGCTTACTTAGTATTATGGAGTAATACTTCAGAAATAAATTACTTTCTAATCTATACAAATCAGAAAAAAATTTGTTCCACAAAAGTTTCTTACATAATTATACAGAGCGTTCAACTTAAAACAGGACTGCAGCATAATATGTTGGAAATGATGTCCTTCCGTTTCAATGCATTTGTCCACAACAGTTGCTTGGTTACTAATATTATGACGTAGGAATATAAGTTATTACTACTACAAACAAAATATACGAGTTACCGCTCGTTCCGCAAGGGTGACACCTAATCGAGCCATTACTGTCTGTAGAGCAAGATTCAAACTATCTGCCAACTTTGAACGTCCTAACCAAAACTTTATTTTTTTAAAAGAGTTATTTCTTGACTTAGATCATTGAAATTTTCCTGATTAATCCATAATCATGATCATAATATGCTGTTAAAATGTCAATACATTATCTCTTAAAATGTAGAAATTAGAAAATTCAGTAGCGCACCCCCTTAAATGTTATTTTAAGTGATGGTGCTTCATTTAATTGAGGATATTCCCTATTATTATTATTATTATTATTATTATTATTATTATTATTATTATTATTATTATTATTATTGTTATTATTATTATTATTATTATTATTATTGTTATTATTATTATTATAAATTATTGTTAGTATTAATTATTGGTATTATTATTAACTATATTTTTAATTAATAAGTTTATTATTGTCATTATTGAGTGTAATTAGTTACCACTGCCACTTATTTGTTACAAATGATATTTGCGATGTTTTATTCAACAAAAGTATTATTATTATTATTATTATTATTATTATTATTATTATTATTATTATTATTATTATTAGTAGTAGTAGTAGCAGTAGTAGTAGTAGTAGTAGCAGTAGTAGTAGTAGTAGTAGTAGTAGTAGTAGTAGTACGTTGGTGGTGGTGGTGGTGGTGGTGGTGGTGGTAGTAGTAGTAGTAGTAGCAGAAGTAGTAGCAATGGTTGAAGGTTGAAGTAGTAGAAGTGGTGGTGGTGGTGGTAGTTGTTGGTTGTATTAGTACATATTTTATTTAACAACGCTTTGAAGTGTAGAGGTAATAACCTCAAATTCAATCTGAGCAAGAAATGGCCTATGAAGTTTATCTGGAGCTCTCTACCAAGGATAGAGTTATTTTAGGTACGGTAAATAAAAAACACGAAACCTATAGCTCTGCTTGCCTCCCGGAGAAAGTCATGCTATTTTACATACCGGCATCGCCGGATGAAACGCCACTGCCACAAAATTTTTCTAAATTATTCCCAACAAATCTCTTCTTTTATTTCTTAACTGTTAATAAAAGCGGAATATTTTAATATCAAACGTACAATTATTGCACTTTTTAGTAGTACTACTTAATTGTTTAGTTTTAAATCTTAATCCCGGAGAGAGGATAATAGGAATACCCTATCCTCCCCTAAATGACACTTCTGTTCCTATTACACCTAATTATTTATTGTGTGACCAGCCAATTGAATTTAAGCAAGTCAAGACAGAAAGAACGCACCTCATGGTACTGTATTGCTAAAAGTTGGGAGTTGTTTATTGATGTGAAGCAGTCTCTCGAAGGTTTAGGGTTGAGACATGTTTGTTGTGGTATTATATAATTAACTTGCGTGAAACTGTATCTAACGTAATGTAATTTCATCCTCAGAGGCTGCCACTATTACCACGACATCTGACGGCTGGGTGCTAGTACCAATAACTACTCATCCGCCATCTGTGGATAGCACAGCGCAAACAGGTGAGATTGTTGAAAAGCATGTCTTATTTCTGTCATACATCAGATTCTGAAGAGAATGAATGGGGATCAACCTTTTATCATTTACGCAAATATGGCTTTCACTTAATTATTTTCGATTAGAATTCCTGTTACAGGAACAGACGGAAGCTTTAACAATAGCTTAAGTTGCTGATACTGGTTTCTAAGTAGTGTTCGAATTTTATTTGAGTTTTTGAAATTCAATAATAATAATAATAATAATAATAATAATAATAATAATAATAATAATAATAATAATAATAATAATAATAATAATAAATTATTATTATTATTATTATTATTATTATTATTATTATTACTCGTATTATTATTATTTATAGTTTTGAACAGTTTTTGTTTCTGATTACGTGTCTGTTCACATCGCTATAATATGTAATTAATTATATTCTTTGTACTCGTAGTTTTCAATATTTATTTATGAAGTATACTGCTGATACCAACATTATTGGGAGCAGTCAATTTTAATACTGTTCAGCATTTGTAGGTAGTGATTACTTTACGACGCATATTAATTGAACGTTTAAGAATGTTTTATTGAAATAAGAACAAGAAGACATTTTAATACTTCAACAGAAAACAGCCTGGACATCAAAACTAGCATTAGAAAGAGAACATGTTCGTGAAAAGAGAATGTCTTGTCATACATACATACTGTACGTACATGCATACATACATACATACATACATACATACATACATACACACACATGCATACATACATACATACATACACACATGCACACAGACACATACAGTACATACATACTTACATAAATAAATGTTCTGCCCAAGAGCAGGTATTTCACTGCAAACCCAGCTTTCTCCACTCTTTCTTATTTTCTGCCTTCCCCTTAGTCTCCGCATATGATCCACTTATCTTAATGTCGTCTATCATTTAATATCTTCTTCTGCTCCGAACTCTTCTCCCGTTCACCATTCCTTCCAGTGCATCCTTCAATAGAAAGTTTCTTCTCAGCCAGTGACCTAACCAATTCCTTTTATTCTTTCTGATCAGTTTCAACATCATTCTTTCTTCAGCCACTCTTTCCAACACAGCTTCGTTTCTTATTCTGTCTGTCCATTTCACACGCTCCATTCTTCTCCATACCCACATTTCAAATACTTCTATTCGCTTCTCTTCACTTCGTCGTGATGTCCACGTTTCTGTCCCGTACAATGCCACACTCCACACAAAGCACTTCACTAGTCTCTTCCTTAGTTATTTTTTCAGAAGTCCGCAGAAAATGGTCCTTTTTCTATTAAAAGTTTCATTTGCCATTGCTATCTTCCTTTTGACTTCCTGGCTGCACTCATGTTACTGCTTATAGTACATCCCAAGTATTTGAAGCTGTCCACTTGGTCTATTGCCTCATTTAGAATTCGCAAGTTTATCTTCTTTATTTTTCTTGCGAAAACCATGGTCTTTGTCTTGTTTGCATTTATCTTCATCCCATACTACTCACAGCTGTCATTTCTTGTATAAATATTCTTCACAATCTCGACATATTCGAAAATGTTAAATATCTGTGGAGGAAATTTTCATCATCATCATCATCATCATCATCATCATCATCATCATCATCATCATCATCATCAGCAGCAGCAGCAGCAGCAGCAGAAGCAGCAGCATCGTTGTCGTCAGCGTTACCTCATGAACTCTCTAGGACCCGGATATTGTTTCATCTCTATCTGATGCCCCTTTCTCTTTCTATTATTAAGTTGTCCAAAATTTCATTTGTACTTTCATTTTGTAGTATTAGATTTGGTTTTACAATGCTCTGTTCTTTTTTTCTGTTGGTGCCGACTCTTTTGTATATTTGATATTATCTCCAGTATTTCCGAGTTCTAATTCGTATTTTTTTTTTTGTCCTTTAATCGGCACTACCGTTTTTCATAAAAGTCTTACCTTCTATGTTTGTAGACGATATTTCTCTTTGAACAATGCACGTAGAATTTTCGTATTTTAAATGAATTGACCGAGAAGACGGCACTGAACATTAACTAATTTAAGGAACTGACTTATATCCGTTTTTAGTTGCATATTTTCCCCTGAAAGTAATAATACTAACCATTTCATATCTTCTGAAGTTTAATAAAAATATCTCTTTTTTTTCTATTCTACAAAATCCATATATTTTAGGCTTTCCATACTGTGAGTATAATGGTGCAGATCCTTTTATAATGTTTTTCACGCGACTTAGTCCATACGTTTAATCTTCTTCGTGGCTACAATATTTTGCCTGGGTGTACTAACAGCGACTGAGTCTTAACATTACAGCTAGGCAACCCTGCTTAAACACGAATGGCCCGTGTTATTCTGGACGGCTGAAAAGCCGCGACCTCCATGATCTAAATCTCATGAAAAGAGGCATAGTGGATCCGTATTAACCCCAAAACGGGTCTTTTTTTTAAGGGTCATGATCTCGGAAGTGTCCAACTTGGAGGACAAGGTAGCAAAATTATATTAGTACCGTTATAAGGTCCAGCCCACTACAGAAATACGCGCACATTATTAACTGATAACGACTAATAGAGATGGAACTAAAGAGAACCGAATATTTTCGATAGGGCCAGCACAAGCGGCCTGTGAATTTGTAGCAGAAATCATGTAGTTAATTCCATTCTGGATTTCAAGAAGAAATAAGTTATAAAGCAACGATGGAAGTTAGCTGTTGTGGCATGGACAGCGAGTATCATTGCACTTTCCCGTTCTTATAACGTACAACAATGCCGGTTGCTAGCTGGAACGGGTAATTGGATGGGAAATTATTGTTTTGCGAGAACTTGGCGATTCTATTTACCTTACAGTTGCAGTTCATTCAACGAAATAGCTAGATACTGAACTAGGAAATATATTTGTAACAGCATGCGAGATTGAAAACAAATTGTTTATTGAAAGTACGAACATTGTTTCTGGAGCGCAGCTAGAGAATACTTACTTTCGATAGACTATGGTCTGTGTACAAAAAAAAAAAAAAAAAGTCCATTATCAAATCACCTCTGCCGGAGGAGCTGAAATTTGTCCATCTAGAACATTTAATAAAATCCAACCTCTGAATGTGTGTATATTTCATATTTTTAGGTTTATAAAACATATTATTATAGTACCATCTACCACTACGTTATCAAAAAAGTTAATTTCAAGACAAAGTGCAGACAGAATTTTCAAATAGGTCTAATCATAATATATTGGTGTGATTCAAAATTACTGCTTCAATTGTGGATACAGTTGGAAATTGAAAGAAGAATGTAAGCGATTTGGTTTATTAGTACATAAAATAAAACAAATTATTTAAAATATAGTAACTATAATAGGAATCCTGAAAATGTACAAATTGATAATATGCAAATTAAATCAGTTTCAGTCTTTAAATATCCTGGTACTGAAGTAAATGGAAATAATACATTGGTGGAAGAAATTAAAGAAAGAATCTTTAATGGGAATGCCAATTTACCATTGTTTAGAAGCAGAGTTTAAGCTAGAAAATAAATAATTGATGCTAAAATGCACAAATGAAAATTAATAAGGTTTGCAGAAACGAAAAGTTATGTAATTTGTTTCTTCGAGTTTTATTACTTTCAATCTATCTTACCATGCTCTAGATATACTTATGAAAATAAATCATTAGACGTAGGTATGTTTAGAATCAATTACTGGTGAATGTACATCACATTAAAAGACATTATTTTATGGGCACTCTAAACATTTAATTTTTTTACGAGTAGACCCTTCAAGATTAATTTTTAGCAGAGTGCTAACTCTTTTTACTGAAAGGCGGTTTCTAATTACCTACAATTTTTACAAGATTCATGCAACTAAATCTCAGCTCACAATTTACAGTATGCGATGAATTGTATAAATCAATTAGAAGAAATTGTTCACTTAACTTGCTATCTTACATGAATTGTACCAACTCTTTGAAATCCATTCCTGAACATCTATTGTCCAATACCTTCTTGAACATTGCCCATGGCATTAGCATTTCATTTAAATTCAGATCCTCCAGAAGTGATTAGTTCATACACATCTCTGATTTCATTTTCTCCAGTACCATCTTAATTCCTGATGTCCAATGTGGTTGTCGCATTTTTGCACATTTACATTGAAATTTAATTGGATTTTTAGAAGTTGAGTAGCAAAATGCGACAAATGCAACTGTGGCTTAAACCCTGTTTATCCAAATCTGCAAAACTAAGACTATATAAAACTCTTATTCGACCTGTCGTGACATACGTAAGCGAAACCTAAATACTCAAAGAAACAATTACTTACTTACATACTGGCTTTTAAGGAACCCGGAGGTTCATTGCTGCTCTCACATAAGCCCGCCATTGGTTCCTATCCTGAGCAAGATTAATCTATTTTCTATCATCCTATCCCACCTCCCTCAAATCCATTTTAATATTATCTTCCCATCTACGTCTCGGCCTCCCTCAAGGTCTTTTTCCCTCCGGCCTCCCAACTAACACTCTATATCCATTTCTGGATTCGCCCATACGTGCTATATGCCCTGCCCATCTCAAACGTCTGGATTTAATGTTCCTAATTATGTCAGGTGAAGAATACAATGCGTGCAGTTCTGTGTTGTGTAACTTTCTCCATTCTCCTGTAACTTCATCCCTCTTAGTCCCAAATATTTTCCTAAGCACCTTATTCTCAAATACCCTTAACCCATGTTCCTCTCTCGAAGTGAGAGTCCAATTTTCACAACCATAAAGAACAACCGGTAATATAACTGTTTTATAAATTCTAACTTTCAGATTTTTTGACAGCAGATTGGATGATAAAAGCTTCTCAACCGAATAATAACAGGCATTTCCCATATTTATTCTGTGTTTAATTTCCTCCCGAGTATCATTTATATTTGTTACCGTTGCTCCCAGGTATTTGAATTTTTCCACCTCTTCAAAGAATAAATTTCCAATTTTTATATTTCCATTTCGTACAATATTCTGGTCACGAGATATAGTCATATACTTTGTCTTTTCGGGATTTATTTCCAAACCTATCTCTTTACTTGCTTCCAGTAAAATTCCCGTGTTTTCCCTAATCGTTTGTGGATTTTCTCCTAACATATTCACGTCATCCGCATAGACAAGCAGCTGATGTAACCTGTTCAATTCCAAACCCTCTCTGTTATCCTGGACTTTGCTAATGGCATACTCTAGAGCAAAGTAAAAAATTAAAGGTGATATTGCATCTCCTTGCTTTTGCCCTCAGTGAATTGGAAACGCACAAAGACAGAATTATTAAACAAAATTTACTAATTCTTGAAAGGAAAGTACTCAGAAGAATTTTTGGACCAAATAAAGAAGCAGATAATAATTAGAGAATGAAAACTAATAGCGAAATAAATAAGGTAATTAAAAATAAAAATATAATAGATTATATTAGATCACTCAGAATAGAATGGTTGGGGCACATAATAAGGATGGGTGACTAGAGACTGGTAAAAAAGTTATATAAATGGAAACCTATAGCAAGTAGAGCAGTCGGCAGACCTAAATTGAGATGGGGGGATGATGTGATTGATGACCTGGAGAAAATGAAAGTGACTAATTTGAAGGCAGCCAAAGATGGAAGTGTCTGGAAGAGGATTATTGAAAAGGCCAAAACTTTCAATTTTGAAATTCTGGTGCCTTAGGATGATGTTGATGAGTGTGGGTACAGACTCAGAAACAAAACTTGTGCCACCTGAATTTTCCAAGTTCCAGTTATAAAATATTGCGCAATCTTACTGAGCCATTCGATCCTCAAAACGTTGAAGCAGTGTGAAGAAAATGTCTTTCGAATAGCATTCTACGATGTTTCCTCTCTTTCACGAAAATGGAGGACACCAACAACCAAACGATCAAGAGCAGGAACAAGGAAGCAAGGTCGTACACCTCATTTATAAATTAGAAGGAACAAAAGACGAGCAGCGGTCGCGGTGTTGCCACACGGAAGATGTCCAGATAAAGTAGTTCCGGCTCAGGGCCGTCAGCCAGTTCTCCCAGATTCTCAGGAGTCAGTGACTGTAACTGGGGTTCAAATCTAGATGAACTAATGCAGAATTTATGGAAAATAAAAATAGTGACGGAATAATACCACTTTCACTGTAATAATCCTGCCATTCAAGATTGTATAGCTCGGAGATGTGTTGGCCGACGACAAGTTGAGAAATCACCCGTTTACAGAATGCATAGAATTATTCAAAAGTGAAGACACTTTTGAAATAGCTGAAACTTTGTTGCAAATAAGATTTAATTAAACAAAAAAACATTAATTTACAAAATAATGTGTTCAGTCTCACGGTACTTGTTTCTAATTACTTATTTATGTTGTAGCTTTTATTTAGAAACGTAAAAAATCGCAAGCATTCAAGTCATTCTCGTGCGAGTTACTACGTTTTTCTTCTCTGTAAATTTATTACTCTGTATAATGGTTTTTCTCTGTCGGCGCGATTTGCTCTTACTCAGCGTTGTTGGAAATATAATAGAGAATTTGGTAGCTTGAGGTCAGGATCTCGCAATTTGTCATCATTTCAGAAGCTTATTGCATTCGCAGACTGTAAATGTTACGTCAGGCCAAAATAAGTGGAACACGATATAAATAGGCCTACTGTAATAGTTTCAAGAAAGCAGCCCACAGAAAATTGATGAGAATTTTGTAAGTGTGCTTAAATAAGCCAGGCTCATGTCAGTAGATTTACTGGCATGTAAAGGAACTCCTGTGGGACGACATTCAGGCACACCGGCGACGCTGATATAACCTTGGCAGTTGCGAGCGTCGTTAAATAAAGCATAATTTACAATTTGATGAACATTTTGAATTTTGAATGTGAAATGGGAAACCTATCATAAGCTGGAATGTTCCTAGTCTCCACGATCGCCGGACGATTTCTGGTTGTGAGTATGTCTAGAAGAAAGGGTTTTATTCATCGCCCTTCTAAGAATTAAAGAAATCATTTGCTCAGAAAATCAGAACATTTCTGAAGTTTTCTTTTTTGTACTTTGTGCATAGGCTACTAATAACTAGTGAACAAAATGACTTTTACATTTTTTAACTCTATACAGGATGAATCGTAAGTAATGTCATTAATTTCAGGGGTCATTCTTTGAGATATTTGAAACAAAAAGTTTGAGCAATTTTTCTCGTTTTTTCTACCTTTTCGAGATAAAAATGTTTTATATAAAAATTTCATTGCATATTTTGGGGAAGCTACTGAATTAATTCCCAATATGCTCAGTCAATTTAAGAGAGCAGTGTATTATGATAATAGATTATTGAAAGAATTTTAGTTTTGTCCTTCAAATGTGCTGAAATTTTATCCGAACAAATGTACATTTTAAAATTTCTTTTCCTAGCGACAAATTATATTTGTTCGCTTTTGCGAAACTGAATCTCATTTTTTGTGAATTAAGTTGTGTCTTTATTTTAAGTGAAATTTATTTTTAAGAATTTATCGAATTCATAAATTATCTATTTTTTAAATAGTTTTATAAGACTCAATTGAACTTTATCAAACCATTTTTTCCTACGCAAGTATGAGTCTGCACGCATAAATGGAAATGGTATATTATATTACAATAATTTGCCTCTGCAAGTAGAATTTGTAACTGACATGTTTGTCTTAAGTTTTCCAATGAAATAATGGGCTGAGAGTTTCGTCATTTTCTGACTGGTCATCCTCGCCACATCACCACTTCATTTCTCCCTCTTCACTTCTAGCCTGCCTATGATAAATTGCCAATTGTCTTGGATCAACAATTATTAATACTAGTCTTCAGTAGGCCTATATATCTCTTCTGTTTAAGAGTTTAGTTGAATATTTAATTTTGAATTTAACTTTTATAATATCCCTTATATTGATTGTTTGTATTTATTACAATGTATCTGAAATTTTTGTAAACTGTGTAGATTTCTTGGTGTTATTGAAATTGAACTCGTATTTAACTTAATTTTGTGTCGAGATGGAAGTTGGATTCGAAATTGATTTAATCTTGTGTCGAGTTAAAAATTGAATTCACAGTTAGTTTATTCTTGTACCGAGATTGGCGTTACACTCACAGTTACCTTAATCTTGTATACCGAAATCTAATTTGAACTCAAAGTTAACTTAATCTTTTATCGAGATCTAAGTTAAACTAACAATTAACTTAATCTTGTACCGGGATCAAAGTTAAACTCTCAGTTAATTTAATCCTGTATTCTTGTTCCGAGATCAAATTTGAACTCACAGTTAACTTAATATTTTGCTTAGATCGAAGTTGAACTCACAGCTAACTAAATCTTATGCCGAGATCGAAGTTGAAGCCACAATTAACTTAATCTTGTGGCGAGATCTAAGTTAAACTCACAACTTATTCGTGTACCCAGATCTAAGTTAAACTTACAATTAACTTACTCTTGTGCCTAGGTCGAAGTTGAAATCATAGTTAACTTAATATTTTGCCGAGATCGAAGTTGAACTCATATTTAATTTAATCTTGTATCGAGACTGGAGTTGAACTCACAGTTAACTTAATTTTGTGCCGAGTTAGAAATTGAATTCACAGTTAATTTAATTTTTTTTTTTTTTTTTTTTTGCCGAGGTGGAAGTTGAACTAAAAGTTAACTTATTCTTATACTGAGATCAAACTTGAACTCACAATAATTAATTAATATAATCTTTTGCTGAAATCGAAGTTGAGTTCCTTGTTAGCTTAATATTTTGCAGAGGCCGAAGTTAATCTCACAGTTTACTTAAATATTGTGGTCGCAATCTGTACCGCATTATGTTTCACTTTCATGAATCGAATGACCATTTATTATTTCCCATTTGTCTAAGTAGTCATATGTTGTTAAATTTGGATAATTTGTCTACTTGAAACCACTTTTTAATGATGAATTAATGAAATGAACCTTAAATTTTGGCAGAGTTATATTTTATACATCTTGATTACACAACTTTTAACACTGTATCACTTCGGACTATGTATTTTATGGCTTTCTCGTGTTAAATTCTATCGTACCTGGTTTACATGTTTTTGGCGCCTCTTGTTTTGTTTCCTTGTGGGGGTGTGTTTAGTAGTGTAATGTGGAGTCAAAGAGTGTGTGTGTTCTGAAATTGAGTTGTGTGTTGAGAATTTCATTAGGGTGTGTTTTTGTGTGTCTGTATATTTCATATTGTTCTAGTGTGTTTAATTTCTGGCTTTTTGGTTGGATGTGTAGAATTTCCATGTCTTTGTTGTTGTCTCTGTAAGTGTGGTCAGCATTTGTGATGTGTTCTGCATATGTGGAAGTGTTTTGTAATTTTGTTATGGCTGTGATGTGTTCTTTGTAACGTACATTTTATTTTACTCTAAAAGATAACATAATAACTTAATAATTGTTATTTTATTACAATATAAACTTTTAGGACATTATGGTAGCAACATTATGCAACTTACAGGCCACCGTAAAATATGCCTTCTTTTGGCGTGTTGTTCGTACCACGTTTAATAGATTTTGTTGCACGTTCTATTGTGTCGCTTTTGTATTCAGCAGTTGTGCATTTCGTGCCATTATGAAGCAATTTCTCACAGGCAATTTGTTTGTGTGACAGGGACGTCGACCCCTGCGATTTCAGACATGCCGCCAGATGTCACCACCACCACTACTGTTGGAGCGGCGGCGGCGGCGGCGGCGGCGACGACGACGACGACGACGACGACAACACCAACAACAATGACACAACTACCGCTAATAACAACTACAACAACTATGACGACAACAGCTACGTCGTCGCCACCAGAGGTAGCGAGCACGGGCACCGATGAGATAGACCTCAACATGACAGACTTCAGACAAGGTGAGTCGATGGGTTATCATGGCAAGTCGTTGTGATGGGCGGTTTTAAGATGAAGTAATTCTGAGAGGACAAGTTGCCACTCAAGGGGTTGTGGTAGATGAGTTACAATGGCAATTGGTTATGAATAGACTTGAAAGTAGTTGCGACTGGACGGGTTGTTGTAGTAATTAGTTACAGATGGATAGTTATTGTGAATGAACGAGTTGTCACGACAAGCGCTTGTGAGTGAACAGGTTACCACGAAGTGTGAAGTTGAGTGGATGGGTTGCCGCACGTGTTGTCACAAAAGTGATTGTGAGTGGACGGGTTACCATGAAAGTAATTGTGAGTGGACGGTTATCAAGGGAATGCCTATGTGTGAACGGATTGCCAAGTGAATGGCTGTTTATGAGTGGACATGTTGTCATAGGAGTGGTTGTAAGTGGATGAGTTGTCAAAGAAGTGGTTGTCTGTGAGTGGACAGGTTGCTAGAGGAGTGAGTGGATGGGTTGCCAAGTAAATGGCTGTCAGTGAGTGGACGAGTTGTCAGTGGAGTGGTTGTAAGTGAACGAGTTGTCACGGAAGTGATTCTGAATGAAAGAGTTGTCAAGATAGCAAGGTTTATTCAAATTTTTATATTTACTCAAAGTTTATTTAAATTTTGGTTTACATGTTATGATACAAGTTGTGAATAAATGGGTTGCCAGGCCAAATGGTTTTTAATGGACGGGTTGCCAGGGCTAGTGGTTATAAATGAACGGGTCACCAGAGCTAATGATTGTAAATGGTGGACGGATTACCAGGATAAGTGGTTGTGAATGGAGAGGTTGCCAGAGATAATTGTTGTAATTAGACGGGTTGTCAGAGCAAGTGGGTGTGACTGGAGAGGTTGTGAATAGACGGGTTTGCAGGACAAATGATTGTGAATGGAGAGGTTGCCGAGGCTATTGGCTGTGATTGGACGGTTTGCTAGAGCAAGTGGGTGTGAATGGGAAGGTTGCCAGTGCTAGTGATTGTAAATAGACGATTTGCTAGAGCAATTAGTGATTGTAAATGGAGAGATTGCCAGGGGTAGTGATTGTAATTGGACGGTTTGCCAGAGTAGTGTTGTAAGTGGAGAAATTGCCAGGGATATTGATTGTAATTGGACGGTTTTCCAGAGCAACTGGTTGTAAATTGAGAGTTTCCAGGGCTAGTAATTGCAGCCTACATAATTGGATGATGTGCCAGAGCAAGTGGTTGTAAATGGAGAGGTTTCCAGGATTAGTGATTGTAATTCGACGGTTTACCAGAGCAAGTAGTTGTAAATGGAAACGTTTTCAGGGCTTGTGATTGTAATTCGGCCTTTAGCCAGAGCAAGTGGTTGTAAATAGAGTCCGGGGCTAGCAAGTTGTGCATGAATGGGTTGCCACGGATTGTCGTTGTGAATGGATGGGTTGCCACGGCGCGCGTATAAATGTGTGTGGATGCTGACCCGTGAGCTTCTCGTGCTGCTTTACCTCCCTCTCTCTCTCTCTCTGCACATGTCCAAACAGTATCCATATTATAAATTGCCGATATTTGCGTCGCGCTCCAGCCGTCTTGGAAGCACTGCAGCTGCATCGAACCCGGGTCTAGTAGCATTGACCTCAGCTCTTGGTTGCAAGGCTGACCGCCAGATGGCAGAGTATCTCTAAGATCACGGCACCCATTGTGATTGCACTATCGTCGGTCAAACCAAGCGCAGAGTTGTCCATAACCAGTGAACATAATTGGTGAATCTGACTGAGATTTTTTCCTAAGGCAAAATGCCAGATAAGTAACTAAAAATAGAAGTGATTACTAACCCCGATTTTCATCCAATCATCATCACATTATCATAATATTTAACAATCCGAATTGGCCACCGGCTCGGTCGACTGAGACGCTTGCGTGCTGATCCGAAGTTTCGCTTGGGCGTGGGTTCGATTCCCGCTTGGGCTGATTACCTGATTGAATTTTTTCCGAGGTTTTCCCCAACCGTAAGGTAAACTATGGTGAATTCTTCGGCCTCATCGCGCCAAATTCCATCTCGCTATCACCAATTCCATCGACGCTAAATAACCTAATAGTTGATACAGCGTCGTTAAATAACCAACTAAAAAAAAAAAAACAAAATGCAGAGTTACTTCTATTTCTCAGCAAGAGAGTAGAAATTTATTCGCCTGTCCTAAGGATAGGTATTTAGTCTGTGTTCTCTTCCGCATTTCTGTGCAAGTCAGAGATAACCTAGTTATGATTAATTTCCACTTGTCAAATGATCCTGAATTTGGAAGTTGTTGATGGTAATGAAAATACAAATAAATAAATAAATAAATAAATAAATAAATAAATAAATAAATAAATAAATAAATAAATAAACAAACAAACAAACAAACAAACAAACAAACAAACAAACAAACAAACAAACAAACAAACAAACAAACAAACAAACAAACAAACAAACAAACAAACAAACAAACAAACAAACAAATAAATAAATAAATAAATAAATAAATAAATAAATAAATAAATAAATAAATAAATAAATAAATAAATAAATAAATGAGTAAGTAAGTAAGTAAGTAAATAAATGATTGAGTAAACGAGTAAACAGACAGATAAATAAACAGACAAACAAATAAATAAATAAACAGACAAATAAACAAATAAATAAGTAAATGAATGAATCAACGAACGAACAAACGACCGACCAACCGAACGACCGAGTGAATAAGTAAATAAATGTAATTTAATAAGTAAATATAAATAGTTAAAAAATAAACAACATAAATGTATACATCAATGAATAAGTATTAAATACATTTATTAGCAACAAGTAAGTAAATAAGAATTAAGTAAAAAATTAGCATTGAAGTAAAAAAAAAAACAAATAAAACTAGAGTTTGGAGTTCTTGCACAAACATATGAGACTTCGCTTGGCTTGGCTTTTACGTGGGCTGGACCAGGACGGAGGCACTGTTTGTCCCATTGTGCGCCCTTATTTGCCCAAGTCCGATAGGTGGTCTGGGTGGAATTCGTGGACCCGACGCTGACAGGTCGTCATCCTGCCTCAGCTCCTGATAGAGCCAGGTCCCGTCCGCATACGAGTAGTCTAATGAATCCTAGGGACCACAAGCCCTTCCTTTATCAGCATCGGATACCGGTACTACCCCCACGACTTCATCCCAACCTATTTTTACCATTGCGGATGATAGATGAAATGAGGGGAGTGGAGAGTGTTGGTGGAATGATAGAGGGAAACGGTAGTACCCCGAGAAAAACCCTCTGCAACGTCTGATTTAATCACCACAAATTTCATCACAATCTGGTCCGGGATTGAACCCGGGCCGCACATATGGAAGGGCAGCACGCTAGCACTGTAGCCATAGACGCGGCCATACACTTGAGTAAATGTGGAATGTTTTCTACTAACCTTTATTATACACTTGATTTCTGATGTGAAATTATTTACTTTAAGCATGGATGTTATATGACACTGTGTAGTTACCCAAGAAGCTTACACCTGCGGTGACTGAGCGGCTTAGACTATCAGCTTGTCTTGTAGGCGTTCAGGGTTCGAGTCCAGGTAAGGCCTGGAATTTTTCATTGAAGAATCTGCGGCCTCGTGACACTAGTGGCGAATAATAATAATAATAATAATAATAATAATAATAATAATAATAATAATAATAATAATAATAATAATAATAATAATATTTTATTGCCAGAACAAAGATACATATTGATTGTTTATATAAAAACTCTCTAGCGCCCCCAGAAAAAGATACATACTCGTGCTCAGGGGACATTCCACATAAGTTAATGTTAAGACATTTTATTAAATAACAGAGTAAAAAGTAATAAAAGAAAAAAGAAGAAAAAACACATGTCACAGTAATTAAACTTTAAATTTTTTTCTGAATAGTTTTTTTAACATTTTCTGTTTGTGAGGGTGCTATGGGTTTATCTGTTTTGGTTTCTATAATTCGTAGATTAAAAATATAATATATGGGAATCAAAATCTTTGTGATAATAATCCTCTTATTGTACATACAATAATTGTTTGAAGTCAACAGCAATTTTTAATAGACTTTTTGAAATAAGGAGCATTAGCAAATTGTATGTTTGGGAATTTATCTATTATCATGTTATAAAGCCTTGGACCGAAGTTGTTACTGTGATTATATGCTACACTTGTAGTACATTTAAGAACTGTCAAGCATATGGTGTCTGATCTTTAAGTGATGAAGTGACAGTTTGGATTCTTGGATCCTTCTCAACGTTAGGCGTCATCAATTCTTCCATACTAATCCCCTGTCGCCGACTGACGATACGCGGATGAGGGACGAGTGGGGTAGCCTGCACGGAACCTGAATATTCTGCGGACCACTGCGTAGTTAACTGGTGTAAGATGGATCAGCGTAAAAGTTCACTCAGATGGACGTATCGCTAGAGCTCGACCTCCTCTTTAGGATGATGGTGAGAATGATGGTACATAAAAAGTTCTTTCAGTGACATCGCCGTAGTCCCTGCAGTCCCTAGTAGAGCCTGTCTATTGTTTTTTATTTTTTTATTTATTTTTTACTTTACTATATAACGACGCTGTATCAACTACGAGGTTATTTAGTGTCGATGGAATTGGTGATAGCGAATGATATTTAGCGAGATGAGACCGAGGATTCGCCATAGATTACCTGACATTTGCCTTACGATTGGAAAAAAACTCAACCAGGTAATTCGGGAATCGAACCCAACCCAAATGCAACTCCGGATCGGCAGGCAAGATCCTTAGCCGACTGAGCTACGTCGATGTCCCTCTCTATTATTATCTATTAGTCTCCCTTCAGGGAAGGGCGCGGACTGGGACTGTCCTCGCACTCAGGCCGCTCGGATGGGCCCATTGTACTGCTCGGGATGGAATTGTGTGCATTCTCTACCGTATCCTGCGCTACAGATTCCCCTGGGCGTCGCGTCCGAACTCCCTTACTGCCTACATGATCCCTTATCATTCTTCGTAGGCCTTACCGCGGTCCCTCATTCCCGGTCCTACGAGTTAAAGCTGGTTCACAATAAACCGGGAACGGAAACGACAACGAGAACGGGGACGGAAACATTGTTAAAAGAAATGTATTTAAATGTGAGCATTCACAATTAATGCTCACATTTAAATATATTTATTTTAACAATATTTCCGTCCTCGTTCTCGTTGTCGTTTCCGTTCCCGGTTTATTCTGAACCATACTTTACCACGAGACCAGTGAAGAGCCCACGGTACATAGCACTACCACCAACAAGGAACGACAATATATCCACGGGGTCCAAGTTCGGTGGCAGACCGCAGCCGACTTTACATCGGAGCAAGGCCGAAACCTAGGAAAGAAACGGAGGTGATTAAAGAGGGAAAGTGTAATTATGAAGGCGAAATGATTCCGACGTCCAGTACCGAAAAGTTACCCAGCAATTCTGCTTGAATTGGTTGAGAGGAAACTTCGGAAAAAACCTCAACCAGGTAACTTGTCCCAACAAGGATTTGAACCCGGGCTCACTCGTTTCGTTGTTAGACATGCTAACCATTACTCCACAGCAGTGGACTAGGAAACTCTTCGAGATTTCTCCAGCTAATGAATTTTATTTCGATTTCTTACCCTTACTAGTAATCAAAACTGATATTACTTTGCAGGATAGAAGAAAGAGACGACTTGGTGTGTTCACTTGGGATCGACAAAGATAGTTGTTGTTTAGTCAACTTTCCAAAGACAGGTTTGAACCTCATAAGTAACATCGAAAAAGCATCACTCATGAGGCAACTAGGCCAGAAGATAATGGGGTAGGGTGGCCATTTCCTTTCCTCCTCCAATGCATACATCGCCGATTAGCTACATATTGCATAATCAGACTTCAGATTCAAATTCAAATTCAAATTCAAATTTATTCACAATTTACATTTGAAATGATACATATGAATATATACCCGAAATGAGCATATGCCGTGCTCGGGTACAGTCCAGTAGTCTACATAAATTTTAAAGAGATCAATAATAAACTTGATGTTAGAAATAATAGTAATAATAATAATAATAATAATAATAATAATAATAATAATAATAATAAAACAAAAATATTTATAACAATAAAATAAATACTAAGACGGATAAAATAAAATATAAAACCACTAGCGAGAGTTAACACAACTTAAATAAGCATATAATAACCAGAAAAAAATGACGAACTCGAAAATCAACAGAAAAGTTCGATGTATCGCAGACGACAGCAACCGCCGTATTGACATTGTGTTATGCATTAATGGTAGTAGGGGGGCCGAAGGTCTACGTAACTGCCGTTCTCTTCGAATCTTCTCATACAATCATGGGAAGTTAATGCTGAAAAACAAAATGTCTACGAGTCAAAACCGTTCATTATTACCAGGATAAATACAAATAATACTGAAATATATTAATCAAGTTTCAGAAGCATTTAAACAATAGTTCTTCCTCTGACACATATCGCCAAGTGAGATGTATTGCCTGACAGATGTACATATCAGCCAGAACCTCGATCAGAGGTAGCAGAAAGACTAATTGCGGGAAATAACGCCACTGTGCCTAATATTCAACCTTTACCTTACGTTTTCATCCCGATCACTCATTCACACGTAAGATGAAAAGAAAGTATTCACTCGAACAGTATTTAACTCGTAACCTCTGCAAGGAACAAGATAATTCACTAGGTGCCAGAAGTAGCTGTTTGGGTTCATTGTCTTCGTTTCAGAGTGACGAGCTCTGCCGGGGGATTTTAAGAACATGTTGATGTGTTCACAGTGGCGTGTGATTCCGTGTAAGTCGCGCTTTTGTTTTGCTTCTGCGTGAGATGTTCACTTCATAAAAACTGGACTTCAGCACCAAGCCCTGTTAGCTGTTAACTCGCGGTTATTGTTTTTTCACATTAGGGACTAAAACAGTCTCCACTCTTACCGATAGCGATTCAATTTCGTGTTGCATGTTCATTTTCCAAGCGTCGGTGGTGATATGCAGATTGGAAGTAATATAAATGTGTAGATTTTAACAGCTTATTCCTTGGATAAAGTACAAAAAAAATTTCTAATACGATATTAGTCCCAAATAAATACTGTTTTACTCGATGAGTATTACCTGTATTGTAATTTTTACTCAAATATTTAAAGAACAGATAAGGAATGATTTACGTAGTTATCTCTTTGTAGTTTTTTAAATAAAATGAAGGTTGAAAATTAAATAAAAAAATTAACACGTATTGTAATTTCCTACCTAACCTAACCTAACCTAACCTAACCTAACCTAACCTAGCCTGTAATATTATATATACTTGCGTATCTAATATTATTATCTGGAATAATTTTATCGTGGAACATTTAAGTGAACACCTATTCGAAAAAAAAAAAAAATTCTGTAATACTCTACACGCATCTTGCACCTTAGCCAACCGCATGGATGTAACTCGCAATTACTATTGCTTCTTAGTGGAAGTGGGCTGATGCGGCTCGCATCATAGCATAAAGGACGCAAATTAAATACGTAACTAGTAATAATGCAACATGTAATTTATTTCATGCATATCATAACCTACAAACATCCAAGCCCATATGGACCAAGATTGTACAATCAATTTATTAAAATAAATTCACAATTAAGTAACCTTAATAATAACATTTGAGTAAGAGAATTGAAATAATATTATATTCGTTTAAATTGAACCTGTACATTATTTCACTTTTTTCTACGATAGCGTGTAAAGTTGCATTTTACTCACTGTTGTCAGTGCGTAAAGTGAGCCTTTAACACAGTAGTGAGTAAAAAAGTAAGTAATCACTTTACGCACTGCTATTTATTTTACGCACTCCCAAATAAAATGCAATATTCAATGTACAAACTTCATTCAGTAAAAATTAATGCATTACCTCGATGTTTCATTACTTAAATATTACAGTAACACAAAAAAGTCACAAATTTAACATTCATATTTACATTTTAGCCCGTATTATTCTGAAGTTATATCTGTAGTACTCATTGCAACAAGATTTAACATTCAACTTCTCATAACCGCTTTGTTGATTATATGCTAGTTTAGACAGTCATGAAATTGTGATCATGAATAAAACAGGCTGTAATTCTTAATGGTTCTGAGTTTAGACGGCGTGAAATCGTGAATAACCTCTCAAACTTAAAATATTTATATTTGATGTAAACTTGTGCTATCGTAGAAAAAACATTGTATGGTATGCTTTCGTAAAGTTATCTTTTTGGCCCTCATGTGTTTGTAAAACTTGGCTTCACCTCGTTTCATAGACTTTATACTTGTATCAAGAAAGAAAACCTTTACGAACTTGTATTATAGATAATTATTTTGGTATAGATATTTTTCCTTATCCTTTTTTTTTTTTGCTAGTGCATTTTTTCAGTTTCTGTTTACAATGATTTAATTACATCACTTAATTTATAGTATTATATTATGTAACGGGAACTGCCCCAAGCAAGAGTATTTGCTCTTTTGTGTGTAAACTGGACATTTTAAATATGTTTATGCAATTTATAAATTTCAATTTCAATAAATTCACTACAATCACACAAAATCGTAAATGTATGGTGTCCTTGCATTTTAATAAGGCTGTTACGTCTCTTAATTCAAGACCTCGACGTCGTTCAACTCCGTGTTAACCGGAATCTCGGTGATTGGCAGTCATTGCGAAATTCTACTCGTAACTCGTAATTTTACCTTTAAGTTAAAGGAGGCATTTAGTATTTCATCAAGGGAATGTAGTTTTAATCAATCCTGGATCTAAATATCACTATGCAGAATTATATCATCATGCGAACTGCAGTAGAATAGACAAACAACTATTTTTCATGTTTTTCGACAATATGTCCCGTTTGATTGACATGCAAACTACGATATTTCCATAACTAATAATTGTGAGGCGTTCGCTTCTGTGCTTAAATTCATCAGTATAACACTTACTAAGCGGCCGGTAGCTCAGTTGGTAAAGCAGCTGGCTAATGAAAGATTCCTAAATCCAATCCTGAGTAGTAACAGGATTTTCTCGTTGCCAAAACTTCCAGGACGGTCCCAAGGTTCACTCAGTCTCTTATCAAATTGAGTACCGGGGATTTCCTGGAGGTTAAAGGTGATCGGAGCGTGGTGCAGCCGGCGAACCTGAATTGCGTGCGAAAAAAAGAAAAAAACCGAATTGCATGCCACAGTGTACTAAGAGGTATCAGAATTGCGTGCCGTCACGTTCGTAGGTATAAATTTAAGAACAGCATTTTCTTCCAATTTTTCAGACTTAGGATTGACAGTTGCAGTTTCTCGAAGCTGAAAGTGGTATCGTTAAAAATGCTACATATATTGGTATATAATATCGTTATTTCACAGTTTTGTAATTCCGTTATTATATTGAAAATTGTAAAAAAAAAAAATGCTGCATTATATTGATATGGTAAAAAAAATGTGATTTTAAGTAAAACTGCTATGAATAAAAATGTAATTTTAAGTTTTTGGCAAAAACCGGTAACATACCTTTTTAGGAACTGGAATGTCGTTATTTCACAGTTTTCTATCATTATATTTGAAATTGCATTTTCTATTCGGCGGGTTTCTGCTCTTTCAAGCCTGATTCCGAAAGCACTTTTATAGGCCTATATGTTTCTGCTTGAATACCTTTTAAAGTATCTACAAAGTATCTAACTTGTAACTGCTTGGATGGTAAGAGTAAAACAAACTGTTCAAATGAAAATGGAAAGATTCACATACGTTGATTGTACTCATTGAAGATGAGGAGAACTCGGCCCATAAGATTGGTGGAAACGTACTGTCGTGCATGATATAATTTAGTGAAATAAAATGACAAGAATCATCCACTCGTCTGTCATTTAGGTTTATGGCCATTATGTCGTCGGGGAAGCAATCTTCTACTTGGTTGAGGTTTAGGAACGATATTCCGAAGAAGAGCTTAAAAACTTACTGATTTCGGAGTCCTTTTGTTTGTACATTGTACTGAGACCAATATCGTGAATATTTCTCCAAAAAAATTGTCCCAGGTGAAATCGACATTCTTTTCGGTTTTCATTTGGTGACAGTTCAGAAATTGTTATATGCAAAGCTTCGAATGAACAGACACAGTTGACTTCTTAACTTGTGTACGTACACTAGCAGCCACAATACCTGATCGCGCGCATGCAAATCGAGTGTGTGTTCAGAAATCCCCGAATGCAATTCAATGTTTACTTTTCTGACATGAACTGATCTCTCACGCAATTTGAGTGCGCCCGGTGCAGCACATTCTACCGCCGAATGCAAGAAAGCTTGGAGCTCTACCTCCATGTCTACAAGCGCCTTCATGGCATATACAGGATATTCCTCTTAGAGAGCTGCAGAATAGGGCTTATAACCGGTTTAGATTCGATCGGTCAGAGAACATCCGTCAAGGGTACTAAGAAAAGGCTCTGATAAATCCAAAGAGATTGCATATAAATCACTAGTACGTCCAGTAATGGAATATGGTGCTGCATGTTGGGATCCTTACAGATTAGAACATATTAAGACAATAGAAAAGATTAAAAAACGGGCTCTTAAGTGTTGTCGGAAAAATTCACTATTAAAATGGGACACACTCACGGACAGGAGAACGCGAATTCGATTATGCGCACTGTTCAAAACATACAGAGGTGAGCCTGCCTGGAGAGAAATAAAAAATAGGTTGCAGCCGCCAAATTACTCTTCAAGGAACGACCACTCATATAAATTGAGGGAAAGAAGGCAGAGGACGGACACTGGAAAGTTTTCTTTTCTCAATCGTACTATCAGGGACTGGAATACTTTACCTGCAGAGTTACTAAAGGCTTTACCAACAACCAAAAATGTATTTAAAAATAGGCTTAAGGACTTTACTAATATACGGTAATTTAAAGGCTGTAAATGATATTTTGTTATTGAAGTGTTCAATCAGTGAGGAATTATGCTGTGTCAGTGAAGTGTGTTTTGTCAGTGAAGTGTGTTGTGTCAGTGAAACGTGTTCCTGTCAGTGAAGCTTTATAGTTTATAGTGGCAGTGCAAAGTATTTGAACAGTGAAATGTTTTTTAAGTGTTAATGAAATCAGGATAGAATCAGTGAAATGTGTCGTAGTTCCAGTGCAGTGAGTGAGTTGACAGCGAAATGAGTGTAATGTTGAAAGGTACTTGTGCAGATATGAACATATCATAGTCGTGGCTTTTAGTTCGAACTTAGGTTTAAGATACATTAGATTTATTTTAAATGTTATTTTAAGTGATCGTGCTTCATTTAATTTAGGGTGTTCCCTGTTATTATTATTATTATTATTATTATTATTATTATTATAAAGTATTGTTAGTATTAATTATTTGTATTAATTATTAGTATTATTATTAACTATATTTTTAATTGATAAGTTTATTATTGTCATTATTGAGTGTAATTAGTTACCACTGCCACCGGGTATATACCCATTGCAGTGTGAATAAATACTTGCACATACTGTACATACAAGGTTGAGCATCCGATAGAATGTTAGAATTTCAACCGGTTATCCCTTATGTTTTGCAGGCTAGACGGAACATCAGGTATACTTCATCATACATGAAACTGACATTTTCTGAATACACAATCGGAGTAACAATTGAAAGAAATTTACTTTGTTTTTCCCTAAACTAAGTAAAAGCAAATGCTGGGGTAATTTTGGGCGCTGTACTCTGGACTAATTTTGCTTGCATTAGGGCTCTCACATTCATTTCATTCAGACGCTGGATAAATATCGCAGGTGATAAAGCGTTGTAAAATAAACGAATGAAAAGAATTAAATTATTTATTGCAGATCAGGATTTAAGATATTCACCCGAAGCTGCGCTCGGGCGTGGGTTCGATTCCCGCTTGAGCTGATTACCTGATTGGGTTCTTACTGAGGCTTTCCCCAACCATAAGGCGAATGTCAGGTAATGTATGGCGAATCCTCGGCCTCATCTCGCCAAATATCATCTCTCTATCACCAATCCTATCGACGATAAATAACCTAGTAGTTGATATAGCGTCGTTAAATAACCAAGCAAAAAAGAAAAAGATATTCACTAAATTGTCTATAATAGAATGGTTTCAAAGCAAGTAATATGTAGACCCTGTACCTTCATAATTACAAATCCTTACATACGAGGATTAAGGCTTTTCTTTCACTGTCTACAATAGAATAGCTGCGGACAACATAATGGCACTTGTAATTAGATGTTGTGATTGTTGAACGTCACGCTAACGGGGAGTGGTGCAGCCGGTCAGTGTACCACTGAGGCCAATGGCAAGGATTCCACACTCACTTGTCGGCGGCCGGCGTTGCGGCTTAGCCATGGCGCTCTTCAACATGACCCTTCTCGTGCTTTCAGTGTGCGGCCGGCGCCTGTTCCCGGAGTCCCGTATCGTGGGTGGCGAGAAATCTACCTTTGGCAAGTGGCCCTGGCAGGTACGTATCTGGAGCATGCACCATGCTTCCCTGTTGTTTCTTGCTACTACATCCTCCCTTGTAGTTTCTTGTTGCTGCCATCCTCCCCTCAGTTTCTTGTTACTGTGATTCTTCTCTGCAGATTCTTCTTACTGTCATGCTCTTGTTCCAGTTTGTTGGCGTCCTCTATAGTCTTCCGCTATTGCCATTCTACACCATATTTTCTGCGTACTTTCAATCTCTCAGTTGTCTTCAGTTGCCACCATGAACTGTAGTTTTATATTACTGCCATTCTTTTCTAAAGTTCCTTGCTAATAACAATTTTTTTGTACTTTCTTATCACTGCAAGTGTAGTTTCCTTCTACTGACATTGTGTTTAGTTTCTTGTTACTGCCATCCACCTCTGAGGTTTCTTGCTACTTCTATCCTCCCATGTACTTTCGTATTCTGCAAGTGTAATTCTTTCTTACTGATATTCTGTGTTTAGTTTCTTGTAACTGCCATCCACCTCTGTGGTTTCTTGCTACTACCATCCTCCCATGTACTTTCATATTCTGCAAGGGTAGTTTCTTCTTACTGACATTCTGTATTTAGTTTCTTGTTACTGCCATCCACCTCTGAGGTTTCTTGCTACTACCATCCTCCCATGTACTTTCATATTCTGCAAGGGTAGTTTCTTCTTACTGACATTCTGTGTTTAGTTTCTTGTTACTGCCATCCACCTCTGAGGTTTCTTGCTACTACCATCCTCCTATGTACTTTCATATTCTGCAAGTGTAGTTTCTTCTTACTGACATTCTGTGTTTAGTTTCTTGTTACTGCCATCCACCTCTGAGGTTTCTTGCTACTACCATCCTCCCATGTACTTTCATATTCTGCAAGTGTAGTTCCTTCTTACTGACATTCTGTGTTTAGTTTCTTGTTACTGCCATCTACTTCTGAGGTATCTTGCTACTTCCAACTTCACCTGAAGTCTCTTTTTAATACCATCCTCCTATATACCTTCTTATTACCACTAGTGTAGTTTCTTCTTGTCATTTTGTGTTTAATTTTTATTTACTGTCATCATCCTCTAAGGTTCTTTGCTGCTACCATTATTCTCTGAAACTTTTCTTACTACTACCAGCCTCCCATGTAATTTCATATTCTGCAAATGTAGTTTCTTCCTACTGACATTTTGTGTCTAGTTTCTCGTTACTAACATTCTACATTAAGGTTTTTTTTGCTACTGCTTTCCTCTTCTGAAGTCTCTTGCTACTACCATTCTCCCATTATCTTCTTAATACCGCTAGTATAGTTTCTTCTTAGGACCTACTACCATTTTATGTTTAGTTTCTCGTTACTGCATCCTTTTCTGAAGTTTCTTGCTGCTGGCATTATCCTCTGAAGTTTTTCTTACTACTACCATCCTGCCTTGTAATTTAATTTCTGCAAGTGTAGTTTCTTCCTACTGACATTTTGTGTTTAGTTTCTCATTACTACCATCCTCCTCTGAAGTTCCTTCCTACTGGTATTCTCCTACGGATTCTCTTAATACTACCATCCTCCCATGTACCTTCTTACTACAGCTAATGTAGTTTCTTCTTGCTACTGTCATTATCCTCTGAAATTTTTCTTGCTACTATCATCCTCCCATATACTTCTTATTACTGCAAGTGTAATTTCTAAGTTCTGAGATCTGAGGTTTCTTGTTACTGCTATCCTCTCCCAAAGTTTCTTGCTACTACTGCCCTTCCACGTGCTTTCATATTACTGTAAGTTTAGCTTTTTCCTACTGCCATTTTATGTCTAATTTCGTGTTACAACCCATCCTCCTCCGAGATTTCTTGTTACTGCCATTCTCCTTTGAAATTTCTTGCTACTGCCATTCTCTTATAGTTTTTGCCACTGTTATTGTAGTTTCTTCCTCCTGATATTCTGTAATTATTTTCTCTTTGCTTCCATCCTCCGTTGTAATTTTTTGCTACTGCCACACTTCCTTGTTTATTGTTACTGATACTCTTCTTGCATTTCTACGTACTGCTTACTCTCTTAGTTTATCGCTATTGTTACCATCCATGTTCTTTACTGCTACAGCTATTTCACTTGTAGTTAACTATTAATGCTATTATTTCATTTATTTATTTATTTCTATTGTAATTCTACTTTGTTTTATCTTTCTCTTCTCAACACCTTCATCATTTCCTCTGCTACTGACATCCTTCTGTGTAATTTACTGGAACTGCTAACCTATATATAATATCTTGTTACGTACTGTTTTACTCCGCTGTCTTTCTGCTACTCTCATCCTCGGCTTACTTTAGTGTCGTCAAAAAGTGTCTCCCGTTGTTTCCCGTCACCTGTATTGTGTTGTTTTCTTTCCAGATATCGCTGCGGCAATGGCGCACCTCCACGTACCTGCACAAATGTGGAGCGGCGCTGCTTAACGAGAACTGGGCCATTACGGCAGCGCATTGCGTGGAGAAGTAAGTAATAACTAATAAGTCACATCACTGGCCGTTGTGTCGCAGTGTGTTGTGTGTGCGACGCATTCCGGGTAATCCAACATGATTGACTGTTGTAGTTCAGTGTGTTATGTGCGCGACATATACTCCCGACTATCACCATCACTGACTGTGTTTCAGTGTGTTATGGGTGCGTCGCATTCCGATACTTCACATGAGTAATGTGGTTCAATGTGTTGTGTGTGCGGCATACTCCGGACACTCCAAATCATAGACTGTTGTGTTAGAGACTACGAACAACCCACTTGACTGTGATAATTGTAGTGTGTTGTATGAGAAGCGTATTCTAGACACTCCACCTAACTGACTATATATTGAAATGTATTGTGTAAGCGGCGTACTCCAGACACTCCACTTGACTATGTAATGCAATGCGTTTTGTGGGCCGCAAACTCCAAACACTCCCCTGACTATGTAGGCCTATTGCAATTTGTTGTGTGAGAGGCGAACTCCAGACACTCCACCTGACTAAGTAATGCAATGTGTTGTGTGTACTTGCTTGACTATGTATTACAATGTGTTGTGTATAGGCTTTATGGCGTACTCCAGACACTACTTGTCTGACTATGTATTACAAAATGTTGTGTGTGTATGGCGTACTCCAGACACTACTTGCCTGACCATGTATTACAAAATGTTGTGTGCACATGGCGTATTCCAGACATTCTTCTTGACTATGTATTACAATTTATTGTGTTTACATGACGTACTCCAGACACTCCACTTGACAATGTATTACAATGTGTAGTGTGCACATGGCGTATCCAGACATTCTTTTTGACTATGTATTACAATTTATTGTGTTTACATGACGTATTCAGACACTCCACTTGACTGACTATGCATTACAAAGTGTTGTGTGCTTATGGCGTATCCAGACATTCGTCTTGATTATGTATTACAATTTATTATGTTTACATGACGTACTCCAGACACTCCACTTGACTATGTATTACAATGTGTTGTGTGCACATGGCGTATCCAGACATTCTTCTTGACTATGTATTACAATTTATTGTGTTTACATGACGTATTCCAGACACTCCACTTGACTATGTATTAAAATATGTTGTGTGTACATGGCATACTTCTGACACTTCACTTGACTGACTATGTATTACAATGTGTTGTGTGTACATTGCGTACTCCAGACACTCCGCCTGAGAGTTGTGTTACATTGTATTGTGTGAACGGCGTACTTCGGACACTCCACTTGACTGTCATATTGCAGTGCACTGCGTGTTCGTTACGCCTCAAACACTGTAGTTAATTACCGTGTTATATGTTGTATGTATACCACGCCCCTCAGACAGCCCAATTTACTTTCTGTTGTGTTGCAGTGTGCCACCCAGCGACTTGCTGTTGCGTCTGGGCGAACACGACCTCAGCTCCGAAGAGGAGCCCTACGGCTACCAGGAGCGACGCGTGCAGATTGTGGCGTCGCACCCGCAGTTCGACCCCCGAACCTTCGAGTACGACCTTGCACTGTTACGTTTCTACGAGCCTGTCACTTTCCAGCCTAATATCCTGCCAGTATGCGTACCGCACGACGATACGAATTTCGTGGGACACACAGCCTACGTCACAGGCTGGGGTCGCCTCTATGAGGGTGAGTGATAATTAGGGATAGGGTTTTTATGCATTATAAAGTATTATTGCTACTGCGTATGTATTTAACCACACCCCATACGCGCATGATATGATAAAATATCAACTATATTTGGATAGGCGTGGTATACAGTACATTATGGTTGAAAAAGCACGGTTTAAATATTACGAAGTTTAAATCCTTCTAAATGAGGCAAGTAGTCACCTACTGAACCGCGCACCGAACGTATTACACGTGCAAGTTACCATTACGGCGGTTATTAACAGACGCTGCGCTCAAATTTATTTTGTCTTCTTTAAAGGCTTCTGTGATTGGAAGTAATATGCATTGCTTCCCACACCATAGCAAGTATTCAGAAATATGTATTTGATATCAGACGTGAAGGAGGTCGTGATTAAATATATACGAAGTAGCAAAATTACTTTATATTGCATAAAAATTCTATCCCTAGTGATAATGTTGGGTTAAATAAATTTATAATCCTGTATGCGTTCATGATAAGATTTCACCAATAAATTTATTAAACATTTACAGAAGCCAAATAATAATAAATATTTCTAGTAATCTATCTACAGTTAATGTGAATAACATCAATTTTTAAGTAATTTGTTTGTTGATATTGTTGGATTGGTGGAGAATCATTTTATAACTTCTTTTTTTAGCTTTGACGATTTAAATGCTAATGCAGATTAAACAATCCAGCTAACCATGGTTTTAATGCAGTTATGCAGGGGAGAATTTCTATGTTACACAACATCTAATTTATTCCTTTTTTCTGATTCTTTTTCTTTCTTTAGTCGGTTCTATCATGCAGTGCCTGTTTTTCCTTTATTTCTATTTTCTTGCACTCTTCAATTTTGTATAGTCTTCTTTGCTCTTGTTTCTTTGTTTTTTTACTTCCTTTCTTTGTTATTTCTTTCCTTTTCATTATTTTTTCTTTGTTTTTATTTTTCTTTCTTACCTGATAAGTTTTAACTATTTTCCCTGTTAGTAATTTTAGAAGTTACTTACTAGCCCTGATCACATATAACAGATTGATCAGCCTAATGGACTTTCAAGGCAACCACATTTATCAGTTTCACTCTGCTGCCATCTAGCGACTGCAAAAGAAGTCACGTTGTATTAAATTTAAAAAGTTATAGATGGATTTTATAAAAATTGAAAAATTGTAAATTTAAATTTATATATTCTTATTGCGTAGTAGAAATAAGACAAATTGTATTATGTACTTCTTAATTTCAATTTAGGAATCCGCCCCTGAGCACGAGTTCTACTCTTTCAGGGGGCGAGCTTAAGTTTTTCTGTTTATTTATAATTTATCTTACAATTATTAGCAAAATAAATGAATGAATGAATGCATGAATGAATGAATGAACTGTACTGTACTTCCATCTAGCAGTCGTAACCAAAAATTGCCTTTTCGATGGTGGAGACTCTGGTGGTTGTTCTCAATTTATGTAGCCATTTCACAACATGGGAATGGCCTACATGATGTTATAATGTGATCAGGGGTACTAGACACGCGGCAACATTGGGTTAGTACGATGCCAGATTTCCACTGAGAACTAAATGTTCAGTCATAAGCATAGCCTGGGGCAGGTATTTATGGAGATTAATTTTATCATTTGTGTTTTTTAATATTGGTGTCGGCGGAGATTGTTGGAGATTGATTTGTACTCTTGGCGGAGATTAATGGAAATTTTGGAAAATACAATTATTTTGGAATTGAAGTATTAACTCAATATGAATATTACTTTCCAATTAACATTAAAGGTTCGTTGGTTCTGGTAAAAGTGCTGTATGGCCAGTAGACAATATTTGTTGGATTGAGACGTATTTAACATACATTCATTAAAAAAAAAAAACTAGCAACCCTCAAATTAACACTTTAAAATTATTAGTGAAATGTTGAAGTCTCCGTCTTTTGAGTTCACTAATGTAACCAGAACACCTGAAACACCATGCAATATAGCCTACTTGGATATGCTCGTATAACAAATTAAAGTGAAAGAAAATCCGAAAAAAAAACTCAGAATATGAAATTCGCTGTAAAACGACGCAACAGTAATAATTCACGAATGTATCATATTTCCCTATTAGAACTCTATTTCGCGATTTGTCGCGATTGTTTTATCCGTATATTATTAATCAGAATCACTTAATTTGTAAATATTAGTAAAATTCTATTGAATATCAATTATGTCGTGATTTTCGCGATCTCCATAAATACCCGTCCCTGGGAATAGCACTCTCTTTAGAAATGTTCTCCTTCTTTCTTCAAAGGTAGTGATTCAGCATGGACAATGGTAAGAGAATAAGATTGCAAACCACTGTGTTTGCAATACAGTTTTGAAAAAGGTGTTGATTGCAGAAAGATAAACTTAAAGATTATGATTGTGACTGCTGCAGACGGCCCGCTGCCCAGTGTGCTGCAGGAGGTGTCAGTGCCGGTGATCAACAACTCCGTGTGTGAAACAATGTACCGCTCGGCGGGCTACATCGAGCACATTCCCGAGATCTTCATCTGCGCCGGCTGGCGGAAGGGTGGCTTCGACTCCTGCGAGGTTAGTCCATTGACAGCATTGTTAACCTTTAACAATGAACTACATGACGAAGAAAACAAACCGAACAAAACATTTACAACCTGTGTACGGTGATGATTTAGAATTTTCACATGATTTTATAATTAAATTAATACCTTCATGTGACATTCATTTTCAATAATTTCTTTAATTTACCTATCATAAAATATATACAGGGACATCATTTTATTTTTACTTCAATTTTTATTGTACCTGAGTTTTTGAATGTACTTCACTCCCACCCCTTCTACTAATGAAGTTCAACCGTCCTCCACACAGATCCAAGTCCGCATATACAGTCATAGTAGCCTTACGGTCATAGTAAACAGTACGTTACAAAAATATGTTCGCGTTTTCCAGTGACGAAAGAGCTTTCAATATTGAATCATTTTCGCACAGGAAGTCTACTGTCTTCCATTTGCCTACGTCGTATCCCGGTTTCCCCCACCAGCTTTTATTCGCCAGCTAGTGGCTGGGCTGTCTTAGCTCTTTTCTGAGAACATTAATATCTGTTAGGAATTGGACGTCTACGTAATATTATACCCATATAACTGTTTAAAATAACTTAAATGAAAAGGCCTCGTTAAGTAATTAAATGTCACGTGATTTCCTCCCTTTCTATGACCCTACGACATAATCACTTGGACGGATAGTAGATAGCATGTCTGAGTAATTTTATCTTTTCGGATCGGGCAGAAGTGAAGATTGAATTTACAGTACGTAACGTACTCTTTTATAGAGTAGGTACAGAATTATTTCAACATGAGTTACTAGTACGAAGAACGAAACTGGTAATTGGGATTAGGTACAATAGAGGCCTAGTGAGATAATATGCACATTAGAACTGAAGCCTGTATCGAAATGAACGGCCACCATTTTAAAAAATCTGTTTAAATATCCATATTATGATTATTTTTCAATTTAACTTCATTCTCTGTATTTTACGCTAATGTGCTGTAGACAGTATACTCACAGTCTAGTATATACAGTCGCGAAGCTCAATACGTAGTAAATATGCAAACATTAGATAGTTGCTCACCACTAGGATCGCTAATATCGCCTCATTACAGGCAATGCGAAATAGTACCGTCACAGTCTATTGTTTCTAGCACCCTCAAAACTCAAGCTTCTTGAATGTATATAGTAGACTGTGGTATAATATACACTGTATAATGAATACATCCGCATGGACAGCTCAGTTCGTGAGTAAAAACACTCATTGTTAATACTGTACTGTATTTTGATTAAACAAAAACCTAATGAAAATGATCAAACTCAAAAGTGCAATATTTCCTAGTTTACGTAAATGGATGAACTACTTTTCTTCCCTCCTATACCTAGTAAAGTGATTTGTTTGTATATTACGCCAGTATCATCGAACTCCAGTCGTGGAAGGGGGAAGCAAACGGAGTTGATCCAGAGGTATAGGCAAGTTAATATTAAAAATGTTAGTAAAAATAAAATGATGTGCCTGTATGTGTTTTTCAGGTATTTGAGCACAGAACATTTAAGAAGAATTTTACTCGCTCCATCGAAATTGGCCAGTTCATATTTGCTTTTACGACTATACATTTAGTAATATCAGGTTTATGTATTTATAGTAATTTATTGACTTTACTATGATCAGCACATTGATTACTGCTCTCTGTATGCTTCTCTATTCACATTCATCAAGTTATTGGCGACAGTACAATATATTTAGGATACCAATGTATTGAGATCTAACTTTGTGTGCCATTACTACGTATTCAGTAGCTACTACTTCATAGCTATGTAAGCTTACGATGTTTTAATTTTTGTTTTTAATGTTTGACATGATCTCCATTAATGTTGTTTTGGATGATTAGTATTGTCACTATGTTATATTTCACCCTATTTATGTCATTTCCAAATGTATGTATTTATTTACACTGCAAGTGGGTAAGCACCCCGTGGCAGTGGTATACACAATATAAACAATACACAATAAAATTACAATACACAATACAATAAGAATACACAATACAATTTAACACAATAATTACAATTAATAATAAAACATAAAATACCTAATTTTACAATACAACCTACATAAGTTTCAATAGTCTTTCACTTTACTCTCATCTCACTCACTGTAGTGGCACTATGACGCATTTCATTGACACATTTGGACACATTTCACTGACACTATAGAACACATTTCATTGACGCTATAAATTATCATTGATCGGAACTATTCACTGCACTGTAAAACCATAACTTCACTGACTCTCCTCGCTTCACTGATACAACAGTTCAAATAAGACAAATAATTACACGAATGTGAGATAAAGTTTTGTAATTGATGTGAGATGGATATCTGTTATATTTCATACCTGAAGATGCCCTATGAGGGTGAAAACGTTAGTATTAAGACTAAATAAGATGTAAAACATAAGTGTTTTTTGTTTTATATATAATCAGTGCTCAAGCCACAAGACGGAATACATAATTAATTATATTGAAATATGTTATTAACAAGGGGCTTGGCTGACCATTCCTCAGCATGAATTGTAAATTAAAAAAATATATACTTACGCCAAAATAAACAAAAATATCACACAATTCTGAAAATTACATGCTTTCGTTTTAATGTTAAATCGTTTAATGGGTGTAATTACTCGTATAAATCGAGGAAGTGAAATTACATTGAGTTTTGTTGCCAGGGTGACTCCGGCGGCCCCATGGTGATCCAGCGACCCGACAAACGATGGCTGCTGGCCGGCGTCATCTCGTGGGGCATCGGGTGCGCCGAACCCAACCAGCCGGGGGTGTACACCCGCATTTCCGAGTTCAGGGAGTGGATCAATCAGATCCTGCAGTTCTAGATCTCAATGACTGACGGTAGAGACAGTGGGTGTGTGAGTGAGTGCGTATAAGTTATTTATATTGTGATGTGGAGTGAGTCCCAACACTCAAGGACAAGTGTACGACTTTCCACATAGCGATAAGTGTTTTATATTTCGTATTTTGTATAAAAAATAAAATTATTATTTAACTGCTTCCTGTTGTTCCTCGTACCTGGCGGATATGCTAATACGTTTATGTGGGTATTTAAGGCATCAAACGTCGTGCTCTTTCTCAAACGTTAAATAAATAAATGTTATGTTTTATTTAACTACGCTCGCAACTGAACAGCAAATCTACTGGCATGAGCCTGTCGCATTTAATCATACTCAAATGCCATCGACCTGGCCCGGGATCGAACCCGCAACCTGGGACTTAGAAGGCCAGCGCTATACCAACTGCGCCAACTAGGCCGACTCTCAATCGTCATGTTAATCATGTGATCAAACAACCTGCTGCTTGTGAGTATATAGTGACATATAAATCTCATTAAATGTACCTAATTTTGTCACTAACAATGGGGTTACTCATCACTAACCTATTTTCTCATCAAACCCTACCTAACTTGTCACTGATGGTGAGGTTACTTGTCACTAATCTATCTTCATATCACTGACAGTTGGGCTAATTGTGAATAATCTCCTCATCAAACCCTACTTAACCTTATCAATGACAATGGGGTCAATTTTCAATAACCTGTCTTCTGATTAAACCTTACTTAACCTCTTCACTGACAGTGTGGCAACTTGTCACGAATCTATCTTCTTATCACTAAAAATTGGACTAATTGTCAATAATCTATCTCCTCATCAAACCCTACTTAACCTTATCACTGACAATGGGGCCAATTTTCAATAATCTATCTTCTGATCAAACCTTACTTAACCTCTTCACTGACAGTGTAGCAACTTGTCACGAATCTATCTTCTTATCACTAAAAATTGGGCTAATTGTCAATAATCTATCTCCTCATCAAACCCTACTTAACCTTATCACTGACAATGGGGCCAATTTTCAATAATCTATCTTCTGATCAAACCTTACTTAACCTCTTCACTGACAGTGTGACAACTTGTCACGAATCTATCTTCTTATCACTAAAAATTGGGCTAATTGTCAATAATCTATCTCCTCATCAAACCCTACTTAACCTTATCACTGACAATGGGGCCAATTTTCAATAATCTATCTTCTGATCAAACCTTACTTAACCTCTTCACTGACAGTGTGACAACTTGTCACGAATCTATCTTCTTATCACTAAAAATTGGGCTAATTGTCAATAATCTATCTCCTCATCAAACCCTACTTAACCTTATCACTGACAATGGGGCCAATTTTCAATAATCTATCTTCTGATCAAACCTTACTTAACCTCTTCACTGACAGTGTAGCAACTTGTCACGAATCTATCTTCTTATCACTAAAAATTGGGCTAATTGTCAATAATCTATCTCCTCATCAAACCCTACTTAACCTTATCACTGACAATGGGGCCAATTTTCAATAATCTATCTTCTGATCAAACCTTACTTAACCTCTTCACTGACAGTGTAGCAACTTGTCACGAATCTATCTTCTTATCACTAAAAATTGGGCTAATTGTCAATAATCTATCTCCTCATCAAACCCTACTTAACCTTATCACTGACAATGGGGCCAATTTTCAATAATCTATCTTCTGATCAAACCTTACTTAACCTCTTCATTGACAGTGTGGCAACTTGTCACGAATCTATCTCCTTATCACTAAAAATTGGACTAATTGTCAATAATATATTTCCTCATCAAATCTTACTTAACCTTATCACTGACAATGGGGCCAATTTGTCCATAATCTATCTTCTGATCAAACCTTACTTAGGCCGTGTCTCAAAGCTACATTTTCAGCTGAAGTGAACTAGATTGTTGACTAAACAGCCGGATGTAACGTCAGAAGTTATGATCCAAAGCTACATAGTGCATAGCAATCAAGTCCGTAGTAGCTAGTCAACAAAAATGCTTGCTTGATTGTTGACTTGTTCACTAAACAAACATGGATACCTCATCAGCAATTTGGTTTATGAAATCTGAAAATGCTTTGGAAGTGAAATAATGTAAATATAATGTAGAATAACACGTTAACTTTGAACATTCACATTGTTAGTACCTTCTGTACAATGTTTTAAACATTATTGTAATATATTAAGCCCTAATCTTTTCCACATAATTCGCAATGAAACTGCATTAGGACACTGCCTTCTTAGTTCATTGCTGCACCGTAATGTAATGGTTTTTAGAAAAATAATCTATGAAGAAGGCCATGTTTCAAGCATACATTTCCAAAGCTCCCTAGTGTGTAGTTTACAAGTCACCAAGGGTGCTGTTCATAGACATTTCGCAGCACGCGCTACGAGCGTACTAAGCTAGCCCCGGCTATCCACTGGTTACTTGTACAGAATTCAAATCATTTCCTATCGCTAACACTGGTTTATGGATACGAAAAACGCTGATCATCCACCGAAAGCCCGCGCTAAAAATGTCTATGAATACGGCCCCTAGTTGCTAGTCACTAGTGTGTAGTGTGGACTTGAGCTTTGAGACACGGCCTTAATCTCTTCACTGCCAGTGTGGCTACTTGTCACTAATCTATCTCATCAAACGTTAACTAACCTTAACACTGACATTCATTCATTCATAGTGTTCTGCCTAAGGACAGGTCTTTCACTGCAAACCCAGCTTTTTCTAATCTTTCCTATTTTATGCCTTCCTTTTTTTCTCCTTATATGATCCATATATCTTAATGTCGTCTATCATCTGATATCTTGTACAGCCCCGAACTCTTCTCCCGTTCACCATTCCTTTCAGTGCATCCTTCAGTAGGCAGTTTCTTCTCAGTCAGTGACCCAGCCAATTCATTTTTCTCTCCCTGATCAGTTTCAGCATTATTCATTCTTCACCCACTCATTTCAACACAGCTTCATTTCTTATTCTGTCTGTCCATTCCACACGCTTCATTCTTCTCCACACCCACATTTCAAATGCTTCTAGTCGCTTCTCTTCACTTCGTCGTAATTTCCACGTTTCTTTCCTCTAACGTTATCGATCCATGGGACGTAGTTTGTATGCATGTTCCGATTTTACCCTGTCATCAATGTTGTACAAATTCTTGTTGCGGATGTGCATTGTATTTCAGAGCTAATGCGATTTACGTAAGCAAGTGATATGAAGTCGGGGAATATCCCGCTAAACGACAATTTTAGGCATGTAACGGGATGGCGAGAAATATTTACACTAAATGGTCAAATTCGGAATTTTTAAATGTTATAAGTGTTCTTTTATTATTTCTTACAACTCTTCCAGTTATTATGTTAATAATTAATGCAGTTAGTATAAATGATCGTTCCTAAACTTTTGCCATGATTGTAACGTCCTAAACTTAAAAAAATAATGGAATCTGTGGAACTGAAATTCGATTTCAATTGCCATGGAAATGCATACGTCATATCCGATAAACTTAAGAATGAAGGAGTCCGTGCCTATACACAAAGGACATCCACATATATACATAATCTACTTGGAAGAGTTTATTATACAATACGGGGTTGCAATATATTTAATGAATACCAGTAACATTATGTGTTTAACATAATGTTACTGGTATTCAGTTGTGCTTTGACATAGAGCAGTATGTTTTCAGCGAACTGATAAATATTTACGGGGGAAAATCAACACATACTTCTGCAACTCATAACATAGCAACTTATTTAGTACCATTATTTTTCAATAATAATAATAATAATAATAATAATAATAATAATAATAATAATAATAATA
Organism: Periplaneta americana; assembly: GCF_040183065.1. Classification (NCBI taxonomy): domain Eukaryota; kingdom Metazoa; phylum Arthropoda; class Insecta; order Blattodea; family Blattidae; genus Periplaneta; species Periplaneta americana. The sequence continues at coordinate 64,425,630 of NC_091131.1, read as the reverse complement.
ACAACAACAACAACAACAACAACAACAACAACAACAACAACAACAACAACAACAACAACAACAACAACAACAACAACAACAACAACAACAACAACAATAATAATAATAATAATAATAATAATAATAATAATAATAATAATAATAATCTGTATGGTAGGTACTTACTGTGAACTATTTACATCAGGGCTCATCGAGGATTTCGGTCACCGATCGCTACTGCACCACGTTGTTATAACGAAAGATTTATAATGTAGTTTATTTGCAATGTCTCTGGATGGAGTCAACCTGGACTGTACTAGTTTGGAAATGTCGAGAAGCCATATCTGATGTTGGGTCACGTGGAAAACAGATTTCATTGTCCCAATGAATATGACTGGTGGAGATGGTCAGAAGACTGAAATTTGATGTTGGCGGGAAATAGTAGGTAAATTTTCCCTGGAGGCGCCTAACTTAGAGTCTGAATTATTTTATAAAAATCCATGGTGCAAACAGTCCATGAAAGACCAATACCGATCAGCTGGCTACTGGTCTCACGTCCACATGCCTTAGCTGAGGTGAACAATCATCCAACTTGAACGGAGATATAATGTAGTCTGCATGATGGTCCTCCAAACCACTATAGCTGGCTCTTCGAAACAGGATTTTTCTACCTACCGTAACTCCCCAACTTCATCACGATGCTGGATAGGCACCGGTCCCATACACTGGGCCGAATTTATAAGAAAGTTTCTTTCCGATGTTAAATCGAACCAGCCCTCATAGTCCAGGAGTGATACCTAGAGCGAGGGATCTGAATTATTTTATATGCTGTAAATCTATGATACGGGATACTTCACTTTTCTTTCGAAGGAAGCGACGCTAAGGATTTTTATAGCCTTACAAGAATTCATCACCTACAGCCGCAAACTCAGATCTAACACAATCATGAGAACACAGAACAGGGCATTATGTAATATAATAGGCTTCATATTCCAGCTACCTAAATACTGAAGTTAAAGACACATTGGGTATACAGTACGCCGAACACAGGTGGTGCAACAGATAAGGATGTAAACAAACAGGTCTTCACTTCGTGTTCGTGGAGTACAGTCAACTCCCGACATTCTGAAGCTATAGGCCTAATAGTAAACACCTGCTTCAGCCGTGATGTTCATTTTCGTCATGATCTTCGCAGTGAATAGTAACGTGCATTCGTATGTTACGGAACTTGAACATATGCGGATGTCACTTGAAATGACTTTATATTGCAAGCAATTCTTTCAATAACACATGACGTTATTTGTGCATGATTTAGTACAAGAATTCCTATTCTCTGATATTTTTTCATGTTTCATTAAGTATTGCTTATGTCGCTCATCACTGAAAACCCATTAATTTATTACGTATTTTTCTAGAAATCCCCTGAAATGTAGATTATTTAATTTATTAATGGGGATGTTGGCACTGAACATCATGGTAGGCTACACAAATCCACGCTGGACGTCGAGTTAATATCCTAATAATTTTCAGATTTTGATGGTACTAATTCTTTTGGATTATATTCAACATACTTTCGTGCCTTTTGATATAATTGCAGTGTCTTTCAGTGCACCGTTTTTTCTCACTTTTAGATTTATTTTAAACAATGTATATGTAATGTTGTCTATACTGACAGTGAAAATATTAGTTCAAATATCCTCAACTATGCTGTGCAATATTACACGCTTGAGCGTCTTACCTAAGGCATTTTACCTCTGCAGTGAACCTTCAATCAGCCACAAAGATGTAGTTATTTAAATAATACGACTAGTAAGAGCAGTGATCGATAAGACTACTCACTATGACTGCGTCCCGGCTTCGACTTGTTATAGCGAAAGACAGAGCGTGCATAACTTTTTTGTATACTAACATACCTATACCTATGCTGTGACGTCACATATACTTCAAATCAAGCAACTTCATTGCAGCTTATAGGTAGCTGAATTACGAAGCCTAGTAATGTATAATTAATAAAAATGAAGGATTTAACGTACCAAGCATCAAACAGATTTAATCAGTATATTACATAAACAATGAACTTACATTTTTTGTCTTCATCCACTCAATTCAGCAGTGCAAAAAAAGTCAGATGTAAAAAAAAATGTGACGTGGAATATTTGTAATAAAAATCGAGCGAATATCAATTGGCAATTGCAAGACACATTATCATCCTCGTTACAAACTATTGCACTTAACTCTTGAAACAGAGTTGATAAAATCTGAGCCTGAAACATTTTAGGTGTCTTTTGAAGTTTCTGAACCTCTTACACTGCTGAATGAAGAAAACAGAATGCTTTGGTGAACTCTTTAACATGTTATAAGATGAGGTTAAATTAATACTGCATAGGGATTCTATTTTTAAAATAAAATTACAGTCTTACAACATATACTGTAAAATATATGAATAAATATACAGTGTAATGTTACTCGCCACTGTTCTTCTAGACGTATGTCAATAGAAGCTGTTTGCTGGAGGAAAATTTTTCGACCTCCGTCAGCTGGCCATTTCATTTGAAATGAAGTGGCGAAAACATGACAGTAACAACCTGCTGAGTTACTGCTAAATGATACAATGTAAATTCAAGACATAGAAGTCGAAAGATATTTTGGTATGGGTGAAAATTTAACACATGATACTGTTTCCCTTCCCACAATAAATGACTATCTGCGTGTCTACATTATTTCATTTCAGCAAAATCATGAAAAAAATTTTCTGTTCTTTGCGTGACTGATAAACTGTTTAGTTTCTATTGAAATGTTCCCTAATATATTGTACCATTTTGCTAGATACTCTTATATGGTTGTATGCATCATCTTCATTATAATTTTCCATCATACGAGCCCACATTATTGTATAGATACTTCTTCCAGCAGGTATATTTAGTCAGAAGTTCTGTTATTACTAGGGAAAGGAAGTTCATGTATTTGCATATTTGTTCTCTTATCGTTGTGTGAATATACTGAAAGATTATCTACATGAATCACAAATTTATGAATACAATGATATTACTTTTATTGTGCATAAAATTGCATATTTTGCCTTTATTTATAAAAGCATCATATTTTAACATTTATGCAGGGAAACTGCATATTATATATGATTATTTGTCTTTCCCTCATTTTGAAAAGTGTGTAACCTCGTAAACACGACTAATTTACGTTTATGAATTTTGAACGTAACGATGACGCCCTCATAGGGAGCCTCTCAAGTTAGCAATTGGTATCCCTTTACTACAGTCTTTAGCAGATTTCGATAGAACAATATCCAGTTTAACATCAGTTCCAGGAAATGTAGGAGATAAAGTGAACGAGAAAACAGCAAATATTCTTTCCAAAAACCCTGACTATTATCAACTTAAAGAAATTCAAGATATTCTCGAAGGTAAAACATCCCAAAAACCAACAACATTTTCTATAGAACAGCTTACAGCTTTTGTGCAAGCCCCTTCTTACTTCTTGTGACGTAGAACAAAGTTTTTCGCGCTACAAAGCTATGCTGAAAGACAACAGGCGAAGAATGACAACAGAAAACATACGTCACTGCTTAGTTGTGAACTGTAACAGCATAAATGGAGCATTCAGCAATGAGGCAAGCACTTCAAAATCCATAGACTAAACATAAGTTATCTATACCTTATTATTTTGTTAAAATAATCTCAGACTGATAATGCATATTTTATAGCAGATTTATCTATTTTTACGACATGAATGCATACATATTCTTCACGTTTTAGGGCATGAACTTCCTTTCCCTGGTTATTACTGATCTAATTTCTGTAAAAACAATTCTTCAGTTGTCAAATAATATATTTAGAAACAATTTATTGTTGGTGTTTTTTTTTTTACTTTGGACTCCATTTATTTCACAGTAAATTTGGAGTTCTCTTTGTTCTTCTAGATTTGTAGTGTTACAGAATATACTGTATTATCGACATTGCAGCAGAAATGGTGTTTCTAGGCTTTTGCAGGGCTTCCATTCGTCTTTGCGTACTAATATAAGTCAATGATTCATTTCACTGTTATTCAAGGCTCTGCACTGTTAGGGGGTGTTCTCTACCCACGATGAATTTAGTGTAATTAAATTTCGAAGAATGTATTTGGTGACTAAATACGAGTAATTTCTACTTTATACAAGTGAACTATCAAGTAATGATGTCCTGTTATTAATGTAAAATGATATGGCATGTTTTCTCTGAAGCCCTGCCACAAGAGGAGACTTGTTGAGCTCTAAAGCTCACATTATATCTGGCATTATTTCCAGTTTCTCTTAATTCATTACCGGTATTAAAATATTGTAATTATTTTGAATTTAATTGTGTGGAAATAAAATCAGAGCCTGAATACATTTGTTTACGCAGTACACACAAGCGAAGTTGTGTGTTTAAACAAGATATTGTTAGTTGTTGCTTACTTCTTGACGTGTGAAGTATTCACTCACTCGCCAATCTTTGGTTCATTTCAAGTATAAGGACTAGCCATCAGATCAGTATAATCATCAGTTTTCTGCAGACGCTTCACTTTCAAGCAGCCCAACAAGTCACCAAGCACCCACTGACCTATGCCCTAGTGCTTGTCATGATTTTGATTGAATTTTTACGTCAGAACATAAATAAATAAAGAAAACGACGAGCTAGCGAACTAATTGGCACAGGTCTTGTCGAGCAGGATCACAAACTGCTTCGGTAGGTAACTTGATAATGTGAGGTAGAGTATCACATCACACCATCACCTTGTCTATCCATGGTACAAATTTCTGAATGTTTGTGTACACTCCTGGTAAATGTTCCCTACCGCAGCCAATACCCCACGACACCAGTCCGATGAGAACCTTGTGTCCGTCCAGCGTTGTGGTCAATGGGCCTCCAGAATCACCCTGAATTTTGGAACAAATGAGATATCAGCATTATTTTGCAGTTCATACCAATGTCAGAATTTTTAACAGATTACGTCAATACAAAAGTCTTATTTTTCGTGATAGTACCAGAATGGTTCTATAGAATCATACTGGGGCGAATATAGAATTTTGGGGGGAGGGGGAAATTCCTTGCGTCATTATAAAGTACAATGGTAAGACGATTCAAGCCATTATCCAAGCTACTTGAACTAGTTATAAGACATTTTAAACTGCATTTTTAAATAATGTAAAGTAATAAATTGCTAAATTTAACATTTAGATACTTGCCAATTAAAGAAACATGTTGTTAGTAGATAGTTTCTTCAAGAAAACCTTCAATGTTCATTCTATCATATCATTTTGATCTCATAGTGGTGAAAATTTTGTGGTAAATTACAATATATATTTGAAAAATAAACATTTCAAACAAAACACTAAACACAGTTCCAGTTAAAATTAATCTTTGACAATCTCAGAATATCTTAAAAAAAAAAAAAAAAGAAGAAAATAAAGTCACATTTCTTTTGTCTATTTTCAAACTCTTCAATCACTTTTCAGTCACATGTGTGTCTCTATGTGTATTTAGCAAAGACATTCCAATATTGAATCAGAAATTGTTTCTTAAACAAGTTTTTAGTGTACGAAAAGAAGAGAAACTTCTCTGAACAGAGGTGGTTGACACTAGTAGCATTGCTAGTATGTTCAGAAGTTTTGTAAATGTTTGGAAAAAAGTTCTTCGTACATTCTACTGCACTTCTAGGAAGTTTTTCTTCATGTCTCCATTTTATTTTACACAAATGAAATTTCAGGTTACTCTAGAGCAGCGGTTCCCAACTTATGGTACGCGTACCCTTGATGATACACCTTGCCAGAATCCTTAACTACTTTTGAGAAAGACAAACTCTCTTGTGATGGTATTATGAGTCAAGTGTTCCGTCAAATCCTTGTCCCCTCAAGTCATTTGTATTGAAACCAAACCTAAGCAAGTTATCCAGTAACAGTGAAGTGATAGCTTCCCAGACATCTTTGACGGGAATAAAAGTAAGAAAATCTTCTCTTAGTTTTTATGCCTTCATTGAAATATCTAATGCACAATAAAAACTATTTAATCTGGCTAACGTCAGTGATCTTATCAGCTAGAACTATATAAAACCTTGAGTTTTTTCATTTATACACGATTTTCTTTGAATTAATTCCTCTAAACCATTAATCAGTTAATTCTGAAAAAGTGAGCTAATTTACAACGATTACCTACCACTATTTTATAATTGATTTTTAGGACTTCGTCCCCGCTGTTAGTTCGATGCACTGAAATATCCATGATTGCTTGAAAGCTGTACTTATATTCGCTACTTTAGGCACTACTAGGAAAGTAGAGAACTTCAAATTATTATACAGTATAATTGATTGCATTTATCTTTCTCAATACTGGATTTCATATTTAGGAAAACTTAAGCAAGCGGTGAAGTTACTCCCTTTACATACGCCCCTGGAATCATAATATATAATAATTTCTACAATTATTTGACAGTTCATGATAATATTTAACTAAAACAGTTGGATGAAACATGTCAGAAGTAGAATTTGTTTGATAGTTTATGCCAATACCGTAATGAAACAACAGGAATATTATAGCTGCCTTACTCACGACTATTGGTAAAGAGAAATAATTGATAAACGCTTCATTAGTTTATTCTTAAATTCGTTTGATGTCTGATAGTATTTGGCATTTCTCGGCAGTTAAGGAACAGTTACAGTGAAAGAAGATGAGTATGAGGATGTTTTTTGGGGAGGATGGATAGTATTGAGGAATGCTGCCAGCATGTGTTTAGATTATAGTGGGTGGATAAATTTTGAACCGAACGCGAGACAGACAGGAATGAAGAAATGCACTGACTATATGAAAAAGGAGCAAAAGACAGCTGATTTTTCTGCTATGTTCTAGATGGAGCAAAGACAATATTTCGAGGCATGGTGTCACATGATCAGTATAGATATAAGAAGCGAATTAAGTGGTTAGGTACAGCTTACAGCAGTAACATTTTTGAAATATTAAACATTTTTTTCCTCAATTACTGTATCTTGTACAATAATGAAAATTAATATGTGTAAAACACTGTCCTTCTGTTATATTAAAAATATGTTTAAAATTAAAAAAAAAAAAATTATTTACATTTCTTCTTTCAAAATTCAATTCACTGTGCAGTGATGAAGCGTTTCCCACATAACTAAAAAACTATCGACCATTCTGTGATGAAGTTTTTTGTGTGTATTTATACAATATGATGCAAGATGACTTCCCTACCTTTGATAGATTGTCTGATAAAAAATAAATTCCGTTTTAAAAAATGGTCAAATATAAATATTTTCTTCTAACACAATATAAAAAGAATATTATTTATTAAGGAATGTAATTGAAAGAGCATGATATTGTAAACATGAGGTTCAGCAATGAAATATAAGAGAGAGAACATGAGAACGTTAACAAGTTTATGAGTTATGAGGAAAACGCTTCATCACTGCACAGTGAACTACCGCCATTTTGAATTTTGAAAAAAAAATGTAAATAATTTTTTTTAATCGTAAAAATATATTTTTTTCATATAGCAGAACGACACTGTTTGATACATACCAATTTTAATTATTGTACAAGATACAGTAATGGAAGAAAAAAATGTTGAATTTTACAAAAATTTTACTGTTGTAAGCTGTATATAACCCCTTAAAGAGCCACCAATATTAATGTGAAATAAATAATGCCGACAGGAATTGCACGGACATTTTAACTGATGCGAAATCCGCATTCCAAAGAAGATAGTCATATTTTAACCTGAAGATCAAGGAAACAGAGGAGGATCTGCTTTATATGAGAGGAGCAATTTGTTTTGAAGGTGGATCTTGCTGGTAGAACTTATCTTGAAATAATTGGATGATTATGGTGGTGGCGGTATACAAACCTGGCAGCTGTCCCTGCCCCCCTCCTTGAAGCCTGCGCACAGGAACACGTCGTGAATGGTTTCCCGACGCCCAGCTGTCCTGAACCAGCGCTGACACCGATCATTGGAGATGACTTCTACATCCACCTCCTGCAGAACAGTCGGCACAGTGGCCACCCCATGCCGCGTGCGGCCCCAGCCCGCCACTGTTGCGGTCTTGCCGATCAGTTTGGCGTTGACATCAGGCAGGCACACTGGGATGATGTGCTGCTTGAACACTACTGTCTTATCCAGCTTGACCAGAGCCACGTCATTGCGGAAATCGGTGGGACTGTACTGAGGGTGCACCTGCAAACATAATTAATTATATTGTGTCTGAATATTCTGTTATTATTGCCGCGCTAGCCTGAGTAACGACCGGCGAGGCTTTGATATTTATAAGTCATTGTTTGTCGCTTCTGATTGTGGTTCTTTCAGTCCCACCGCTCCAATCATATTCTACAAAAAACTGTTGCCGCCAATGGCAATCCAGGATTGAATTTTGACGTGTACATATCAAGTCCACGTGGAGTAAGAACCAAGGTTGCCATTTTTAATAACAAATGTTTCGTTCAGTTTAGTAAAGCATTTCAAGTGGAAGTTGTAAGTTGGTGTTAATATTTAAGATGTGGAGGCCGTGGGAAGGCGATGATGAAGTTGAAAGTAATGTAAATGCGTATGCTTCTTTAACTAGTAGAAGTAAGACAATTACAGGTAGCAAATGTATAAACAGTCTCAGAAAATAATTTGTAATGTGTATGCCTACGTCAAAAGTAATAAATTGGGCAAGGGACCGATTACAGAGACCGCAAAAGTAGGCAAGCCGTAAGCAGAGTTGTAGAAAGAGGTCCTAAAACACCCAAAAAATGTAAAAATAAAAAACAGAAATTTGAAAAGGCTGATAACTTCACCTGCGATCTGATTCGTCGAACGGTGTACGATTTTTTTAAAATGGACAGTTAGTGAAATATTCATAGAACTTCAACACACGTGTGAATTCCCCTACAAAGAAACAACACTGAGAGAATTATTGAAAAAGTTATGATTCAGGTTCCGAATTCTTAACAAAAGACGCGTGATAATGGAGTCATCGAGAATAGTAACGTGGAGGTACAAATATTTGAACACACTTCGTTCTAAAAGATCGGCAGGCCATAAAATTATTTTTTTGGACGAGACATGGTATGACACCCATGATGTCCTCAAAAGAGGTTGGGATGATGGGAGTTGCTCATGTGCCTTCAATGCCCCTGTATCTCGCGGGAAACGAATTATGGTTTTGCACGCAGGTAGTAGTGACGGCTGGGTTCCAAATTGTTTATTGCTTTCAGCTAGAAATATAGGTGATTCCAAAGCAGATTCACATGATGAAATTAATTCTGAAATTTTCGAGGACTGGTTTACAACCAAATTAATGAAAAATCTTCCAACAAGCCTCCATGTATAATTGTAACGGATAACGCTGCTTATCATTCCAGGCTACAGTTTAGGATGCCAAATAGATCCACAAGAAAGGATGATATTATTAGCTTCATGATGCACTAGAAGTACGTAACCCATTCCCCATTATATATGTATTGCTTGAAGTTATGAAAGAAGCTAATATCAGTAGAAAGTTTGTCATTGACAAAATTGCAAGAGATTTCGGCCATGATGGTTTGCGGTTGCCCCCCATACCACTGTAATTTAAATGCTATTGAACTTAGGCCTATTTGGGCGTGCTTAAAACATAAAGTTCGAAAACGAAATGTGACTCCATCACGTAGTGACAGTGTATTCAGATCTATACGAGAATGTGTTGAACTTATAAATTCGGAATTGTGGACAAAGTGTGTTAAGAGGACAAGAGAAACAGAACGCCAATATATTGTTCGCGACTCTGAAAACGACAGATACTAATTCATTATAAGCGTAGGTGACAGTGACAGTGAAGAAAGCAGTTCAGATGAGAGCTAGTATGTCAGGTAATTAATAATTGTAATTTACATATTTATTTAATTAATGTAGTTAGATAGCATGAAAGTATTATTATTATTATTATTATTATTATTATTGTTGTTGTTACTATTATTATTATTATTATTATTATTATTATTATTATTATTATTATTATTATTTATAAAGTAGTCGTGTTTCTCGTTTGTACGCCCTGCAGTTTGAAAAAGACGCGACAACATCGCTTTAGAACAGTATGCAATCGACAGGTCTGTTATTGTTGTTAACCTTTTCTTTGATCTGCCGGTCGTTACTCTGGCTGGCGCGCCGAGTACTTAAGACTTGCAGATGATATGGCGTTGTTAGCAGAAAAGAAGACTATACTAAGGGATATGCTACTGGAGCTAAAAGACAGCTGTGAGCAGTATGGGGTGAAGATAAATGCAAATAAGACGAAGACCATGGTTATCGGAAGATAAATAAAGATAGTAAACGTGAATATCGTCGTTGTTCCTGCAATAACTTCTATGTGCAAAATATAAAATTTTTCAGTAGGAAGAGGAAACACATTCATTCATCCCATGGCAGCCGTACATAGGAGACTGTGAATTCTTACATTTTCGAAACAAAGAAATATAATTACATATAGGAGATTTTATTATTTGCTGTATCACTATTTAAGTTTTTTAATAAAGCAAAAATGTGAAAATCGATAAATATGTCACATAGGAGTTATTGCAGGAACAACGACGATATTCTAAAGGAGACAGTAGAGCAAGTGGACAGTTTTAAACACTTGGGGTGCACTATAAGCAGTAACATAAGCTGCTGCCAGGAAGTCAGAAGGAGACTAGCAATGGCAAAGGAAGGTTTTAATAGAAAAAGGAGCATCTTCTGCGGACCTGTCGAAAAAGAGCTAAGAAAGAGACTAGTGAAGTGTTTTATGTGGAGTGTGGCATTGTATGGGATAAAAACATGAACCTTACGACGAAGTGAAGAGAAACGACTAGAAGCATTTTTTTAAATGTGGATATGGAGCTTGTGAAGTGGACAGACAAAATAAGAAATGAAGCTGTGTTGGAAAGAGTGGGTAAAGAAAGAATGATGCTGAAATTGATCAGGGAGAGAAATAGGAATTAGTTTGGTCACTGACTGAGAAGAAAGTGCCTACTGAAGGATTCACTGGAAGGAATGGCGAACGGGAGAAGAGTTCGAGGCAGAAGAAGATATAAGATGGCAACGACATTAAGATATATGGATCATATGCGGAAACTAACAAGTAAGAGGAATACAGAAAATAGGAGATTGGATAATGCTACATGTATTTGCACTGCACTTGCTGCACACGTAACACCGACTACTCAACGTCAGCATGATTACCACACAAACTAAACATACTACAAAGTAACAGCAATGCATTACTAGCTACGGAGTCAATCTTAACTGAAACATAATCATGCAACTTATAACAAGAACTTTGAGAATGCGCACCGTACATGTTTTTAACTAATTTTAGTAAAATATTTATACAGAGTAACTACATGTAGCCTAATGCATACCATAATTAAATGAAAATAATTACAATATAAGATTAATGCTTATAGATAGTACAATTTACAACATTTTAATGTTATTCTGATTACATACATCTGTACTGTACACTAGCAGGACATGGAGAAATATGTCTCGTTAGAGTGAGCTGCATCAGGCAGTATACGTCGTGTGTGATGGATCTACACAACATGTGAAGGTATGAAATTGGGCGTTGAAAATAATGATTCGCGACGACGAAAACGCGAGTCATCAAATTGAGAAGAGGAAATCTTCGTATCATGTGTAAGAAATCAGAAAAATATTATTTAAAAGTGTAATGCAGATTGTTTTATGACATATTCAGAAAAATGCTATATTAAACGTTTATATTTATCATATAATATTTAAATCGTGTGAATGTATGTTAATTTCAATCTTATAACAGTGTATTATGTTATGTAATGTGTTACAAATACGTACCTGAATCTATGTTGATAATGTGTGAGCAATAAGATTTATTATATTTAAGAAATGGTATTTGTCATTTTCATTTAACATGATGTTTAGGTCGTCACTGGCAACAGAAGATTGTTTATGTTCTGAAGTCAATAGTGGGGGAGAAAAGCTGTTCCCAGAGGGTGGGGTGAAGTAATACTGTTCCTCAAAGAATATGGTGTTAAATGGTTTTTGGACTGAACTCTTCAAATATAGGCCCTCTGTCTATCCATACATTTCAAATGTAAAAGTTTGCAACTTTGCTCAAAATTTGGTTGGATGTGCTCAAGTCACATTGTGTAATTTCATGATTTGACAACAGTACGGTACATTACCTCCTTGCGTTCCACACCATATTCCTCGTGGTGAAGTCTCTCAGTTTGGTCTCTCACATCCCACTCACCAAGACGCACCCTCAAGTTGTTGTTGGTGGTGCTGTAACATTACATTACAGAATATGAATCGTGTATAATATTGAATTGCTGTAGAATCTCGTTTTAACAATTTTTCAATATCCGTGACCCTTGGAAAACAATTTTTGCATTGCATCAGTCTGTGCACAGTTCAATTCCTAAAATGTCAGGGCATCAAAAGAAATACAAATGTAGAAATCTTGGTCACAAAGAAGGCAAATGCTTTTCCCATTAGTATAGAAGAGGTCTGTAGAATACCGGTACTCATAATCACAGTTCAGATTGTCAGATACTTAGGGGTATACGAAAGGAAAAGAGGCTAAGACACATGTAACGTTAAAATATTATGACATATACATTCTCGATAATAGGTCTAATGATAATATTGGGCAAAATTCGTACAGAGAAGACATAGATAGAACGTGGCTCGGATGTCAGGCGGAGACGTGACGCGGACATGACGTGAGCAAGGTATACTGAAGAGTAAAAAATTCTTGCACAGTTCTGCGTCTTTTTTATAATGTTTTCATAATGTCTTCATACGATGAGGATGGCCTGACTCTTGTACAACTCGCTAATATTAAAAAAAAACAGAGAAGATTTTGGATGCACCCTTTGTGAAGGAACGAACTACGACATATTGGATGTGATGAAAGTATTGTACATGTATCCGGACTGTTTCCAGAATTTTCATATACATCCAACCACTGTTTGTATTATAATATTACTCAATTTATTCACAAAATTAAATATCAAATTCAAAATTTTCGCGAATTTTCTTTTACAGTCAAATGCCACGTGTCGGTTTGAAGAGTCTGGAAAGAGATGCAGCCAGTGTTGCCAACTGGCCGTCACTGAATCCCGGTAGACGAAACTTAAATATAAGCTATTTTCGAGCGAAATAAAAAAACTATGTTTTCATAAAATACTTTAAAATAAAATAATTCAAAATTTCATTTATAGATGCTGTTACAATTATCACATGTTTTAATACCGAATAACTGAAAGTGATTTAAGTGAAGTCCTCAGGACCATCAGGGTCAATGTCTGGAATCTCAATGTTCAGCAGCAATTAAGAAGTATTCGCAGTGGCGGTAATATCTCTGCTATGTATGTGAAATACTCGGTGAGTCGTCACTTGATCCCTTCTTGTATGCAACCAGAGTCTCTACTTTACGTTTCATATCTATTGACAATATGTAATCTTTACAACTGCCCACTTTTCTTAATGAAGAAAATACACTGGATGATGTAATTTATTTTGGTTTTCCAATGTTTTCATAATATATGGATCACGGGAATCTCGTCACCTCAGCAAGAAAGGAAAGAGTTGAGAGGGAAGGACAGTGTTGCCAACACCTAATTTGTATCTCCGTCAGTCTAACACCTAGAAATCCGTCAGAATCCGTCAAAATTAAATAAAAATAGTAAGACCCGTTCACTATATCTATATACAAATAACAAGCAAATTTTAACGCAGCTTACTTATTAATCTCGATTAAAATAAAAATAACATGGTACGGCACGGGCAGGCTCTTCAAAGAAAAAGTAAAATCCCCCAAGAATTAAACAATTAAAAATGACAGCAGCTAAAAAAGTCAAAAGGTAATACAAATCGTAATTTTCGTCAGAAAATCCGTCACCCGTCAAAGCCATTCTCTTCTCGTCCGCTACGTTGAAATTCCGTCAGTTTTGACGGAATTTCCGTCCAGTTGGCAATACTGGGGAAGGATGATAAGCAGATCATTTATGTTCTTGCATAACGAAATATGTTTCAACTCGTCTCTCCATTACAACATATTATTAGATGCTTACTATGAATAGGTTGAGATTAATACAATATTAAATAAATTTATCTAAACTTGGATTAAACCAAAGAAGCTTTCCGCCTACTAAGCGAAGGATATAAGCTAGATTCCCCGCTAAACTAGATGGAATTTTTTTTGCAGCTAAGCTAAACTAGATTTAGCTTGAAAAAGCTAAATTGGCAACACTGGACGAAGCGCTGGCTTTCGGTCACTCCGTGATACCACAGTCTAGTATATACAGTCACGAAGCTCAATACGTAGGGAATATGCATCCATAGATACTTGCTGACCACTACTATCGCCTCACTACAGACAATGCGAAATAGTACCGACACAGTCTATTGTTCCTAGTACCCTCAACAACTCAAGCTTCGTGACTACCAAGATAGTAACAAAAGGTTTACGATGAGGTATAATTTTATTTATTATTTCAGAAGTATTCTTCTGTATATACTAGAGCAGCGGTTCCCAAACTTTTACAGCCACGGAGCCCTTTTTGAAGCAAAGGTTTCTCGTGGAGCCCCAAGAAATGTTTACTTTTTAGTTTTATTTGTCTACGTTCTATGAAGCTTATTTCACACGATACATAAACGGAAGTATGAATATATATATATATATATATATATATATATATATATAAAGGAAACAATAGTAAAAAAGTACTGGATATAATTTATTTAAATCTACAAAATGATATTAACAAGTAGTTAAGATATTTAAAAAATGTTACAATGTTACATGTACACCCGAAGTTAATGTGAAGAATGTGCCTGCTTCTTGCGACAGAGTTTGTCAATGTCCTGTGTCATAGAAGACAGTTGAAGACGTATATCGTCTTCTGTGTCCAAACAAGTTCGATATTTTGTTTTTTGTAGCCGTGTACCTCGAAAAGGTCGTTTCACTGAGGTACATAGTACCAAAAGGCAGTGAGAGAAATTTAGCTTTTGAACTTAATATCAAAAGATCCTCCCCTAACTTAGCCCAAAATTTGGGAAATGGTTTGCTTTTAAATTATGCCTGACAGTGGCTGTTCGAAACCATGTCTATAAGGAACTCATATCTGAAGCAGTGAGGGCTGCTGGTTTTGACATCACTGGAAATGGATCTACAATCCACTCATATTTCTTTAGAATCGATTCCCGAGTGTCCCTTGGAAAGTATGAATTGATATTTTGAAGCAAATTGTCAATGTGTTCTTTCATTATTGCTATGAATGAGGCATTCATTGTTATGTTATTTTCTTCTATAAAGTTTGAAGTAAATGAGAAACGTAAGATCCTTATTGTCGACACTTTCTATGTAGAACGCTATCTTTTCTTCAGTGCGACAATTTCGTCATCAGCATCGAATATAGTCTTCTGTTTACCTTGTATGTATGTGCTGAATTCATTTTTGAAAAATGTCTGCCAAGTAACATAATTTGTACAACCATTCCTGATCATTCAAATAATCTCCTAGCAAACTGTTATGGTAATTCAAAAGTGAAGAAAATTCCGTTCGAAGTTCATATAATCGGGACAACGCTTTACCGCACGACAACCATCGCACTTCTGTGTGTAATATTACTAACAATGATTTGTGTATACTACCCATATCTTCACACATAATTTTAAGTAGCCTACACTGCGAAGGTCGTGCCTTAACAAAGTTGATAATTTTGACGGCGTTGCCTAGCACCTGCTTTAATAACGCTGGCATTTTCTCGTTGCGAGGGCCTGTTGGTGTAGTATACAGTGATTACTTGTGCAGTTTTTAAAACTTTCTTGATCCTTGCAATATCGCCAGCAACAGGACCTACCATGGCCTTTGCGCCATCTGTGCACACGTCAATGCAATTGTCCCACGGTATCGAGTTTTCAATGAAGAAGGAAAAAATTCATTATCGCTTGTAGAGGATGGCAATGGCTGCAGAACAAAATATTTCATGAAAAAACGTGAAAATTCATATCGCACAAACATAATTAAAGGCTGGTTCACAATAAACCGGGAACGAGAACCAGAATGAAAACGAGAAGCAGAGGACGTGAATATGAAAATTTTTGATTCAAAATAAACCGAGAACGTAGACGACTATGCATATCGATATGCATGTCGATAACGATATGTAAAGTCGATATTACGCATTCCGATGTTATTTGTGTATAATTGATCAATGGCGTTCTTTCATTAGTACAAGGGAGCCAACATAAACACAGGTTAACCAACTTCGAAATTTCAACTGAAACATTTCATTAGGTACGGTACTATAAATATGCCCATGCATCTTTATTATCACAACCTATTTTAAGTCTACCATGACGTAAAATAATTAGAGAAGAAACATTTGTAATAGAACAAAAATGAACACAACAATAGTTATTGAATTGAAGCATGTATATGTAGTGTGTAATACAACCAATACAGTAATAAAATTTGATTCACTTACGATCGGTGTTAAAAAATGCGGCCATTTCTCATCTTTATACGAGGCGCGCCGCTTATCGTAAACGTGAGGATTTTCCTCAACACTCAATATTAGAATCTCATCAAATAAAACTTGCTCCATGATGCAAAGCACAGAACAAAATAATGCATAGGTTATGTCACGGTCTTCTTGCTACAAAATATATGACGACAAAATAGCTTTCAGATGGCAATAGAATGAATCTAGTGAGCTGTGATCGGAAACGTGAACGCCGAAGTTGAAACTTGGCCAACTCTCCGTTCCCGATCCCGGGCTCCGGCAAGCTTTTCGTTAATTGTGAATGTTCATATTTAAATGTACACATTTTAACAATTTTACCGTTTTCGTTTTCGTTCCGATTCTCGTTTCCGGTTTATTGTGAACCAGCCTTAACATAGCTAATCCGGCAAAGACCGTGGATTTGTCAAGTTGTAACGAAAATTTCGTTTAAGTGATACGGGAAATCATGATATTTTTTACGTCTTTTCATATATTCTGGATACAATTATGCACAATGTTATTTGATAAGGGCACACTGGAAATCAAGTTTTGCAGTTTTCTCGTCCACCATGCACTTCACTACCTTCACTAATAGTGGTTTCATAAGAGTTTCAGCAAGGGTGAGGTTTACCAGCAAGAGCCTGGTCATGACTAACCAAGTACGACGTTTTCAGTGCTTTCTCGTTGTTTGTTTTTACACGAGGTAAAATTTTGTCTGAACTGCATGGAGTTCGTCACTTTTTCTTTCGAAGTAGTCTGCAGTTTTATTTGTGAATTTTTGAATTGAGAAATGCCGTCTAAGCTTGGCAGGGAACATAGAACTATTGGGAAAAACTTTGTTACATATCACACAATGTGGGCGTTCATCAGCAAACTCAGTGAATCTCATGTCCAAATATAAATCACAATATTTTCGTTTGTTACTTTCAATACCTCTACACTAGGCATCGTAGACTCTGAGACATGATCATGTTCAGCATATTCCGAACTCAATTCCCAGGAATTCGCACTATCTTCTTTGAAAGTAAGATTATAGCTGTTGTTATCTTCCTTTGACTGAGCACTGGTAATGGCTAATAACTCTTAGGTCTTAAGGAGCCTGTCTTAAGCCACAGTTCCGGTTCAACGAAAGTTTAGTTAACACATCTGCTATCAAATTAACATGCAGATATACAGTATATATATATATATATATATATATATATATATATATATATATATATATTTTTTTTTTTTTGAGGTAACGTAACAGTCAATAGATTGTAGATTCCACATACCACGAATAACAAACGCTGCCTGCCCAGTATATAAAAAACAAAATAAATTTCGAGAATCATTGAGTACTTGGCAAGCAAGAAAGATCGAGATAGTTCCAGTGACGAGTAGATCTAATATTAATGCTTCCATGTAGCAAGAAGAACGCAAACTACTTTCTCAGAAAGTATTTTTCGCTTGATGGAAGTAGTTTCCCTTTTCCCGCTAGAGACTAGATGGAAGCAGCAATTTTTGTCATCTTCATAACTTCCGCGAATGGAGCCCCTGAGAATCATTCGCGGAGCCCCAAGGGCTCCGCGGAGCACAGTTTGGGAACCGCTGTACTAGACTGTGTTGATGCATTTGTTTACATGGTAGAGACTCGAAAAGCCATCATGCCTCCGCTCGATGCCCGAGTCTTGTCTTGTCTGTGTGCGTTGCGCCTAAGTTTAAAATATGTATTGGACAGAATTTGTTCATGTTTGGTACGAGTATTTATGACTTAATTTACTCAATTAGATTGCTTATACAATATCAGAAATTCTGTTAAAAATAATTCACTGAAAGCTTTGAGAGAGAGAGAGAGAGAGAGAGAGAGAGAGAGAGAGAGAGAGGAGAAGGAAGAGAAAGGGGTAGGAGAGGAAGAGGAGAGACAGAGAGACGGAAACAGAGACAGAGCCAGAGCCAGGGACAGAGAATAATACTTTACTCAATATAGGTTTCACCTATTTTCATTTTGATTTTTTTACTGTAGGCCAATAGGAAAGAGTATGGAACGAAACATTGTAGGCCATTTTGTTTGCAGATATATTTAGTGCAGAGCAACTGTTATTATTTTAAAAATATCATCGCTTACAGTGCAAGGCTTTTTGAGATAAAAGGCTTTACAATATAAAAAAATACGTATGAAGTTTATGGGGATATTAAATTAGCCGTTTAAGACAGTTTTATAACGGTGCGGCGCAAGTGCTGTTAATGTGTTTAGTACATATTGGAAGCACCGCTTATCCAGGTAGTAGATATATTTTATTTTTAAATGTATTCTAAATATTAAAATATGAAAATGATTATTTTTTAATGTCTCTCCGCTTGGCCGTCTCCGTGGTCTTGATTCCCCCTCGAAACTTAGTTTGAGTACTCGCTTTGACAAGGGCGGACATGTTGCGTGTTGGAGTAGAGTTCATGTTCGCTCAGTGTAGTTTTCTGAGATAATAAGTGGTAAACCGATAAGTGTTATTAGTGTGTAGTGTTATTATAATGCCAAAACATACGTACACTTAAGAAAAATAATTTTTATGTGAAAACAAACTCGTCTAGAAGAGCAAGGAGGGAAGCTTTGAGAGTTCTCCGGTGTTAACTACTCCACAGAGAAAATTATTTAATAATGTGAGTAATCTTTTTAATAAATTTAAAACAACGCGATCTGTTGTCAGTAAGAAGCCACATGTAAACACAGTGAGCTTACCGGGGACAAACTTGACGAAACAGGGGGAAAGGTTAGAATTAATTAAAAATAAATCTCTGCTACTATTTGCACAGAGAACCTGAATTTCGCAAACCTCGCCTTAGAATGCTATCATATTTTTAAAATTAAAACCATAATTATAACGTGACTGTTTTTATAGGCCTATATAGAAATTTTAGAAAAGTGGTAATGCAAATTTCTGTAACTATCTTCTGAATAACACGTATCCGGTATAGTATTAGTAATGGCACAATTAATACACTCTTAATTTTATTCATGAATGAAGAATAGCTCTATTTAAAAAGCCATATAACAACATAGAACAACAGATAATTACTGTTATACGCAACTCCATTTGACGAGAAAATTGGGGTATGGTGCTCTGTAAATGCATATAAAATAGTAGGGCCTATATTTTTTTTTATGGAAATACCATCAATGGAGGGATAACATACACAATTTTTGGAACAATAATCCGACATTGAATGCCATTCTGTATATTTTCAAAAAGAGTGCTGCAACCCATAAAACTGATGTCTCGTTAGCTGTAATTAAGGGTAACATTTTGAATATATAATATCGTTGACTCGTTAGTGAAGAATTATGGCCAGTGCGGTTCCAAGTTCTTAGTGAATGCGATTTTTATCTATGTAGGAACTATCAAAAATGAAGTGTAGACTATATAAATACCGCTCACACACTGAAAGAGAATATAAGGATAGAAACTGCAGTGATTTCAGAAGAGGAACTAGTGCGTGTGAATGTAGACTTTTTAAAAATATATAAAATAAATGTGTGGCGATACAGGGATAACACTTCCAACATCATCTGTGACAAAGGTAAGTGATTACTTTAATTGTAATGGTGAAATATTTGAATTAAAATAAAGCTATGCGCTTGAGTTGAGGGGCTACGTATAGGTCTATATATGCAATTCCGCTGGCTGGGTGATGCTTCCAGCCGCTACGCGGACGACCGTGTTCTAAATGCACATAATTCATAATTAGTAATGCACAATGCAGGTGCTTTTGTTTTCTTAGACTAAAATGTAGGCCTATATTTTTATTTGTAGTTCCCTTACAACTTGAACGTTGTTGTTTTTGTTGTTGCTGACATTGCCCTTGTTTCAGACGTACAATATACTATATATAGTGGGGAAAAAGAAGGGAGAAATCCACTTACAACCAATTTTTGTATTTTATTTTAATTTTAAAATACGAGTATGTCTGTAGCACTTTCATTACAAAAATAAGAAATTCAAAAATAATTTATTTACTTATGGAGTTATGACAGATTTTAATTAGGTATTTATTACTCTGAAAATAAGGATACGTCCGTTACAAACTAAGAGATAAGTCTGGGTTGCTTTTCAGATTGATTTGTAGAGGAGTTCAGTGGCGATCACTCAGTCGCTGCACTTCTACTGTAGAGGTTCTTAACCCGGGGTTCATGGATGGGCTTCAGGGAGTCCGTGGAAGTCACATAAAAATTAACATGTATATTAACTATATTACTTTAACGTAAGAAGCAGGAACGTATCTAAAAATGTTTGTCGCTTTTTATATTTTTCTAGGGAGGGGGTCCATAGCTTTCACCAGATTTTAAAAGGAGTCCTTGACTCACAAACACTGTCCTAGTGGGATTGACAAGAATATTTGGCGAATCTTTCTTATGTCCCAGCCACTAATGAATAAATAAAAAATACCTTCGATTTAAAGTATTGAGTAGTAGATAATTGATGTGATCACTGGGAGACTATAAGTCCACCCTCAATACGCACCTTACTTATATACGAAAATCGTGCGTGAACGAAGAATACCGCCATATTTCTTTAATGTAACAGTGGGTTTCAGTGTTACCAACGTAGTAATAATATACACACCTTATCAAACCTAAACTAACCTTTCTCATAATACTACACAGCTAATCAAACCTAACCTAATCTGTCACATAAGTTAATATTACATACCTATAGTAACATTCCTCACATTTAGTATAATTTCGTTTTCATGTATTGCCGGTTCTGCCAATCGTGTCGGTTTCCATCTAGTGGAAGTGGATCGTGCTAATACTACTAATTTGAAGAAGAAGCAAGGGCGAATTTCATAATAATTACATTTTACATGTTTCGTGATATATTAAATGTGTTAATGTAGTAATAATTCTCTATATAGGCCTATATGGTACAATAAGATTTTAAATGTGTTGTGGTTGTAATAAAAGTAATGAACATTGGTTTATAGCGCCACATTGGCAGTGACAAACGTGTGCTATATTCGTTCAGTGGCTGGTGGATGCTCTAAATTGACCGAATATTTTATCACTTTATTTGAATATGTTTCTTCAAATTAGAAAGTTGTATTTATAATATATTTACATCATCAACGTAACAAAACGTTTTGCTGTTTGCATTTTCTTTTATAATTTTTGACAATAATATTTAATTACTTCATTTTCATTTGTCTCTTCAAATTAGAGAGTTGTTTTACAAAATATTTACATTATGTACTCGTACGAACGAAATCTTATCATTATGATTTTTCTTTATATATTATCTTCTATGTATTATTTTTTTCTGTGTTTGTCTAATAAATTGGCAATTATAAAATTGTTTCATATCAGTCGTCAATTTCTTACTTGGGTGTAGCATTCCATATCGCAAACAGAGGCGTATAAACGAAAAAAAAAAAAGAACACTGTATCAGAGATACACCGGCATGTAGAGTATGTCGCCCGGTTTCGGGAATGAAAATAACAGTTGCGTTAGTTTGAATGTTTTATTTTTGTTTCAGGTAATTTTAAAGTTACGATGAAAAAGTATGTAATATCACTTAAATAATTCCCTCAACTAACCCACTAACCTTGTCACATACGTTCTTTATGGGTTAGCTGGGTTAAATAAGGGGATAGCAAAGTGACATTAAGCCGAAGTATGTGACAAGGTTAGTGGGTTAATTGATGGGATTATTTAAGTGATATGACATCATACCTTTCCATCGTATCTTTAAAATTACCTTGTTTCGTTTTAAAAATGGGGAGTATGAATCTATGGTAAGAGAGGTAATTAATTAAAGGCATGCAACATATTTTCTTTTCATATGAAGCGATATTCCGAAATTACCCCCAGCTTAGAACAAATCTTTCATTACGGTTTCCTCAATGTGCATCATACATGTATATTATCACTTTAATTTACTAGAACTCGCAATTAAAAATCAAACGCGAGGTCACATAAGGCTTAGCTGCTCCCGATGCTGAGATTTTATTGTGGGTCTCGCGGCACGGCTATTTTTATACGCAACTTCGGCGCCCTCATACCCGTAACGAGGTGTGGCGTCATTGGGCATAGTCACACAATTCACATTGATTCATAATCTAACTATTAATAACATCATTGAGCTATGGCTTGTAGTGTTGTTATTGTAAGCATTTGAATTTCTGCTATTTTTTGTTTCTCCCCGGATCTCAGAACGGTTGCCCAATGGACAGTGCCCATTAATGTCTTGCAATGTTCGAACATGAGAGAGGCAACCAAGACATTACAAACTTCGTATCATTGCATATGAAAAAGTAACCGCAAGATCTATGCTAAAATCCTTAAGCGGTTAAAACATGAAGGGGCGAGAGTAGAAGACAGTGAATATTTTTTATAAAAAACGACAGACCTCCTCCTGCAGAGCGAGTGTCAAACTTCGCCATACTCGAAAAATTTGAATCGAACACAGCGCCTGTAATGCACTACGCTACTAACCATATTCTACGTCAAAATACATTTGAAATAATAAGCTTCAACATAATAGGTTGGAGTAGGGTTAGTCGAACACTTGCGCGGGTAGTACATAGAGTATTTATAGTATGTTACGTGCTGGTCATAAGTTGGATGAACTACAACAGGCATGCAGAAGTGAGTGAATTTCTTGCGCGACCATGTTGATCTGCTTGTTCGTCACGTTACCTAACCGTCCTACCCTCATGCAGCGGTCGGAGTTTTTATGCAAACATTCAGTGGCGTATTCCTTATACTATCACCTTGTGATTTAGTTGATACATTTTTCATTTTGATAATTTATAACAGAAACGAATATAACAGTATGATTAATTATATAACTTCTCTGAAATTAATGTAATTACGAAATTTAAAAAAAATATTATTATCCTTATTATTATTATTATTATTATTATTATTATTATTATTATTGTTGTTGTTGTTGTTGTTGTAACTTCGCTCTAGAATATGTCATTAGGAAAGTTCAGGATAAGATACAGGGTTTGGAATTGAACGGATTACATAAGCTTCTTGTCTATGCGGATGACGTGAATATGTCAGGAGAAAATCCACAAACGATTAGGAAAAACACGGACATTTTAGTTGAAGCAAGTAAAGCGATAGGAATGGAAGTAAATCCCGAAAAGACAAAGTATATGATTATGTCTCGTGACCAGAATATTACACGAAATGGAAACATAAAAATTGGAAATTTATCCTTCGAAGAGGTGGAAAAATTCAGATATCTTGGAGCAACAGTGACCAATATAAATGACACTCGGGAGAAAATTAAACGCAGAATAAATAAGGAAAATGCCTATTATTATTCGGTTGAGAAACTTTTGTCATTTAGTCTGCTGTCAAAATATCTGAAAGTTAGAATTTATAAAAGAGTTAAATTACCGGTTGTTCTGTATGGTTGTGAAACTTGGACTCTCATTTTGAGACAGGAATAGAGATTAAGGATGTTTGAGAATAAGGTGCTAAGGAAAATATTTGGGACTAAGTGGGATGAAGTTACAGGAGAATGGAGAAAGTTACACAACACGGACTGCACGCATTGTATTCTTCACCTGACATAAATAGGAACATTAAATCCAGACGTTTGAGATGGGCAGAGCATGTAGCACGAATGGGCGAATCCAGAAATGCATATAGAGTATTAGTTGGGAGACCGGAGGGAAAAAGACTTTTGAGGAGGCCGAGACGCAGATGGGAGAATAATATTAAAATGAATTTGAGGGAGATGGGATATATAATGATAAAGACTGGATTAATCTTGCTCAGGATAGGGACTGATGGCGGGCTTATGTCAGGTCGGTAATGAACCTGCGGGTTCCTTAGAAGCCATTTGTAAGTAAGTATACAGATTTTCCAAGAATTAATTCACAGTGTATATATATATATATATAATATGGAGTGAGTGATAGTAGAAGGAAGAAGAATAAAGTGCATGAGATTTGCTGATGATATGACGTTGTTAGCAGAAGAGAATACAATATTAAGGGATATGCTACTGAAGCTAAATGACAGCTTTGAGCAGTATGAGATGAAGACAAAATATGCAAACAAGACGAAGACCATAGTCATAGAAAGAAAAGTAAAGAAGGTAAACTTGCGAATTCTAAATGAGGCAGTAGAACAAGTTGACAGCTTCAAATACTTGGAATGTAGGCTACTATTAGGTTGGTGCATAATTCCGTAGCGATTTTTCATAAGTTTATTAAACACATCAGATACACATAAGAGAGAAGTTAATCATCAACAATATAGCCTATTCTCCTTCACTATTTACAACAGTTTGCCAACGCTGGAGTAGTTTTTCGATTCCACACCTGTAGAAATTGCGTGGTTTTGAGTTAAAGAAGTCGTCAAGCCATATTCAGAGAGCAGTTTCATCCGGAAAGGAAGTTCCTTGAAGGTTGTTCGATAGAAAGCGCAAAAGATGAAAATCTGAAGGCGTAAGATCAAGTGAATAAGATGGGTGTAGAATGACTTTCCAACCAAACTCCTGGATAGTGTTTTGTGTCAGGTTAGCAGAGTGCGGACAGGAGTTATCGTGGAGTAGCATCACTTCGCGCAGTTTTGTTGGTCGTTTTTCTTGGATTGCGTATGCAAAACGTCTCAGTTGGTAGCAATAAATGTTGCACGATAGTGGAATGGTCACAGTTCTCACATTTGTCAGTTCTCGGGTACATGACGTGGATATTGTGGATTAATGTGTTTTAACAGTCTTCAACAAACCCCGAAGATCTTCCTGAACGTGGAGTGTCTCTAATGTCAAAACGACCCTCCTTAAAGCGAGAGAATCATTTTCTTGCCGTGCTCTCTCTGATAGCATTGTCCCCAAACACGGCGCAAAAGTTTCTGGCCGCCTCCGCTGCTTTCGTCCCTCTATTGAACCCAAAAAGAAGAATATGTCGGAAATGTTCCACTTTCTCCACTTGACACTCCATTTTCACGGCTCCACTCACTAACTGCAAAAATGAAAACTACAATATGTAAACTCAAGCACAACAATTGAACTTCATATAAAAAATGACAATCGATAAATAAACCCATAGCAACCGGAGTACCAACACGCGAAACAAAAACGTTACGAACTTATACACCAACCCAATATAAACAGTAACATGAGCTGCTGCCAGGAAGTAAAAAAGAGGATAGCAATGGCTAAGGAAGCTTTTGTTAGAAAAAGGACCATCTTCTGTGGATCAATGGAAAAATAAGTAAGGAAGAAACAAGTGAAGTGCTTTGTGTGGAGTGTAGCATTGTATGGGAAACATAGACATTACGACAAAGTGAAGAGAAGCGAATAGAATCATTTGAAATGTGGTTCTGAAGAAGAATAGAATATGTGAAATGGACAGACAGAATAAGAAACGAACCTGTGTTGGAAAGAGTGGGTGAAGAAAGAATAATGCTGAAACTGATCAGGAAGAGCAAATTAATTGTTTGGGTCACTGGCTAAGAAGAATCTGCCTTTTGGAGGATGCACTTGAAGAAATGGTGAACGGTAGAAGAATTCGGGCCAGAAAAAGATACCTATCAAATAGTAGACGGCATTAAGATATATGAATGATATGCGGAGACTAAGAGGAAGGAAAAAAATAGGAAAGACTGGAGAATGCTGGGTTTGCAGTGAAAGACCTGCTCTTGGGCAGGACACTATGAATGAATGAATATAGTTTTATAATATAGTCTATTTTGTTATATTATAAAACTGACCAAACAATATATTTCATTGTTATGAACATAATGAAAATCGGAGCTGATTATTCCATTGCTTGTTTTACTTCAAACTGCCACCTGCACTGTGTCATTTCGTCTGGCAATCTTGTTAAATTTAGGCGCCGTCTTCGAACAACTAACGTGCAATAAAGAAACCAAAATGTTTATCAGTATTATACTTCACGTATTGTTTTTCTGATAATTTAGCCTGCTGAAGAACTGTTCATAAGGGTAAGTAGAACCAAAAAGTGCAACAATGTGACTACCGAAACGGCGAAGGCTTCGGTATCTACTTTCTGGTAGTACACGGTAGAGTTCAAAACCCGTACATAAAGGTTTATTATTTTGGAGGTCAATTATCTCAAGTTGTAATGCATGAACATGAGGTTCTAGCTTAGACGTCTCCAAAACCGTACTCGCGAGTAAGCCCCTGAACGGAACCGAAGCCAGTACGTAATGAGCGCGCTCCGCCTCACCCATCCCCACCTGTACTGTACTCAATGTTTATGCGCAAACGAAGAGCAGTGGCGGACTGCCATTATCATTGTGTTGGTCGGAGTGTTCCACCGTTTCACAATGTCTTCTAATCATGGACGTAATACATTCAAGGATGAATAGGAAAAGAATTTTTTTTTGAGTTAGTGGGGAGAATGTGAAATGCTTAATTTTGTTCGAAAATTCTTAAGGGTGTGTTAAAATTCAACATGCGCCGACAATACTCGACTCTTCACAAATAATGTCATACAATTACAGGCATGTTGGGCATGTGAAAATAATTTATTTTGGGGATATCTGTATGGCTGTTAGTTATACATAATAATCAGTATATTACAATACGTTTACACTCAGTTCCGCATGACAAACATATAGTTTTTCGTTTAGTTTTAGGTGAAATGCGTATGCATATTTTGATAAATATAAAACAAGAAAATACAAACACAAATCACCCCGTGTCCTCAGTCTTAAACAAAAAAAGCTTTTTGCTAGCTATGTTCTAGCTTGGAATATTGGAAAATCAATGAAGCCCTTTACAGAAGCATCATATATATAATCGTGCATACAGAACGTTACTAAAATAACAAAGTCAAAGTTTAAGAAAATTAAAAAGTTTCCAATTAGGCCTACAGTTCAGAGAAGGAATTTCAAGATTGCAAATGTAATTGAATCTGAAGTCGAAATCACAATTAACCAGTTTGTAGCTTACTCACTTGCATTGGACGAAAGCACAGATAGAAATGACAAAGCTCACCTAGCCAATTTCATCCGAGGAGTTAATGAACATTTTACTGTCTGAATGTCTTCTAAATGTAATTACAAAATACAACTGGAGAAGGTCTTTTCCAGACACTGAAAGGCACCGTAGAACAGAAGAAGTTGAATTTGCAATGGCTTGTGTCAATAGCAACAGACGGGGCTCCAGCTTCAAAGTATGTCAAAATAATATACAAACGTATGACATTTCTTATTCTTTTGATGTTATTATTTGTAAACATAAGCAGACCGTTGCCGCGATCCCCCACTGATCGCTTCCATCTGTTGAGGTACGAGTCTCTTCCCCTTCTCTAGGCTTACAGCACACTGTGTTCGGCGGGCAGCATTCAGAGCACGAATGACGATACGCTTTTTGGAGACCTCTGTAATCTAGCTTATATGTACATCTACGGTATTATGAGGCAGTATATCTCACTTGACGATATGTGTCAGAGGAAGAACAATTTTTTTATACGGGTACATTTCGAGTCTGATTAGTGAACTATGTTTCTGGTCAACGATGTACGCAATGAAAATGGAAAGGACATGCATGCATGCATACATACATACATACAGTACATACATACATACATACATACATACATACATACATACATACATACATACATACATACATACATACATATCAAATAACGTGCACTTTCATTTTCAGAAAAAAAATCTTCTCTTCCCACTCACTATTAAACTCTGGTCGGTTGCATGAGTTATTTTTATGAAGTACGCCACTGACTACTGTGTTATTGCTTTCGGGCACTCTGTTAGTCTTTGCCTCTTAACTTTTAGTAACTTAACATACTGCGTATATACTGGGAGCACAAGAGAGCGTCTCGCCCTGTTATTCTGCATCCTTGCATTACAACAACATAATGTGATTCTTGTTATTTTGTCTGTAAATAATGTGATCCCTTTTCTATTGCTTATTTACTTACAATGCTCCAGCTCTCTCCTTTGTAAATTGCTACATCATGATTACTAGTTTAGAAAATACGCCTACTTATATGTTGTTGAATTACATTGGTATGCAAGGCAACTGTTTTTGATGGAACCAACAAAAAGATTCCTAAATTGAAACATTTCAAACTGTAATGTTGGGTAAGGTCGGTTTTCTCCCAGTTATGCCTTTCTCCATATTAGGAATCTACATAATTCGGTAAACATTTCTCCATTTCGTCATCATTTCACAGCATTCCTCAAACTCCGGCTGGCGACTCACGGACTGGATTGGCCTAGGAACGAGTGGGGTTGCTTGTTCGAAACCTGGGTAGGCCTACGTAACGAACCTTAGTGTAGTCAGCCGGTGTGGGTTGGGAATGTACCTAGCTTGAGGGTAAGCTCAATAGATCTAATAAGGTCACAGTAATGGGTCATAGTGCTCCCTCCCTTGAATTCAAATTCTATTCAATTCAAGGTTGTTAAGATATTCTAACTTTACTGACCTGGCAACCCTGGCTGCGCGTCAATCATTTTCTTTGTCGATCGCTCCTCTATAAAAATAAACTGAAATTTCACTCTTTCAATTCAGATTCCTTTCAAATATAAGCCCTTTTCTCTGCGATAGTTTCGTAATATATATATATATATATATATATATATATTTCCTTCCTTTCCCCCTTTTGTTCTCTTGATCACCAGATGAATTTATTATCATACCCTTTTGATTGTGGTTTTATTTAATTTTCGTATTTCTTTTCTTCTTTATTATTATTATTTTATTACATTCCATTTTGTTATATTATTCCTTACATTTTCCATGTTAACTGTATGTACTAAATGAGTTGCTTTTATTATATTCCAATCTATTTAACTTTCTTTTTTCTATTATGGTATTATTTTCATGTTGTTTAGTGTCGATTTTGTTATGCTATTATTATTATTATTATTATTATTATTATTATTATTATTATTATTATTTGTAATATATTAGTATTCTGTTATTTAACTTTTTGTTAAATTTTCACTGTATACTTTCTGACCTGGTAGAGTGTAAGAGAAGGCCCTATGGCCTTAACTCTGCCAGTATAAGTAAATAAATTATTATTATTATTATTACTGTTATTATTATTATTATTATTATTATTATTATTATTATTAATATTACATTGTGTTTACTGAATATTGACTTGTGCCGCGTTCACTAAAAGTCGGCTCTTGTGGATGTACTTTTTTACTACTATTTTCATTTTTTCGCGGCACACCACTGAATCATCGGCACACTGGTTAAAACTGACTGATATAGGCCTATATACCTAGGTTTTAACTGCTTTACTATGGAGAATTTGAAAACTGTGAAGTATTACAAGGGATACTGTGTTCATATCTACCTCAACAAACGATTACGTCATATAGACTAGACTTTAATGATTGCTTGCATCTTTTGAGGGTTGAGTTTGTGTCCATGTCAGTAGTGAGGCGAGGTCATTGTTAACTTTTTGTAACTGGGTAGTTTTTATGTTTCCTTATTAAGTATACTTGGGGTGACCAGTTTCACATCGATAAAAAAAGAGGACACAAAGCTTCAAAAAGGAGAACATTGTTCGAAAAAAGAGGACAGAAAATATGTAGCCTACTTTGATTTAGGCTTAGGCCTATATTATACTTTAAATTACGTCAATACACAGTACAGGTTTAGGCTTATATCATATTTAAAAGAATGTTAATATCGATTTTATTACATAATAAATGCGATAAAACTTAATAATAATGATTTTACAGTTAGCTACATATAACGTCAAGAGAAGTATAATTAAAGAGGACAGAAAATATCTATTTATATTTATGATTAGGCGTATATTGTATTTAAAATTATGTCAATATCTATTTTATTATATCATACTTATGATAAAACATAATAATATAAATGATTTTACAGTTAGCTACATATGAAAGCCAAGGGAACTATAATTATTATCAAGAGGAGGAGCAAAGAGAGTTACGAATGTTGGCAAAGAGTATATTCCATCGATGCTGCTGCCACCTACTGGCAAATTACTTGAAAAAGGCGTCAAATCAGATAGTTTCAAAATATTAGGGAGGCCTATACAAGGTACGAAAAGGAGGACATTTCTTGATTTTTTAAAAATCCGCCCGGACCCCGGACAAAAGCCTAAAAAGGAGGACATGTCCGGATAAAAGAGGACGTCTGGTCACCCTAAGTATACTGTATAAGTATATTTGCATCTCGTACGCAAAGTAGTTGGTGGTTGCATATAATCAGATATCTTCATGCAGTCGGTATGTCATTTATAGGCTATAAGTCGTAAATAACAAAGACCCCTAGCACCGAACTCTAAGGGAATATGCTTTTTATTACATATATCTTTACATTATAACAAAATTTTCATGTCCGTTATTCACTTAATTCCAGTGGTTACTTGTTAGTCGATACTATATAGAGCAGTCATTTCCAACTGGCCAACCTGTGACGTCGGAGCGCGTTTCCCTTCTTGGAGCAGAGCTTCTTTAGCACTTGACGGAGGGTAATGTTGTGTCTCCGCTATTTATAAACATCTTCATCCCTTCCACCGCCACTCCCCTTGCTTTGTACTTATAGCTGTGCTTCCCCTCTCAAGGAGCTCGAAAGCAGTGACGTGTGACGTCACAAAGCCTGCAGTTGGAAATGCCTGACATAGACAGCAATGAGGCCCACATGTTCAGATGTTAGAAGTAGCCAGACGTAACGGGTCAATAGAGCTTACTCTGTCCTTCCTTCAGGTCTTACCATGTTGCCCTGAAGGTCCGAAAAGTTGGAGATGTTGTTCCAGCGTAGGGTTGAAACTCACAAGTTTCTTCTTTTTTTTAGTGGGTTATTTTACGACGCTGTATGAACATCTCAGGTTATTTAGCGTCTGAATGAAGTGAAGGTTATAATACCGGTGAAATTAGTCTGGGAGTCCAGCACCGATAGTTACCAAGCTTTTTCTCATAATGGATTGAGAGAAAACTCCGAAAAGCCTCAACCAGGTAACTTGCCCCGACCGGGATTCAAACCCGGGCCACCTTGTTTCGCGGCCAGACGCGCTAGCTGTTACTCCACAGGTGTGGACAAGTTTTCTTCTGAACTCAAACTGTGAAAGCTGAAATCTGATAGAAGTGGGGCTAGTTGACTCACGTGGCCACGCAGTGGGCAGCTGTCACAATCCACCTGTTGTTGAGCAGGGCGCCACCACACGACAGCTTCTTGGACAGGAACCCCGTTTTGATGAGTGCCACCTGCCAGGGATGACTTCCAAAATTTGAGTTATGGCCACCCACGATGCGGTTACTCCTTGTGTACAGTTCGCCACAGGCTGCAACAGGAACTCCATTATCATCAGATGAAATACGAATGCAAGCTCTACATGCAGAGATGCACAAGCATTCACAGAATAGGTACAGACATATCTCGTGATAGCAGTCAGGAAACCTTCACCTGGGGAAAATGAATTTGAACACTAATAATATTCATACAAAATTTATTATACACTAACAGTCTTACTAATAAAAAGTCTATATTCAGACGTTTAACTGTCTTATACTTATACAATGAGTAGCTCGTTTATACGTCGTGTGTAAATTCCTTACTAATAATCACTACATACGTCGTGTATAACAGTATAACTGTTATACAGCTACGTCATAGTTTCGTCATTACTTCGTTACGAAAGGTAATAGAATATCTGAGGTTCTCTATTACATCCGGTAGAGCGCTCTAGTGTGGCGTGTTAAGTATCGATAGTACAACTGGCTCTAATCGATTACCACACTATATTTTGCTCAAAGAGTACAAGCTACAGCAATATTATTCTAATTATTTTGTGCTCTTTGGTTTGTTTTTCTGTGGTTACACGGCAACCATCATCATAAAATGATAGTCGATACGAACAGCTGTTAGAGGGGCGGCCATTTTTTCTCTATATACAACGCTTAAACAAGGGGTTTCGTATATATAACTATTACAAAGCAATTCCCATTATATAGTTACAGCCTGTTTATACATCCATTGCTTATGCATGGTTTATTAGTAACGTTTTCTGTCTCAACTCTGTATAAGTCTCGTATGAAAACTATACACGGTTTATTAGTAAGACTGTTATAGAGAAACAAATATTAAAATTAGTTTGAATTATAATTTTCGTAAAATATTGGTAATAGGCCTACTGACACATGTATATTTGTTGTTATTTTGAATTATAATTTTAATGTACAAGTAATTTTCATATTGACATAAAACAAATGTGAAAGTTGTGGGAGAAATTACTTCCTGTTGTTGTTTTTTTTTAGTTTATTTATACACGCTTTAATGTCTATGGTCATATCGTGTGGGCATAACAGTAGGACATTTTTACTTACAGTATGTTGAGTTCCTATTTCTTTTGTGTATTGTAGACGGCTTGTGTTCATGTTATTGATTTAGAATTAAATTAGTGTTTATAATATTGATGATTGAAGCGGTGATGAATTATGGTACGTAAATTTTCAATATGAAATTTGCCTTTTGTGACTGAGGGAAGCCATGAAAAACTCCAATCAGACTGGTGGGCCACGGGGTTTGAACCCGGGATCTCCCAAATGCCGGTCTCAAATATTACCGTCTGCTTGGTAAATTCATTATTGTTTTCATACCATAATTTTGTTGTAATGCTGTTAGAGAAACATATTAAACTGACTGGAGAAAATTGTTTTGCATTATGACTTTCGTACAAAATTTGTTGTAGGCCTAATATTTACACAGGAACGAATGTTATACTGATTGAGAAAATTACCTTGCGTAATGACTTTCATGCGAAACATATTATGATACTCACACAGAAAAAATTTTAGAGTGGTATTGGGTAAACTACCTTATATTGTAGCTTTCATACAACAATACAACATTTGTTGTAACACACAGAAACAAATGTTGAATTGATTGGGAAAACTATTTTGGATTTCAGTTTTTATACAACATTTTTGTAACACTCAGAAAATAATAAACAGACTGGAAGAAGTTACTTATAATAATTGTAGTTTGACACACGAAATTCTTATAATAGCCTTAATGGAGCAAGTGTTAAGCTTACTGAGAAAAAAAAATACTTTGAATTATAATGTTCACAAAATTTATTCTTCGTTCATGCAGAAGCAGTGTAGGCTATACACACATAGAGGAAGTACATGCGTACGTGCTCTGAAACTGATTTCACAACTGTCAGCGAAGTTTTCTCTTTCCCAAGCCAACTTAAAAATGTCTACTTCCATAACGATAAGTATCATACAACACTTACACTTCCGTATTGTATTGTGGCTACAACGTGCATTATAACTATTTTGCTACGTCTACGTCTACTACTACTACTACTACTGTTGCTACCTCCATTAATACTTCTATTACTACAACTACTAATGCCATGTGACTACTTTAATTGCATTTAATACATTACTTTTACTACTAAGGATAATGCAAAAGTTCATGTATGCTATTGTTTACTTTTATATTCCTTACTGACGTCTCCATTTTAAAATTAGTGAACTGACTCTATATATATGCATAGGATTTTGAAGTTAAATTTCTACATATCAGAATTTGCAAAAAAAAAAAAAAAAAAAAAAAAGCGTAATCTTTGCGGTGTGTAATCTCTAGTTCAGACCATTTGTCTCGTTGCAAAGGGCCGTAACTACTGTTACAGTTGCCATAGATTACATGGTTCACACTAAGAATTCAAAAACAAAGTTTGACGAGATAACAACTTTTTCATAGACCGGTTATTATATTTCTACAAGAAAGTGGATGCTGATGAAAACTGAACCTTCCGTTTTGTGTCTACCTGCAGGTTATGTTATATATATATATATGTTATATGCTTTATTTTCGAAGACATTTTGAGAAAAAATGTCAAATAGCCATGGGTTCTATTCTCAATATTTTCTGAGTTACAATAATTTGAAGTTGTTTATAAAATGATTTTTTCTTCAGTTTTGAGGGTAAAAAAATATTGAAAATAGAGACTGAATTATCAGAAATATAATTTCTTCAATTTTATAGTATTCTGAAGCTAAAAATGTGTTTTTAATTCCTAGTTTGCTTTGTACAGATTATTTCTTTCAAGTTTTAACTAAAAATTACATTATTCTTAAGCACTTATCGCAACAATTGTTACAGATCACACCTCTTTTAGCAACTCGATTCTTTACAGATCAAGTTTGCATTCTAATGTACAGACTTAAAGAGTTTGCAAGAGTGGCGTGAATTGTAATAATTTTTGTGATAAGTGCGTAAGAAAAATGTATTTTGTAGTTCTAAGAATAAAAAATCTGTGCGATGCAACTATGGAATTCACACCCAACAAATTTTTAGCTTCAGAACATTAGCCAATTATTAAAGAAAATATATTTATGAATAGTTCATTCTCTATTTGCAATATTCTTTTACTCTTAAAACTAAAGAAAAAGACATTTTACAAACAACTTCAGAAAAAATTGAGAATAAGACCCATGTTTATATGATAATTTTTGCTCAAATGTATTCGGAAATAGGCTCCGTAAGTGTAGGTAACTCCTCGTGGTGAATCACCCTGTATATATCTTTTGTGTGTAATTATTGCATTCAAATACTTGGCTACTGTTTGTAGGTGTGATTGGTGACAGAGATGAGTTTAATGCTGTCAGTGACTTTAAAAGTCACACAAATTTAATATTATTTATTTTATTCTATTGTATACATTTATTTAGTGTACTATTGCATATATTGGAGTCAATTTTAAAATGGAGAACGCCATGGATATTGTCAATGTTACAAATACATTCCTGAATATGGTGGTAAAGAATTTAATCGAAATGCTAGAAGTTTCCAATTTTCCGTGACAACTACAGTTCTGTGCCACCGCTACTATTTCAACATCTACTCAGTGCTCTTGTTAGTCACATTGTCGCAGTGTCAGGCAGATGATAGTGATAATGTCGACGGAAATGTTGACAGTGAGGATTATGAGGATGATGTTAATAGAAATTATTTCTTTTGTCATGTGAGTGGGGAAGAATCAAATCACGGTATAACTTGCAATTATTGAAAGGATAAGATTTGTAGTATTGCTGTGAATGACAATGAGAGACGTATATAGTTCAAAATGAAAGATGTCAATCATTTGGAGAATAATATTAAAAACTGTCCGTGTTGAATCTCAGATCGTTGTGAAGGTCAATAGAAATTTTGAAATCTTTAACACTGGAAAATCAAATTTATTACATTTTTGGGTTGAAAGAAATGTTAAGTGATAGTTTTGGGGAATAACTTTTTTGAGCTAGAATCAGTTTCAATAAGTTTACTGTAGTTTTACAGTTACTACGAACAATGTGTAGAAATTTAGTTGTAACAGTTAAGTTGTTTTGGATCTAGTTTTTAAATTATTTTACATGTATATGAATACATAAATAATTTCAAATGAGTATAATGAAATTTTTTTGTATTTTTCCATATATGGAGAGAATATAGAAATTTTGAGAACCATATTTACGAACTTTAATGAAAATTGATATGTCAAGGCTCTCAGAACTCTCTTAGAATATTTTTATATTGTGGTTGTGTGACCACGTGGTGGGGCCGTATAGTCATGGTAACTCAGACAGTAGCCAACCAAATTCTTGAAACTCGGTATTAAACACTGTTGAATCGTTTAGGCGTAATTAGTTTTTGCACATATTTTCTGAAAGGCCTGAACTTCATGCTATGGTCGTTTTATTAATATTCATTAAGTCTTTATATTTAATAAACTGCTCAAAACTGTTAGAGAATCACTTTATCTTTCTTTCATATTTTCTTTCTTACTTACTTTCATTTATTTTATATTTCTCTTTTTTTACTTTTTATTTTTGCCTTTTCATTTATTATCTTCTATCTTCAGTGCCATCTTAAATGTTTTATAATGATCTTTATTTCTTTAGTTCTTACTTCTTGATTTTCAAAATGGTGCCCTAATTTTAGCACTGTGTTTTTGATTTAATAACACATTATCAATTTATTAGTAATTTGTGTAAAGTTAGAAACGGTAGATCAACTACCTTTAGGGTGTGTAATTCGTTAAAGAATCCCATGTATGTGGGCACAGTAACTTTAATGTTAACTAACCAACTTAAGTTATGGAGACACTGATGTGAAATTGAAATTTTCTGAACTATTCAAACTAGAGATCTGAAAATTTGTACAATTATCATGCTGCATATAAATTATAGTCTCTATACAACATTTCACCTAATTTGATTAACAAATGTATGAATTATTAACATTTTTGTAAATTTTAATAACATTTTGAAAAATTGCTACTTCTTCCCCAAATTAAAAAATTATTATCTGAAATTTTGTCCACACACCTGTTAGACTTTCAGAAATCAAACTCTCTGTCAAGGGTTTTCATTCCATTTACTCAAAATTATACGAAGAAATATTTACTGTGGTCGAGTATAAAAATTGCAAGTAGGGGTATGTAATAATAATATAATATAATAAAATATGATACATATCTAAAGAAAGTGTTGCATTCTAGAACATTCACACAAAATCATGTATCTACTACAATGTTTGTAGGAAGAGTATCATTTTTAGTAAAGAAAAATGTACAAAAAACCTAAGCTGACAAAAAAAAAAAAAGAGTTTAAAAGTTTGGAGCTTGATATTTGAAAGTAAACAGATGCAGTTTCTTTAACTCAAACAGGTGGTTGGACAGGTTTATAGGCATGAAAATTGGTGGAGGGATATTTTAGATCATACGGTGCATTTTTTAGTAAAGGAAAAATGTACAAAAAACCTAAGCTGACGAAAAAAATGAGTTTAAAAGTTTGGAGCTTGATATTTGAAAGTAAACAGATGCAGTTTCTTTAACTGAAACAGATGGTTGGACAGGTTTATAGGCATGAAAATTGGTGGAGGGATATTTTAGATCATAAGCAATTTTTTAATGTTGAAAACGGAAAATTGTAATTCTTTATAAAAATGACAAAATTTCACATCTTTATAGCCTACTCTTAAATTCTGAAAGTCAAATTTAGGTCTTTCAAATCTGAGTTTACTTTATTGCTACTTTAGGGCCTGAACTTCATGGGCGCATGGAGGAAGTCGTACACTGTAGTGATTGGTTGATTGATCGACATTTTCTCGTCGAAGGAATCGGGCTCGATCCCTGTCTGTTTTGTGAGATGTGGAATAGAAAGCAGCTGTGGGATAGTCTATTTCCGAGTACTTCGGTTTCTTCTTGCCTTTCCATCATCTTCACCTCACTGCTTCCGTGGTTTAAGGAAGACCTACTACTGCATTGAATTATTCTACTACTGTATTTTCCTAAGCAGAAGAGAATTCAGAGGGGTGCGTCAGTGGCGTCTTAGCGTCTGTGTGGGTGCAGGTCTCGGACTGGCTCATACCCCTGTGTACTCCCGGGGCGGACCCTTGACTGGGCGGCAGGATGGGGCGCACTGTCGGCCGCTGGATGGCGTCGGGCGGCTCGGTGGGGCGGTTCACGGGCGTGTGCGGCTTGCTGGGCCCCACGTAGCCGGGTCGCACGTACACGATGTCGGGGTTGCTCTGAGGGGGTGGCTTATACACGTGGTGGTCGGGCTGTGGTGGGCGATTATACACGTGGTGGTCGGATTGTGGTGGACGGTTATACACGTGGTGGTCGGGTTGGTGTGGAGGATTGTACACGTGGTGGTCAGGTAGGGGAGGCCGGTGGTACACGTGGTTGTTGGGATCGGACGGGGGCGGGCGGTTATACACGTGATTGTTGAAGTGGTTGCTGGGAGGGTAGTTGTAGTACACGTTGCTGCTTGCCACGTTGTTGCCGTAGTCCAGGTCGTCGTTACCGCTCGGATGGTAGTTCATTAGGAACTGCAGAGCTGTTGTGCAGGATAAAGACGGGCAGGAAAGTGACTAAACCTCAACATGTTGATTTCGCAACTCTCAAGATTTGAGTGTATTACATTTATATTGCACTTCTCTGTGTTCAGCTCAAGTAGCTCTGTGTGACAGAGCAGATAAACAAATAGGCTTTTCACTACCTATATATCCATTTCAAAGAGTATGTTAGAGAAATGTCTGATAATAGAGATATCTACATGATATCATCTCGCAGAACAGTTTAAGGGCACTGGGAAGTGATTAGGGCCAACAAATCTAATTTTAATTATTCCTTCAAAAATTCAGAAACATTTGCTTAAGAAGTATATATTGTTTTTTTCCTTGCTTTGGGGCATTTAAATGCTTAAAAATAAAGTTTTAAAAGTAGCGC
This sequence comes from Periplaneta americana, assembly GCF_040183065.1. Lineage (NCBI taxonomy): Eukaryota > Metazoa > Arthropoda > Insecta > Blattodea > Blattidae > Periplaneta > Periplaneta americana. The sequence goes on along the minus strand of NC_091131.1, from coordinate 64,386,900 downwards.
TTTGGCTGCCACACCCATTGTCATGTTTTTGTTTTTGCCTTTTGTTGTAAACTTGAGATTTTTCAACTTCAGGCACACTCTGCGCAGAAAATATTTATATTTTTTGTGAATATGCATTGTATTGAGGAGTTAATGGGAAGTTCAGAATTTTTAGCTAAATTTGATTATTCACTTAAATAAAAAATACATGTAAAATTTCATTAAATCAGATCACATACATTAATAGTAATTGTTATAAAAATGACATTCAAACAATAACTTATCAAATATTTGACCTCCAACGATAAGTATCTTTAGAAGAATATAATAATAATTTGCACAAGTTGTGATTGGTATTATTATTATTATTTTTTTAGAAAAGTGGTACTATGTGAAAAGATATGTTATTTGTTATGATTATATCATGAATTAATTATCAATTAGAGTTACGATAATTATATTATGCATTTTCATGATCCTAGCTCAAAATATTTTAGAAATTGTTACTTTTGAAATTCTTATGTTAGTTACTTACTTATGGCTTTTAAGGAACCCGGAGGTTCATTGCCGCCCTCACATAAGCCCGCCATCAGTCCCTATCCTGTGTAAGATTAATCCAGTCTCTATCATCATATCCCACCTCCCTCAAATCCATTTTAATATTATCCTCCCATCTATGTCTCGGGGGTTTTCCCTCAACCCAATATGAGCAAATGCTGGATAACTTTCGGTGCTGGACCCCGGACTCATTTCACCGCCATTATCACCTTCATCTCATTCAGACGCTAAATAACCTAAGTTGTTGGTAAAGCGTCGTAAAATAACCTAACAAAAAAAATCTGTCTCGGCCTCCCCAAAGATCTTTTTTCTTCCGGCCTCCCAAGTAACACTCTATATGCATTTCTGGATTCTTACATGTTAACATGACAAAAATAGTGCCCTTAAGAAGGCCACCGGCATATAGCTCAGGCGGTAGTGCTAATCGACTGATCCGAAGCTGCGCTTGGATGTCACGCGTCGATTCCCGCTTGGACAAATAAAGTGGTTGAATTTTTACCGGGATTTTTGCCAACTGTAGGAAGAATGTCATGTAATCTCACGGAAAGTTTTCGGACTCGTCTCGCCAAATACCATCTCTCCATCACAAATTCCATCGACACTAAGAAACTAGTAGATGATACAGCGTCGTTAAATAAACTACTAAAAGCAGCTTGAGAAATGTAAATGTCTCTCAATAGATGGTATACAAACTCACACGTATTGGAATTATTTTAATCCTGTTATTTCGACTAACAGATAAGAAAAGGCGCAATGTCATTTGGTAGGCAAAAAAAAAAGGTCCTTTAGTAATAGTGCAACTGAATTTTCAGCGAATATGAGAAAGATGCTTCCTGCAAGGCCACAATTAAGTCCTGTTCTAGTGCACGTATTGATACAGAAACGTGTATAATGTGGAGAATGGGCCGAATTCAGTTTCAGAGGAGAATGTTATTTGTGCTGGAGAATCGTTTCATCGACGTACACGTAGGCTATGTCCATTAGAAAAACCTCCCAGGAACTTAATATACAGAAGAAAAGAACTTTTCATAAAGTTCTTCATAATCTCTGCGCTTATATACAGGGACATCATTTTATTTTTACTTCAATTTTTATTGTACCTGAGTTTTTGAATGTACTTCGCTCCCACCCCTTCCACTAAGGAAGTTCAACCGTCCTCCACACAGATCCAAGACCACATATACAGTCATAGTAGCCGTACGGTCATAGTAAACAGTACGTTCCAAAAATATGTTCGCGTTTTCCAGTGACGAAAGAGCTTTCAATATTGCATCATTTTCCATTTGCCTACGTCTTATCCCGGTTTCCCCCACCTGCTTCTATTAGCCTCTCTGTAAATGCTAGTGGCTGGGCTGTCTTAGCTCTTTTCTGAGAACATTAATTTCTGTTAGGAATTGGACGTCTACGTAATATTATACCCATACAACTGTTTAAAATAACTTAAATAAAAGGGCCTCGTTAAGTAATTAACTGTCACGTGATTTCCTCCCTTTCTACGACGCTGCGACGTAACCACTTGGATGGACAGCAGATAGCATGTCTGAGTAATTTTATCTTTTCGGATCGGGCAGAAGTGAAGCTTGAATTTACGGTACGTAAGGTCTCTTTTATAGAGTAGGTACAGAATTATTTTAACATGAGTTACTGATACGAAGTACGAACTGCGATAATATGCACATTAGAACTGAAGCCTGTATCGAAATGAACGGCCACCATTTTCAAAAATGTGTTTAAATATCCATATTATGATTATTTTTCAGTTTAACTTCATTCTCTATAGTGTACGCTAATGTGCTGTAGACAGTATAATATGCATTGCATAATGAATACGTCCGCATGAAAAACTCAGTTCGTGAGTAAAAACACTCATTGTTAATATTGTACTGTATTTTGATTAAACAAAAACCTAATGAAAATTATCAAACTCAAAATCGCGATATTTCCTAGTTTACGTAAATGGGTGAACTACCTTTCTTCCCTCCTATACCTAGTAAAGTGATTTGTTTGTATATTACGCCAGTATCATCAAACTCCAGTCGTGGAAGGGGGTTTCCGGTTTTTAATCGTTGATCCAAAGGTATAGCCAGGTTAATATTAGAAATGTTAGTAAAAATAAAATGATGTCCCTGTACATGTAAGGTGCAGCTGATTCAATCTTTGGAGTCGGACGATCGTCCAAAATCCGGACATGTGCAATGCGGTGCTAAATCTGACCGATAACGGTAATGTACAGTATATCTAGAGAAAGTCTTGTTTTCTGACAATTCAACTTTCCACTTAAACAACTATGTTATTCAGTTCAGCGTGAGGATCTGGAGTTCCACATTTTACTCTGGCCACTCCCAAAGAGAATGTATGGTGTGGGTTAATGAAAAATAGAGAAATTGGCCCTTTCACCTTTACTGAAGAAGCAAAAACAAATAAAACATGTCTGGTTATATTGGAACATCATTTGCTATCACAAGCGGAGATTTTGAAGCCTAACATCGTTTCCGAGCAAGAATGAGAGCTTCTATACTAGAGTATACAAAGATATTATTTGAGCCGTTCAAAGCAGAGTGATGTAAGTCAAAAATGGGTAATGAGGATGAAAGTAAACATTCTGTAAAATGGAACGCAAATTAGTAATTAATATTCAGTTTATTAAAAATATTAGTAGTCAGTGGATAGCAAGAAGGACATATTAATTGCTACTTTGCGCTGTATTTTACAGAATTTTTACTTTAAACCTCATTACCCAATTTTGACTTACACCACTTTTGCTCTGAACGGCTCATTTAATCGACAATATTTTCTTCGGAGTTGGATTGGACGTGACGCACCACACTTTGGCACTTCGTTCCTTGCTATGACCTATTCGACTTCATACTATGGGAATAAATAGGAGTAAAGGATTTCGTGTATATAACACCAGTTGCAGATTGAGAGGTAACTGAGGCAACACTGATGCAGTAAACACTGTGGTACTCATAATACTGCAAAACACCTAACGAGAAATTGGAATACCGGTTCGATATTTGAAGAGCGACGAATGGTACTCATGTTGGGATTTAGAATCAAGTTCCATGAGTTGTATTAACTATTTTTCCTGCGCCTTTATATTTTGTAATTTCTGTAACAAATTAAATTTAAATGAAAAAGGTATAAAGGCTTGTAGATACCTTGGTAGTTCCAGGTACAGGAAGTCCCAGACTTACTGTACATACAGGTGAATCATTCGAATCGATTGGCAGAATACTAACAACGGATGTACTTGACCTCGAACGCTCAGTACCACATAAAAACATGTCTATAATATAACTCCCTCATCACAAAAACATGCTAAACTGCGCGTCTTATCACTATAGACATTTGAATGATTGCCTTTTCAAGATGTAGGGGAAGAACTCTGATAACGCAAAGAAGGAAAATATCAATACAATAGGACTAAAAACAGACTATTTCAGTGTTGTGACTATATTGCTACATTTCCCATTAACATCAACAACAAGCAACAAAATATTTCCAAGCTCTTGATGTGTACACTTTAGGCAATTTAAGCTTTATATGAGAAGAATAGTTGATTTTGTAAGACTGCAATGCGAAAAACCACAAGTAAAGTTAAACGATCACCATTTCATCATCAGACTTCATGCTGTGATATGCAATCAACTTTCTGCACCAAAAGTACAAGCCTAATATGTTGCAATATGCTTAGGAAAAGACAAGTTATGACATTGACATTCTAATATCATTGTTTGAAAATGTAATTAGTGTGGCTTTTGATATTGGAATGCTTGAATGCGGAAGTGATGTAGGATGTGAATAAATGGCATTTGAATCGCTTCATAAAGAAAGGGCATCAGTCACATTTTTTTCGAAATTGAGTTAACTTTGAATTTCCCATCTTGAATGTTCAACACATCATTTTATCAAGAAAAGAAACCAGTCCAACATTTCTTTCATCGTGATATTGTGTTCGAAATGTGAGCGTTTTGTAAAGGAAGGGGCATCGGTCCGGACAGTTTTTCTTCATTTCCCACAACTTAGCTAAACTGGACTGATGCCCTTTGTTTATGAAGCGATTCATTTAAGGTGTGCATATTGCTCAGTTCCTCTTTGCTTTGACCACTTCATTGAAATCCCACACCTGCATTTTAAGACTGAACAGCTGTCAGTAGGAAAACGTTGAGGTATCGTAATTATTTTAAGCAGGAGTTTTGTGGCACTTTGACGGAAAATGTAGCAATATATGAAATATGTGTGTATTTTTGGCCCTATTGCATTGATATTTTGATTCTTTGTTTTATCCGAGTTCTTCTGTTACATCTGGAATAGGTGATCATTCAAATATCTCTCGTGGTAAGACGCTCAGTTTTTCATGAGAATGACTCATACCACTGTTTTTGTGATGGGCGATTATTATTATAAGCATTTTTTTTGTGCGGTTTTAAGCGTTCGAGGTCAAATACTCACTTGTAAGTGAAAAACCTATGTATGTTGAATCATACCCTAGACTAATGGAACATCCAGTGATAAAACAAGTTACTCTAAAGAATATACTGTACATTACTGTACGGTAATATAATATAATATAATATAATGCTGTATCTGTAGTACGCAACGTTATTCAAGTACTAAGACAATAAGACCGCAAAAATATTCACAGAAAAATATCGCCTTTTTTTCACAGCTGTAAACACGTGGGAAATGAGATAGAATTGATGATAAGTCGGAATGATTCGAGTTACCAAATTAGCTTACCACAATTTCACTTATTTTATTGCAATCTGCGCTAGCCTACGTTTCTGCCTCGTTTTATATAATTTATTGGATTTCTTTTTTCATATGTCAAAAATTTTACTACCTAAATTCGAGTCTACCTAAGCATGACTATCTATAGTCAATAAGCATGACTATCTATAGTCAATAACTGTAGGCCTATAGGCCTACAGTTATTGATCCCAAAACAAAACATTAAGCAGTACACCGGCCGTTAAAATTACGAAAGGTGTACAGTACATAGAGCTATCTGTGCCGGCGGATGTCGCCGTAATCCGACGCGTCGAGCAGAAAATGAAGCCGAGTCAACGAGAGTCAGTCGACTCGTGTCTTTCTGTTATGATTTTGTGTTTTGTTTTAGTGATTCGTACGTTTTATTTTGAAGCACTGTTCACGACTTCTTAAAATATTACAGTGGAATATCACGTACTAGTTCAGAATGAGATACAGAGCTGAGAATGAATTTTAAACTATATTTAAATTTAAATGTGCTATTATCACAGTCTAGTACAGGGCCGGGAAACAGCCGCTCTCAGAGCGCTTAGCTTCTCCCACTACAGTGGGTACGGGTACTCATATACTGACTGCTCTGCTTACTATTGGAATTTGCCGCTCCTGGGGTTCTAGTATATACAGTCATGAAGCTCAATACGTAAGGAATATGCATCCATGGATAGTTGCTAACCACTAAGATCGCTACTATCGCCTCATCACAGAGACAATGCGAAATAGTACCGGCACGGTCTATTGTTTCTAGTACTCTCATCAGCTCAAGCTTCGTGACTATATACTAGACTGTGGTATTATTATTTTGCTGACGAATAGAAAATTCTATGGAAACCAAAAGATGACTTACAAAAAGATGTTAATTTGTTGGCTGACATATTCTATAATATACAAAGAAAGAGACAAAACATTCTCAAGTAAGGCCAAAAATTGTTATAGGGGCCTAAGTAACAAAATTACTTAACTTATAAACAATTTTATACCCCGTGTTCAATTTTGAATGGAAGCTTCCGGCATTTGTTTTTTTTTATATCCGTGAGATCATCATCACGGAACGACTTTAATCCTCAAGGCGTAAATAAACGACGTAGGCCATGTCTGTTGTTGACTTTGGGTATTGTTCTTTTGTTTTGTCAACAAATGAATGCAGCCGTGTATTAAAAACAAGAAATAAATGCCATCCATGTTGTTATTACAACCAAATTTCATTTAATTTTTAAAACTATTTCTTAAGGGCGAAATGAATATTACAACAGAGCATTACAAATTTATTATTGAAGCTTACTTCGACACAGGAGTTTTAATTGGAGAGCAGTATCGTTATGGCGTTGACCAGTGCGTGAATAAATTATGGCCAGTTAGTTGGTCACATTTCCAACAATTTCCTCAACGAAGTCTTCTCAGAACTGTTAACACGCATATTTAATATTTTCTTATTCACATGACACAAAAATGCAAGTTTTTGAAAACGGACACAAAAATATAATAAAATACTAAGTGCGAAATCCAAACATCCGAAAGTAGGCCTACTACAAACTATATAATCAGTGAAATCGTCTGTCTTTGGTTAAAGTTGGCAAATAAACCTACAACGTCGTGAATGTAAAAATAAGTGACGGGAACTTCTATTCAGAATTAAACACTGAGTAAGTGTATTTGGAATATAATATGAATATAGTCTAGATTAGCGGTCATCAGCACAGTGCACTCTCGGGCTAGCGTCTCTTATTCGCGGGTAAGAGATTCACGCTAGTGCAAACGTGGCTGCTGTTGGATATGCAGTATTCCAGTGGTGAGGTTTCATTCATGCCAGAAATTACGTCAACAATAATAGTTTAATGATACACACAATGTTCACGCATCCATTAAAATAAACATATTTTTTAAAATTAATAAATACTCAGCATGTTCGATTATAATGTCAATAATCTAAAAATATAGGTTCCTTCTGAAACTATTGAGGGGTCAAGTGAAAGAAGTGGACAATCCAGAAATCCAGATATATTATGTAGTATAGCTCATTATTTCACTGAGATCTTTACATTTAATCTGAACCCAAGACTAAATAATATTAATGATTAGAACCGGAGATTGATAGATCCGAGGAATTGGTACAAACGGTTTTTCGAAAATGTCTTAATTTAATATCTGCCGAAATTAGATTATTAGAAAAAATATGCACGGATCAAATTTATTTTAGAGTTAAAAGTGCCCGAAGAATTAAAAAATAAGTTGAGATAGCAATATGAAATCTTGATAGGCTTGAAGTGGACTGGATCTTGAAAATGAAACAAGACAGTTTCAATCCACATAATGATAATAATAATAATAATAATAATTTATTTATTTATTATTTATTTATTATTAATATTTGTGTGCTGAACAACAGCCAGAGGCCAAACAACAGCCAGAGGCTGTAAATAAATAAATATAAAAACTACTATGATATTTTTTTCATTTTTCTGAATATCTAAGTATGTCATGAGTTGATCTAAATGAGGGGTTGGAAAGCAATGGTGGATCATTAATGTTTAGGTGAGGGGTTTGGACTTTTTCCATCGCTGGTTGTCACAATAAAAAAAATTAAGACACAACGTTTCGAAGGGTGGTTCTCCCTTCGTCTTCAGGTGGAAGGAAAGAGAGAAAGGAAAAAAAAAACCTACTGTTGGGATCGTTACGTATAGCTATTCTGTATGACTGATGCATACTTTGCCGCTTACCAGTTTTTGAGAGTATCAATGTCTATTTTGAACAGGTCACTTCGAAGTTAGTAGGCTATCTTTTTTTTGCACTTCCCCAAAAAGATTTTGATTTCGAAATTTTTTCTGTGCTTTCCTTAGACATTTATCTATGAATTCTAAAAATTACAGCGCGATTGATTGACTATCATAGGAGCTACGACATGATAATGTTTAAAGTTGCGGAAAATACTGATCGCCCGCACAAGCTACGATTGATTTCTCCCTCTCCCTTCTGTACGACGATGTATATTCCGATACACTTCTTACCCGATACCCATTTCAGCGAGTGCTGACGACCACTGGTCAAGATTTATGTCAAAACGTTCGCAACTTTCAAAGCAACCGTGGTTATTTTGAAAATCCTTAAGAAATAGTCATAAAATAAAATACCATACTGTATGTTGTTTAAAGTTTATGAAACAATAATAAGAGTGTGATCCCAAAATTCGCTTAGTCCATTGGGACATTTTAATGACTTATACTTTGTATGATTAAGTTTGAGCCCGCTATCATTATATTTTAAGCATCTTTTCTCCCAAAACAACGCCAATCCTTGTCTAAAAGATTGTGTTATTATGCATGCCACTTGAAAACTCATTTGAAAACTGGTGTGTAAAATTTAAGCCATTTGACACAGAAAATTAAGAACCATGAGGAATCTATTGCTCATAAAAATGCTTGCCTAGATTTATCAGTCCTTGGAAGAACAGAAATTAGGCAACAGCTTAGCTCAGCTTTCAGGCAGAATATTGAAAGACAGAATGATAACGTAAGGAAAAATCGCCATGTTCTTTCAAAGATAATTCTTCACCATCATCATCATCATCATCATCATCATCATCATCATCAGGTTCTTTTTAAGGTAATTATCTACTTTAAAGAACTGTAGTATTTTTTAAGAAATGAGATATTGTTTAATTGTTGAAAAATTATGTAATATCATAAAAGTAGTAAACCCTTTGTCATTTTAGGCACAAATCGCCACTGTTAACATAACTTATAATAAGAAATAAAACATAATTAAACGGCCAATATAAGCATTTGAGCAGTTCAGAGCAGAAATGGTGTAAGTCAAAATTGGGTAATGAGATTTAAAGTAAAAATTTTGTAAAATACAGCACAAAGTAGCAATTAATATGTCCTTCGTGCTATCCACTGACTACTAATAGTTTAAATAAATTGAATATTAATTGCTACTTTGCGCTGTATTTTACAGAATATTTCCTTTAATCCTCATTACCCATTTTTGACTTACACCACTTATGCTCTGAAAGGCTCATTTAATGGAATATTTCTGAACTCATTAGCCCTTGTAAAGTACTACTAACCAAGGGAAAATTGCAAGTTTTTATTTTATGAGTATCCCTGATCTCCTTCCCTCACTATACATTTTTGGAATGATGAAATATTAATATCTTCTTATATAAAGAAAAATGTTTTTATGTGAATGTTTATTTACTTCAGTTTTAAAGGGAAGATCAATTTAATTGTCATCAGATTCCCGGTAGACTGCTCATTTACACAAATATATCATTTTCTTACTTAATCTTAAATATTACATTTAAATTTAAATATATTTTAAAATTTATTCTCAGCTCTGTATCTCATTTTGAACCAGTACGTGATTTTCCACTGTAATATTTTAAGAAGATGTGAACAATGTTATAAAATTAAACGTAAGAATCACTAAAACAAAACACAAAATCACTTCACAGTAATCTCCATCTACTTCGTCTGAATGTCTGAAAAGTTATATACTCAACCAATAGGCAAACAGTTTCCCCATAAGCAAGTTCAGTAGAGAAGAGAGGAAGTTCCCACTTAATTAAATAATACACTCATATAACTGCCTTATCCAATCAATCACCTTCCTACGAGAAAAAGCTGCGAGTAAAGGAACAGTGGTAGAGCCATCACATAATCTCTGGTAACACGTTTTCTTCTCTTATAGAAATGAAAAATGTGATGAAAATGGAAAGCCAAATTTTTATTATTGTTAAAAATATAATTTTAATAAAATATTTAGCACAAATTTTAAATAAATAAATAAATAATATATATAAATTAAAATAGAAGATGAAATGAAACAAAAGATTCAGTTTTAAAAATAAAATAATAAAAATTCCTAGAAACAATGGATTTAAGACAAATTACCCCCATAATCCCATATGGCACTCAAATTCCATAGAATTATGAATGAATCCCTAGAGTTAGCCATACTGTGGGTGGTAGCGAGACACTCGCTTTCAGTCAAGAGTAGACATCCAAAGAGCTTTAGATCGATCAGTGAGAGATCTAGATATGAAAGGTTCAGAGCCATAGTGGGCCAAGCGCCATTTATTAATAACGGAGAAAGCAAGGGTTAAAGTTAAGTGAATACCATAGTTTAATGAAGATTAACATGTAATTTAGTTTTAATGTGCTTGCTATGTGTGTCATTAAATTATGGTAATCACTTAATTTTAACACTTGTTGTCTTCGCTTTTTATTTATGGCGCTTGGCCCACTATGGCTCTGGATCCTTCAAATGATGCTGGATGGAGTCCACAGTATTCTAAGAATTTGGCAACGTATTGTTGTACCATGGTACTAAATTATTTGAAGCATGCTATTAATTCCACAATTTGGGGCATCTGGCCGACATCTACGGCTGACCTCTAGGATCCAGAATACAAAGCAAAGGTTAACTTAAAAATAAAATACAATATGATTTGCGGAGAGAATACAGAACAATGATAAATTTAACAATAAAGTACAATTTCTTTTCGGGGAAACATGAGATGAAAGTACAAAGAAGAGTAATGAAGTGAAGTAAAAAAAATAGTAACCTAAATAAATTTAGTGTGAAACAATAAATATGTTGGTATCACTTTTAGTATCATAATTTAAACAAGAGACTGTTGATACCCGTTTTTATTTTGTGAATAAATTTCACTTTTAATGATTACTTCTCAAAAGACCTTAAATTTCATGAGTATAACAAATTATATGGAGAAAGTCTTACCAATCTTTGTGAAACGCAAATATCACGACCACATAGATTATAGCCTTTTGAGAGAAATGAATGCTCCATCTCTTTCTCATTGCTTCTACTTTCTACCATCTCGATTAACATCGCCACGGGCATCGACCGTGAAAGGAGTGCGTGTTAAGTGTTTTATAGTGGTTGTTAAATAACCGCCGTGTATTAATCCGAATTGGAGAACAAACAACAAGTCAGCGGGACTTCGTTTTTGTTTGAATAGTAAGAGTTAATAAAAAGCTGTGTGCGTGTTTTACGGTTTCGAGCAAATGAGTACATTGTTCCCTGGTTACGTAATGCTTGTATGTCTCGGCGACGAGTTGTTGTGAGCTTCTACTAAATACAGTTTAGCGAATCCTAGGTTAGGGATATTGGCACGGCAACAACACTGTAATGATGTACAGTGAGTGTAAGAGAAAAATATTTTGGTGCAGTGGTAATTTCGTTTTAGAATGCAATTTCTTCTGCACCTGTACACAAGGAGAACCTCCTAGTGTAACGGAAAAATGTTTTGGTCCAGGGTTAATTTATTTTTTAGAATGCAATTTCTTCTGCATTTTGTTTCAAACCAATTAAAATGTTCTCCTCTTCTGCCAAAATATAAATTATGAAATATATTATATTTATGCGTGGTTACATCTAAAACACACGCTATACTTTTGTACTAGATGATGCAATGGACGATACTATTTGAGAGATGATAATAATTGCTAGTGGCTGAAATCGAAAGTATCCTAGGAACAATGGAAAACAATTCATTATTGTGATTTACGATATTTCTTGAAAAGACTATATATTTAACACGTTTATCTTGTCTTTATTTATATGTGCGTAACGTAAATGTTTTAATACTATGAAACGTGTAAACAAATTCGACTCTAAAGCTAGGCGCTCAATTACCGGAAATTTTTTTTTCGCCGAGTTCGGATTTTTATTCTTTGCATTATTTTAAATGGAGCATCGTCCATTTGGTAGTATCGCCTCTGTCCGCATGACCGGATTTCGTTCAGAATTCTGGCCAGAGAATTCTAAACGGATTTTCGTACGGTCCAAGATCGAAATAAAGAATATAATGGCAAATATATCGATTACAAGGCCTCCAGTCGTGGTAATATTGAAGGTATAATGAAATGGATGACGAGAAGCATATTTTATTAAGTCCAACAGTACGAAGAGCTTTATAATTTATGAAATTAGAGATATACCAATGTAATATGGAGAAAGAAATGGGATGGGATTGGGAAAATACTAAATTAGCCTTACTAGGTATGTCCGTCATAATTTATTTAAGTTACAGATCTATTCATTTCATTTCCAGATTCAGCTCAGAACATTACAATGAAATAATGCGCTTTAGCGGTAAATTAAAACACTATTTGATTATTAATTCGGAAATGCGGACAAGTGAGCGATACTACAATAAAAATCCGAACGCGGCGAACGAATTTTTTTCCGGTAAGTGCGCGCCTAGCTAAATTCGGAAATTCGGACAAGTGAGCAATACTACAATAAAAATCCGAACGCAACGAACGAATTTTTTCTGGTAAGTGAGCACGTACTTTAACACACCGGTTCCAGAGAAACATATTTTTTATAATTTTAAACAGAATTCGATGTTATATATTTTCCAGAACTTAATTCAAGTATTATAAATTGATAGCTCTTTTTACTTCAGAAACAGAATTTTCGATTATATTAAGAAATTTTATTGCATTGTTTTAAGAATTCCGGTAGGTTTCATATTTTGTATATATTTTTTGTTAAGCTCTATTTAAACACACTTTAACATATAGGTCATCTCGCATATGTAGGATTTTTAGGTATATCAGTATTCCGTGGACCATTGTTATTTCTAGTTTCATGTTATAAGGCTTGCATTAATTTATTTTTAACTGATTTCAATTTTTAACGGTGACTAAGACTGTGATGAATCATGATATGCAAATATCCCATCCGGCATTTGCTTTTGTGACTGAGGGAAAATATGAAAAACCTCAGTCAGAATGGCCGGCAAAGGAGTTTGAACCCGGGACTTCGAATGCGAGTTCATTGTGTAACCATTGAACATCCCGCTCGGCCATCTTTGATATTGTTCACTCCCAAACATTACATTCTTATGATTATGCTAGACTCTGGAGTTTAGTTTAACTTGAAAAGTTTAAATTTAAATTTGTTCTATAGTTTGACTCAATTGACAAATATTTTATTGTTAATAATTTAAATTCTTGTGATTGTTACGAAAATGCTACCAAAAGGAATCTCTACCTAACAGGAGCGAGTTTGGTGAAAATCGAGTTCCTGTGAAACGCTGGAAGAGCTCCTGTTGTGCGGCGGATATGGAGAAACTGGTTCCGTGTTGCGGCGTCTCTAAACGCGCGAGTTTGGAAACGTCTCGCGACAATTTTCCGGCCATTGTTGCGTAACAGCAGCCGGACCGGCACCGTTCCGGACGCGGCGACAATGCGGAGTGAAAGCATCGCTCGCTCGCGCAGAGATGAGCTCGACATTGACCCCGATCCACAAAGCGCGGCCACTAGCGCTAGCAAGGTGGCGAACGTGATGCTCATGCATATTAGGCTGTTCGTGAACTCTTTTCACTCGAGGAACAGAGGTTGGTGCCGAGGTGATAACCTTCTCCTTTCGAAGCAGATTAATTGGGAAGCGGTAAATTTATTGAATGTTTCATTCTTTTTCGAAACATATCTCGAAAACTATTTCTCTCCCACGCTGATGGGGTAGTGAAGAAGATGGTTCCACACCTCTTGATCACTTGGAAACTTCGTGTTTCGTACTTCCTTCCATAGTTGGAAGTGCAATAATTGTAAGTTGCGAGATCTGCCACATATTCCGGATATTCTAAAGACATACTGCTGATATCAGTGAGCCCTCTCAATCTAGTTACGCAACCTTGTGTTATTTTGAAACAGAAATCACATTTCTCTGAAGAAATTTCTTTTTTTTTCTTCTACTTTTCTTCTACGAAGTATAGGGTGAATTTTTGTAATGATATTTTATTTCTGGTGCACCTGTGAGCAGAATAATAATAATTCAGGCAGTAGCAGAAAAATGGGTCCATAGGTCTATAGGCCCTTTTTTCGGGAGAACGTTTAATTCGATTCTCCGTTTTAAAATCTACTTGCTTACGTAGTTTCGTTTCAATATCTTGTAAACAGAGGTCAGGGTAACTAATTGAATGAACCTCATACACCCTTGCTTAGTTGTAGAACTCTGAAGATGATCCTCAAAGTGAGTGAGTCCATCCAGAATGTGCACTAAAATGTAAACTGTACTCTGAAGGTAATCTTTGAAGCGCTTTGATACAGCGTCATTAAATATGTACTAAAAGAAGATAAAAAATCTTATGATGAAGAATGAGTGCAAGAGAGAAAAATTCTCTCCGGCACCGGGATTTGAACCTGGGTTTTCAGCTCTACGTGCTGCCGCTCTATCCACTAAGCCACACCGGATTCCCATTCCGATGTCGGATTGAATCTTCTCAGTTTAAGTTCCACATCTTAGGTTCCCTCTAGTGGCCTACCCTCATGTACTGCGTTATAGATGTATGACAGTGGCACATTGTCCATACATATGCAGAGGTGCACTCGTTATGAGTGACTATGTGGCCAGGATCCAACGGAGTAAGCGCCGTCTTAAACCACAAAGTGATTATTTTTCGCATATCATATATTATTACGATGTACCGGAGTACAAATGACATTTCCATGCAGAAATTCTGCGTCATCATATGATGAAGGATGAGTGGAACAGAGAAAAATTTTCTCCGGCATCGGGATTTGAACCCGGGTTTTCAGCTCTACGTGCTGACGCTCTATCCACTAAGCCACACCGGATTCCCATCCCGATGTCGGGTTGAATCCTCTCAGTTTAAGTTCCACCTCTTGGGTTCCCTCTAGTGGCCTACCCTCGTGTACTGCGTCATAGATGTATTACAGTGGCACAATGTCCATACATCTGCAGAGGTGCACTCGTTATGAGTGACTAAAAATCTTGTCTATAGAGTCACTGAAAATCTCTCATTTTGACTGATAGGAAATAATATCAGTGTATGGTATCACGATAACTCTAATAGTAGGAAGTCTATCCTGATGTGATCTAACATGTTCTTATCCGAACAATAAGTCTTGTCTCATGAGATCACTGATCTTTACTAACAGGTTTCGTGGGATCACTGACATCCTTGAACGAACAGGAAGTCTTGTTCCGTGGGATTGACACCTTTATAGCAAATGCAATATCTTTACCCGAGAATAACTAGTATTCTGGTAACAGTAACATTGAAGTTTCGTCGTATGTAATCTCTTATTAGAATCATCCCAAAGAGAGAGGACATAAGTCCAAAAAATTTAAAAATTGAGATTTCAGTGAGGCAGTGTTTTCAGAGTGTCAAGCCAACTTTCTGAATTGAAAAGGCAAGTCACTCCAATGGTAGTTGTATCGGAAAATTTTGTTCCTTGGAGAAACGTTCGAAGTCCAACATTTGAAACCTATCATAATATTTTAAGCGTTCTTGATCTTGAATGCTTATGATGTCTTGGAAACTTATGAACACATGTGCTCATTGTTGTTGCATAGGCATATTGCATAAGTTGTATTTCTGTCTATTTGTTGTTTCATAACTGATAAAGAGATAATAGAAACTGCACAACATAGTAATAAGATGGGCTCGAATCTTCCAACAATATGAAAGAGTTCGTGGTAAGAGAGGTGCAAACTGAAGATATTATAGACTTCAAAACTTGGTGGCGACATTATTATAAGGGAAACTGATTTTTGAACAAACTGCATCAACAAATACAAATCTGACTTTCAAAGTTGACTTGAATAATTTGAAGGGGAAAATTTTTCCAGGGCCGGGTATCGAACCCTTGAAATTATTCAATTCAGCTTTACAGAAAGGTATACCCGAAAGCCAGATTTGTATAATACACGTTACTGTTTGTTAACAGAAAACCACAAATTTAAGTCTCATAGAAAGTGTGCACTCAATGCTGGATTTTGCTGTTCTGTCAATCCACTTGAGGTATATGAATAAAATAGGAATAATTGAGCCGAGGTCTAGTAGAGTTCCTGTGTAGCTGAGTCGGTAGAGCGTTGGCGTGTTCATCCAAAGGTCCCGGGTTCGATACCCGGCCCTGGAACAATTTTTCCCTTAAAATTATGCATCAAGAGATGTTCCTGGGAACAAAAAGTTGCTTTTGGTATTAGAAGTTTGATGCATTTTGTGTACGATTTTGAGAAGGCAAATCGTATCGTGACATTATATATATATATATATATATATATATATATATATATATATATATATATATATACCACGATTAATGAAGCTGTTATAAAAACTTTCCAAGTTAACCAAGAAGCAGGGAAAAGAATCCCTGTCCTCCTCATCAAAGTAGCTTTCCCCCAAATAGAATTCCTGTAAAAAGCCAAAATAAATTACTTCAGGAAGGTTCTCCGTTACATACGTCAGAAGTATGAAGATTTGTACACTGAACTTACTAACTAGCCCAAAACTGAAGATGGTTAACATTGTCAGTGACTGAATGTCTTGTTAAAATCCACAGAAAGGGCACAAGTCGAAAATTTTAACAATTTATTAACACCACAATTGTTATTATGAGGCTTAAAAAAGAACAAAATAAAAAGAAACCAAAAAAAAAATAATTTTATTTCTATAAACCCTATAGCACCTTATCCATTTTTCTTAATTTCACACAACTTTTAAAAACTGGACTTAGAACCTTTCTGTTTGGGACGATTCATAAGTTCTTAGTACCACGAGATCAGTAATGTCCTTCACGGACTAAAAAAAATAGTATCGAGAGGGAAATCTCATCTCTAGGGATCACTCACATGTACCTACCCAGAATAGCAAGTACAATGGAATAACTGAGCTGTCCTCATCCGCTCAAACTGGAAGTCTCTTCCTGTGGGATCACTGGCACATAGTTGGATTGGAACAGGTCGCCTTGCTTACAAATTGTGATCTTGGTAGTTAAGTATTTCCGCTATGAAAGGAAATTTGTAATCACCGTGTCAACATCACCGTTAGTTAGAACTACGGTCGAGTCTTCATGGGAAATTGCGACTCAGAAGATCGCGGATGCATTTCTACAGCCATGGGAATAGTTCTTTTAAACAAGTGATCCATTCTGAATTCGCAGTAGACTTGTTTCGGAATTTTAGATTGCAATTATTAAATTTAATGTCCCTTTTTACTAGTAAGTTTAGTAACATAATTTGCATCTATTCTAAACCAAAACAGATAATTACAAAGATAACATTATGTTTTCATTCCGTAGCACTGATTAACATGTAGCTATAAGGAAATATATACGTGAAAAGAATTCATAACACGAAACGGACATTAAGAATTAAAATATTCGTATGGTAATCCAGTCATTGAAGCTGTGCTAGAAAAAGTGGGTGAAGAAGAAAAATGCTGAAACTGATCAGGAAGAGAAAAAGAAATTATACGTCTTGATTAGACAACTTGTAACACTATATCATTAAGGAATATAATATGTGTTGATTACTTTCACGTGTTAATATTGAACTAAGTATATAAATATCCAGTTGACTAGTTTCGACTAGGGAGCCATCTTCAGAACTGGTGGGGACCTTGCGTCTTTCTGTATATTCATTTGGTTTGCTGGGGGTGCGTTGTGTTATGTAGTGTGAAGTGAAATAGTGTGTGTGTGTTTTGAAATTCAGTTGTGTGTTGAGGATTTGTTGTGGATGTGTTTTTGTATGTCTATATATTTTGTATTTTTCTAGCACAGTCTTGTGGTTCTAGTGTATTTAGTTTCTAGTTTTTCGGTTGGATATGTAGAATTTTCATGTCTGTGTCTATGTTGCTGTAGGTGTGGTTGGCGTTTGTGATTTGTTCTGCGCATGTGGAAGTGTTGTGTGATTGATTATGGCTGTGATGTGTTCTTTGTAACATGTTTGAAAATGATCTGTCTGTCTGTCCGATCTAGAAGTTGTTGCAGCTATTGCATGCGGGTTTGTATACACCTGTTAGGTTGTATTTGTTTGTGTTGTTTGTGTGTTAAGATGTTTTTGTAGGATGTTTTGTGTTCTGTATGCGATATTGCAGTTTAATTTCTGGAATGAAGATGCGAAGTTTTGCATGTTTTTGTATGTTATTGTGATGTATTTTTCTTGTTTTTTTTGTGTTTGTGTTGTGTTTCTACGGTTTGTCTTTTTTATTATATTGTATATTATGTTAGGGTTGTATCCATTTTCTTGTGCTATGTATTTGATAGTATTTATTTCTTCTTTGTAGTCTTGCTGATTCATTGGTATGCTGAGTAGTCTTTGTACCATTGCTCGAAAGTCGAAATGCAGCATGTTTGTGTTGTATTGGGTGATTGGATGTGCTGTGTATGTGTGTGTTATTGTTGTGTGTTTTCTGTAGATTTTGAAGATGTGCTTGTTATTAACTTTTGTTATTGTAATGTCTGGGAAGTTTATGGATTTGTTGTTTTCGATTTCTAATGTGAAGTGTAGCTTTGGGTGTATTTTATTTATGTGTTGGTGTAGGTTTTTGAATCTGTCTTTTGTTTCCTTGGTGTAGTGTTAGTATGTGGTCTATGTGTCTGTTCCAATATATGATGTCTGCGTGTTTGTTGTTGTCTTTGTTTAGTGTGTATATCTGTTCTATAGGATGTCACAACAAAAACGCCGGATTTAATAATGTGAATAAATGCAATAAATATAGATAACAGAGCAGATAGTAGTGCTGCCAACTCAACAGTAACAAGATATTTTTGAGACATTGCGCCATTGTCTTGTTGTTGGTTTGACAACGATTTTATTTATTCTATTATTAACTGTTCACATTATTAAATCCGGCGTTTTTGCTGGGACACCTTTTATATTCTATATGAATATTTCTGCTAATATGCTGGAAATGGATGATCCCATAGGCAACTTAGTTCAAAATTAACACGTGAAAGTAATCATCACATATTATATTCCTTAGTGAAAACGAATTGTCTGGGTCGCTGGCTAAGAAGAAACTGCCTATTGAAGAATGCACTGGAAGGAATGGTGAACGGAAAAAAAGTTCGGGACAGAAGACAGTATCAAATATTACACAATATTAAGATACAATGATCTACATCTACAAGGAGACTAAGAGGAGGGCGAAATGCTGGGTATGCAGTGAAGAACCTATCCTTTCGCAGACAATTATGAACGAATGAAAATTAATCCAGTCATTTGTTAGTTTAGTAGAAGAAATCAATAACAGATAACGGAAAGTTCAGTTTGTGGTATTGGTGGGCTCTGTCCAAGAAAAGAGACGCTTGGAATTTATAAACAAGTAATTCGGTCGGGGTTGCAATTCGATTGTTTTTTTTTTCTCAGGCATAGTTTTGAAATTTTATGAGTTTATATTATAAAATAAGCACAGTTTCCATTTCTTCCAAAGAGACAAAATGCCACCGAATTTAATGATTTCTTGCGGACCAACATTACAGTTTAATAAACGTGAATGGGAATTGAAATATTTTCGACTATATATTATCTTTAGGACCTATAAAAATTTTGGTAAAATCCGCTTTACGAATTTAGAAGTTACTGTAATGGATTCAGAACTACACTTCTGTTAATATTATTGAAATATAGCCGAAATCTTGTTCAGTTCAAAAAGGTCTTAACAAATTATTATGTCTTAATCTTTTATTTTTATTTACATTAATTTCTTTTACCGATACCGCATACCTTTTTTCCATTTCTGATATCCTTGTTTCTCTATACCACTTAATATTTTGCTAACTATACAGTTTTACTAAGCACAGAGGTGGTAACTGTAAATTTTATGAAAAGAAATGAAATAATAACGTAGGCTATAGGAATTATATGGTGTATTTTGCATCTAATACTATAGTTTTATGGTCCTATCGAGGCTCTACATACCTTAAAAATTATGTACAACTAGGGATACGTATCATACATGTTACACCTACTAAGCCTTTTAGTGCTATTATCTCAGAACTAACTAGATTACAATTACCCCCTTTGTGCTTAGTAGGTCAGAATAGTCCTACAGTACAACATTTCAGTTGAACGAAATTCTTCTTGTTAACTTTCATTAATCTCATTTTCTCCGTTCTCTGTTATTGATTGATAATATTTTAATTTAATTTGACTAGCATTCTCACATTTAAAACATATACAAGGTGATTCAGAAGTCCGGCGACATAGACAAACTCAGTTATTAATGCAGATAGCTAAAAATGGAAACAGGGGAAAGTTGTTGAAAATGTGTAGTTTTCAATCTAATGTGTTTGGATTTTCAGCTTAGAATACACCGTTTTGAAATAAGACCATGGAGAGAAATGGAGCTTGTGAAACGGACAGATAGAATAGGAAAGAAAGTTTTGCTATAATAGGAGGAATGGGTTAAGATATAATAATGCTGAAACTGATCAGAAAGAGAAAAAGAAATCGGCTAGGTCACTGACTGAGAAGAAACTGCCTATTGAAGAATGCACTGAAAGGAATGGTGAACGGGAAAGAAGTTCGAAGCAGAAGAAGATATCAGATGATAGACAACGTTAAGATGTATGGATCGTATGCAGAAGAGATGAACAACGATCGAGAAAGCGAGACTAACAGCGCCCGCAAAGCCGAAATCCCGCACGACAATATTGACTACATCGCGTCGTAGACGTAAAGACTGCTTGTGAGTGTTTCGAGACGTCGAGATTGATCATTCCCGAAGTCCCGAACGTCAAGTAGCCTTGAATCGCCACAGTTGTTTATACCAGTCTGAACTTTTATCTACTTTGGCAACTGTTATATATGTATACGTAAACAATCAAGTATCCTATTTGAAACATCATCTATAGCTTTCAGTGTATAATAATCCGTTCCCCAATCTTTATTTAATTACTAGGCGCTTGTTAGAAGGCTAGGAATTATCTTTTCATATGTTTGAGATCAAGTGTGCAAACTCAAGTAAAAAGATATAAATGTTATGCTTTATGTTTCTTAGAAATTCAAATTTATTTGAGAGTTGTTTTTTTTTCTATTTATATAATCATAGGTAATATATAATAGAATGATTCAGTACCTATCGGCGAAATACAACATAGAAAAAATCACAGTTACCGGTCTCTTCTTCGGAGCGAGAGGCACCATTCCGAAAGCCTTTGTAAAGTGGAGGGAAAAATACAAGCTGACGAGAGATCTTCAAGATGCCATCGTCACCACCATAATACAATTTTCTGTAGCGATATTTCGTCAGCATCTTTATGGTGTACATTCAATTTATATTATATTTGGTTCTATTTTTTTCTTATGTCTTAATCAATTTTGTCTGAAACCTGTTTATATAATTTTTCATTTTAAATTTTATTGTGAGCTATCCTGTGTCGCAGGGCAAACCCAAAATATTGGGTCAGACCACTAAATTAAAAAAAAAAAAAATTAATAACTAAGATACTGTTCTATTTTGTCTTTTTTTCTCACTTAAACATTTATAATGTTATTTATTTCAATAATGTATGTTATTCAAAGTTACGAAATCTTTCCACGCCGACCAAATGCTATATCGAGAATGATGAGCGAGACTTGAAGGGCACGAGAATGACGAGACGAGTATCGAAAGACAAATGCAACGAACACAGCGAGCGAGAGCGGCAGTAAGTTTTGTTCATCTCTAGTTTGCAGAGACCAATAGGAAGGCAGTAAATAGGGAAGATTGGAGAATGCTGCATTTGCAGTGAAAGACATGTCCTTGGGCAGGAAACTATGAATAAATGAATACTAACTACCACTTTAAAGACAAAATCTAGGTGCGTACGTCATGGAGTTGCATGCGACGCAGTGTCCACTCAAGAGTCAAACATAGGCACGTGAATATGGAGACTGCCTTTACTTGCCTGCATTCGTAGGAGGCTGAGTGGGCTGCTGCTGCTGCTGCTGCTACTAGTAATGGAACCCATAACTTTCCAGGCCTTCGCGATATTACCAATTATCTCAACTTAAGTCGCGTGTGAGTAAACATGTTGCAGTACTGAGTGGATTAATTTATTTGTAAGTGAACGCGTAGAAAGTCACAGCTTTCCTCTCGAGCGCAGTTACGTGTGAAACAATTCCTTCTTGACACGCAACCATACCTGATTAACGAAGCAGGCTTTCTCGGAGTACTGCGACTCTAAATGGCCTCTGCCTTATATTGCATGAAAAAAAGGTTTCCACTGTAGTGAACATGTCTGAAGAGAATAACATTTCTGTAATTCGATCTACATTTGTTAGTGGATATTTTTGTTGACTTACCGAATAGGTACTTGAATGGAAGAATAAGCTTTCCACGCCGAAGATTTGTGAGCAAAGACTGTGTTGGTGCAGATTCTCTCCTAGTATTTCCATTTCTAGACCATACATTCATAAATTTATGGTAAATCATAATCACCAATATCACTGGTGTAGTGAAAGAGGGAAACTAATGGACCCACTCATCTTCTTAAAGACAAACTTCGTGAGACCCAAGTCGAAAGCTTCACGAAGGACATAAATGTGGGAATTTTTGAAGTTGATGCTAATTCCAGAGTATTTAGGTATGATAACAAGACATTTTAAATGAAACTATTAAACATTTAAATAAATATTATTGCAATAATGAAATTGCAGAAAATGGGGTATAATCAGTGGCGTACGCAGAATTTTGTCAAGAGGTGGTATTGTTAAAAGTATTTACAATTTACTTTATCGGTATTTTAAATTTAGTGTTTTATTATTATTATTATTATTATTATTATTATTATTATTATTATTATTATTATTAAAAATTTGAACCGTCAGATGTACAAAACAAACGAACGTTTCACAATAAAGTCAGAATTCAAACAAACGAACGGGTGAATACTGCTCTTAAAATGAGTTTAAAATCGACAATGCACAATATTTAACATCTGCACTGAAGGTAGGAGGGCTATGCCATATGTTCATTTAGATTTTGTAACTCTGATAATGAAAAACTGGAGCAAGGAAAACGATTATGGATAACATATTTTTCAAATATAAATGTCCTTTTTTTTAGTTTGAGGAGGGGGATTCAAGCACGGTAACCCCCCTTTTGTATGCTCCTGGGTATAATAGATGCGTGATTTGGGAAGTAATAGTGGATTTCAGGAAATCCCTATGATTACGTATGATGTCAGTAAAGGAATTACGGTAATGAAATTAGTATGAATAAATACAATTTGCTGTAAAATTTAAAATGTGTCTAATGAAAGCATAAAATAAGCTATAAATAACAGTCAATTATCCAATAATAATAATGATGATTATGATGATAATAATAATAATAATAATAATAATAATGATAATAATAATGCCTGGTGTTTCAGTGTCGTTTGGGATAATTACAAAGTTCTGTTTTTCCAGGTGAGTGTCAGGTGATTTATGGTGAATCTTCGGCCCCATCTCAGCAAATGCCATCTATCACCAATTCTATAGACGCTAAATAACCTAGTAATTGATACAGTATCGTTAAGTAACCGAAAAAAAATAGAACAGTAAAGAACTGTTTTTGAGCCGTAGACAGCAATTAACGGTTATACTACATAGGCCTATAAGCACATGAGAATATCCTGTAAATATTATTATTGCTATTGTGCGGGTGTAATGTCAAGCTTGTATTAACTTACTATAGTTACGCATGCATTGTGCATGCGTCTGTTTTGCGTCCATTTCAAAGAACAACAGGATAATATTGTTTTTAAACATAATGTATATTGTAGCTCCAGACAGATTATAATAAACTCTTCCAAGTATATATGTATGTCTGCAAACTCTCCTCGTATTTAAGAATGGACTCGTTCGCAATAAGCATTTCCATGGCAACCGAACTGAATTTCCATTCTCCTAAATATTTTCATTTTTTATAGTAGTGTATATTGGGTGTTCATTTCAAAATGTGTCATGACGTCACTGTTGTGAGTCAGCGATTTGAAGCGAGTTTCAGCTTTTATGTCAGAGAAGTTGCCTATTATTCAAGGCGTTCAATCTGAACTTGAGAACGTGTGCGGTATAACTTGAACCTCGTAGCAAGAGATGGCGGTCAGTACGGTCTGTGTGCTACCATAACCTCTTTGGAACTGTGTTTTGCGCGGGCAAGTCGTACGCAGGGTATTTGTTGTCAATGGTTGCGTACGGCAACATTCCACAATACAAATCAAATGCTCCGAGTCCATGTTGACCGTCGAAGTTAATGTCAACAAATACTGTACGTAAGTAATCGTCTTAACCCTCTCCCCATATCCCGATAGTAAGAAAAAAAAACTCGCCTCAGTACGTGTTTTCAAACAGTTCACATTCCTGCCACTACCGGAGTTACGGTACGTATCGGTAAGTACTCTTCTGAATGAACGCCGTACTTGCCAGGCAACTTCTTTGGCACATAGGTAATACTCCTCTGCGGAAATGTAGGAAGATTGAATTCTCTAGGCTCATCGGCTAGCCACATGACGACATACAGCGAGCCATGACACACTTTGAAATGAACACGCAGTATAGGTTGAATACAGATGTTACACAGTCAAAAGTATGTAGTATTGCGAGCGTACCGAACTACGAAAAATTGAAACCTACTCGGAAAGGATAATGATGAACTACATGATAATAATGATGATAGTAATGAACTACAGACGATATTTCTTTTGGGGATCAGGTCAGCAGAGGGACGTGGAAGACTGAGGGTAAGATGGTTGGATAGACAGTGAAATGGGAGGACTGCAGTCCGAAGTAGAGACGAATGTCGAAAATCGTGAATACGCCATTCATAGTTATCTGCCTAAATATTGTGGTGTCAAAGAAGGAAACCAGATGGTTGAAACACCATGTTTTTGACGCATATTTATAACACTGGAAACGATGAAATTAAATTTATGAATGATATCGCTCCCCCCTTCCCCCCCTTAAAAATCGCTGTGTTTTTTTTTCGTTCGGAGCAAAATAAGATTTGTGTAGCATGGTCACGAATATGTAGAAAAGTCGAATTCCAATGCGAGCTCAACTAATTAAATTTATTAGCACAGATTTGGAGTCATCCCAGCTTTCATTCATGACCTATTGAGCATAAAAGTGGCCATCTAAATAGTGAGCATCAAGTCGCACGTAAGCCCGTAAGGGGTAAATTGCGTGACGTGTGCGGTCTCGTAGAAATCTCTAAAAAGTAACCGAAAATATTTTGCCATAAGAAGAGTTCTCAGCCGTAAATAATAACGCACTGTGTGCACTGCTTTTTTGTTGCTGTAATACACAGGGTTGTGGTATATTAATTGTTTTAAACAGTAATAGCATACCTGTGGAGTAACAGTTAGCGCGTCTGGCCGCGAAATCAGGTGGTCCGGGTTCGATTCCCGGTTGGGGAAAGTTACCTGGTTGAGGTTTTTCCGGGGTTTTCCCTCAACCCAATATGGGGAAATGCTGGGTAACTTTCGGTGCTGGACCCCGGACTCATTTCACCGGCATTATCATCTTCATCTCATTCAGACGCTAAATAACCTAAGGTGTTGATAAAGCGTCATGAAATAACCTACTAAAATAAATAAATAATCGCATATTCATCTTGAAATAAATATCGATATTGAAATTGTTTATTCCGCAATACCAGGTCTTTACTTTGTATTACTGTAATGTTGAATTGCACTTTATACAATCAAATACAGTAATTATTCTTTTATATACTACGATTTATGAAACATAAAATTGAGAAAAAAATAATGATAAGCCCATAATAACTCAGATAATATTCCAGCGCATTATTGATAGCATATATTTGTTTAGGCCTACATAAGTTTGGAAGTGAGGTTTCTACACAGGGCGTATACGATATAAACTGCCAAAAAAAAAAATACTGGCGGTAGAGCATAAATAACTAAAGGAAAAAGTAGATAATGTTTTCCTGTAATGTTGTTAATTACTAAGGCTTAAAGAAATTTAATCTTTATTTACAGCTTTGAGAGATATTAGTTTAAAATTAACTTAAATAATTCAATTGAATTTCTTGTTTACATTGGAAATAAAAATTTATCAATTAGTTCCTATTCTTTGTCATATAATAAAAATAAATATTCTAGGTTTTCCCAGGAAAAAATGTGTTTTGTGGACCTAATTTTTTTTGAAAATAAGAATAGACAGTCATTACTTACTTTGCTCGAAACGTACGCTGCTGAGTAGTCGTTTTTTTTTCACTATTGTGTATTGGTTATGTGTTGGGTGCAAGGTCATTGGCAATGACACTCATGCTCAGTCGAAATGTAAACGAATATTTGTCTACTATCGATCTTAATGCTATGGATCGGTGACAATAACGAAAAAATTAATTAAAAATGTAAATTTTATTTTTAACTCTAAAAAGTGAAATTATGTTTCAGTTTTATTAATCTGTGCTTATTTTGGCTGTATGACAATTTAAAGCCCTTCACGACGAATTTACAGGGACCAGCGCTTGCGTGGAGCTGCAGGTCTTTAGACTAACATTCAGCTGTTACTCACACAGACTTTGTTTTTCATTCTAATTAATTTTACTTTTCATTCAGTTCATATTTAACGCTGTTATGTACGAGAAAAAAATGTGTGTAGTAGCTCTGTATAGGAAGGAAGAATATCGATACAATATACGGTGTTAAAAAAGTATCTAACATTTTAGGAGGTGATAGTAGGCTATGTATCAAAACAAGAAAAAATCTAATAAACATTGGTCCTACAGCACATACTTTCTGAGATCTGAAAACTTGTTCATAGGCTGTGCTCAATGTGACGTCCATTTATGGCAATGCATTTTTCTGCCCTAAAATACAGCAGGTTACCAGATAATCATACCGTAGTTGACAACCCTGACATGGAATACTGATACGTCGCAAGGAATACTGAAAAGAAAAGTTTGGTTGCGGATATGAGAAGGGTTCAGCAGAGATGGTGTTGTGAATTTTCGTAATCAGCGTGTGTGGGCTGATGAAAATTCCCATGCTCTTGAAGAAACAAGGCATCAGAACCGAATCTCAATCAACGTATGGGCAGGCGTTCTTGGCGATAGATTAAGGGCCATATGTGCTACCACAGAGATTAACTGGGGATCGTTATCAGGATATTCTTGTTAACGTATTGCCTACCTTGCTGGGGTATGTGCCATGTCAGCAAAGACTACAAATGTGGTTCATGCATGATGGGACACCAACACATTTTTTCCGCAATGAGCGTGAACACCTGGCGCTGACATTTCAGGACCGCTGGATTGATTAGGGAGGCTCCACACCTTGGCCTGCTCGTTCCTCAAATCTAATCCCCTAGACTTGTGGTTATCAAGAACAACCAGATCAATTTCAAAGAGTGCGTGATTCCTTATGCCGAAGGGCAGAGGAATACATTGCAATGAATGGACGTCACATTAAGCATCTTCTATGGACAAGTGTTCAGATCTCAGAAAGTATGACTGTGTTGTGGGACCCATGTTTATTTGACTTTTTTTCTTGTTTTGATGCATACTAGCACCTCCTAAAATATTGGATACTTTTTTAACACCCTGTATATCATATACATGCTGTACTTTGATATTCGTTTTATCGATTTTCCAATTTTTAACATTTTGTAACATTCAAAATGCTCCAATGAATGCCGTTTTCCTCTAATCTCAGTGAAATCTTGCACAGACGTCCAAGAAAACATGTGAAGTAAACTGACTCAAGTGTTTTCTTCTGCTGTTAAAAGTATTCAAATCACCATATGTTGAGAATGTGATAAGTTATATTGAAATTGAAAAATTAACAACTGAGAGGTAAGTTTTATAACAATGCATAAAATTAAATTAATAATCAATGTATAATTACTGACCATAGCATTTCTCAATATCGTAAAAGGTAAACATTCTTTTTCTCACAAAGTAATTGGAAACATATAGAAACCAATCTTCTTAGCTATCAAATTCGTGACTCCAGAAAAAATGTCAGTAATTAAGTTTACTTTATTGTGATCTAAATCACGCTGTTTTAACAGCAAGATCTTCCTATGAATAACCATTTTTAAAGTCCTAATAATATACTACGACAGAATTAATAGGCCTAATATTGAATAGACTCGTTTGGAACCTGTTTCAGGTTATTCTAAACCACATAATCCAGAATATCGCCTTACTGTGAAATATTATCTGGACGAATGAGGACAAGGTGTTTTGAATTGACGCAAGATAACAACTGTGTTTATGTAGAATATTGTCTAGGATGTCAATATGAGGAATTAACGTACAGAAGAAATTTAGGGAAAATTTAAAACTATGCAGTTACATTTTACTCGAAACCCTGAACTTAATTAATAGTTGATTTTCTGTTAGCTTCGATATTCAGTTTCTGTCACATACTGGGTGTTGTACCCTTTATTCCCGAATATGGCAGAGATCGTTCTTGAATTAAAATTCCACCTTGTTGTAGAACTAGATGGGAGTTATCTACTATGTCATCGAGGACATGTATTCTCTGGGACGAACGACTAACAAACTATTCAGTCCTAATTTCAGATATGTTGGCAAAAAACTTCTTTGTTACGGCTAGCAGCTTATGTCATTATTAAATTTAGTTTATGCGCGTGGCAATGCATAATATACGCAAAAGGAAATGCTTCTCCTACTATTGTTCGGACATCGCAATGTTTGCCATTACCGCGCTTGCTCTGTCATTAGTCAGAACTTTGGGAAACAATTTTACAGTACATATATAAAGTCCCTCACAATTTCGGTTAGACCTCTGATGACGCAGCGATACAGCGTCGTGATTACAGGGAATCGTGCATGTCCAGAATCTTTCCACGAATTTGAATTGTCAGTACAGTTATTAAATCTACAAAAGTAATACATTTTCTTCAGTTTATAGACTATTATTATGGTGTTATCACGAAATAATGAGATGTTATACCACTCAGTGTGAAATTTCACTATTATAATATATGAAGTTTTTTTTGATAAAAAGGATGTTTCAGAAATACTTCGACAAACCTTGGAGGCATGTTTCTCATACCAAAACAAAACAAAAAAAGTTCACATAAACATATGTCCGAAAATCCTTAGTTTTTTTTTTTTTTTTAGTTATTAGTGAACGAACATAATGAGACATCTATTAGAAATTGTCAGCTTGATAGCAAATGTTGCAACTTTAATCAATTTAGAAACTCATAAGAAATGTTCAAAATGTAACAAATGACAAATGACTGTAGTAAACAAGTCTCCTTGGTAACACATAGCCTCTAGGATACAATGAGTGCATCAGCAGACATGTATCGATAACATCATTCGATTATCTAACACAATGAATATTATTATCGGTTACAACTTAAATTGAGTTGTTGGATTGCACCTCGAAACGCGTTGAACGTAAACTTTCATTGTTACGAGTTTCTGAATTGATTAAAGTTGCAATACTGGCTACCAAGCTGACAATATCTAACAGATGTTTCATTATGTTCTTTCATTAATAAATAAGAAAACTAAGGATTTTCGGACATATGTTTATATTAACTTTTTTCTTGTTTTGGTGTGAGAAACATGCCCCCAAGGTTTGTCAAAGTATTTTTGAAATACCCTGTATATTTGGAAGTATATTATAACCTAAAAGAAGTTTTATTCAATTTAGCCTACTGTATAGTCTTAATTCACATAATCTAAAATTTTATAATATCACATTTCTAAAATAATTGATTTCTTCTTATCAGAATTAATGCCAGGGTGTCTCTAAATTAGACCGGAAAACTTTAAGATCGAATAGATTTTTTTTAACACTTATTGTTAAGAAACAAATGGACTGCAACGTTTCGTTTCAGTGCAACATGATTCTATGTCATTCATTGGGCGATTTTACGAGTCAGGATTGAGTTAATAAGTTATTTGAAAACGAAAGAATGAATTAATTTAATAAACAAACCATTTAATATTACAGGTATTAATTTGATCCAAAAATACAGAAAAAACTAACAAAGCACGGCAAGAGTAGAAAAAAACACTTTCTGCAATGTTAAATTATCAGTCTGAATCGAATACACTGCATCCCACTTATTCTTTAACAAAAAAATACTTTCAGAAAGTGTCGGCCTCGGTAGTGTAGTCGGTATAGCGCTGGCCTTCTATACTCGAGGTTGTGGGTTCGATCCCGTCCCAGGTCGATGGCATTTAAGTGTGTTTAAATGAGACAGGCTCATGTTAGTAAATTTGCTGGCATGTAAAAGAACTTCTGCGGGACAAAATTCCGGCACATCAGCGACGCTGATATAACCTCTGCAGTTGCGAACGTCGTCAAATAAACCATGGGCTAATTTAATTTTATTTCAAAGAGTTTATCTATCCGATTCCAAAGTTTGTCGATCTAATTTAGAAACATTCATTTTGCAAAATTACAAGTAAACTCATCCTTAGAGTATAAATTGAGAAGTTGGCTACATAGCTAACGTTCGAATTATGACTCATGGAAGATAAGTCTGAGCGAATAGGTGACATTCATGTTAGTCGCAAATATAAGACTTGAGGTTAGTCGCAAAGTTAATATTTAGCGATAGTAAAGCCTTGGTTTTTCTGAACCGACGCATGCGGGTTGCGAGGTACGAGACCCGCCTCGCACAAATCCGGACTACACGAGAGAGAGAGAATGGTTTCTATAACTGTGAGATGCGAGGTCTGCATACCTCGCAGTTATAGAAACCACTCACTACCTCTCGTATAGTCCGGATTTGTGCGCAACCCGCATGCGTCAGTTCATTTATTTTATTTTATTGGGTTATTTTACGGCGCTGTATCAACATCTAGGTTATTTAGCGTCTGAATGAGATGAAGGTGATAATGCCTGTGAAATGAGTCCGGGGTCCAGCACCGAAAGTTACCCAGCATTTGCTCGTATTGGGTTGAGGGAAAACCCCGGGAAAAACCTCAACCAGGTAATTTGCCCCGACCGGTATTCGAACCCGGGCCACCTGGTTTCGCAGCCAGACGCGCTGACCGTTACTCCACAGGTGTGGACGCGTCAGTTCAGAAAAAACCAAGGCTTTAACGTTTCTCCTGCCCATTTCCTCCCGTATATGCCCACTCTCCTTGTTCACACGTTACAATACATCCTCAGTGGGTTCAAAGACTTGTCTGAAAACAGCAACTTTCAAGGGCAGGCGGAATTGCGTTAGTGCCCACTTCAAAATGAACTCCGAGTACAGGCTTATTATTTAAAATACATTAGAAAGAAAATATGTGAAACGTTTATAAATGATTTTAAGTTAAGAGTAATGTTATTTTTATTTCAGAATAACACGGAGTTTACTGAATCTCAGAACGTCTGGGAGCAGCACCACCTGTCCTTCAAGGTCTTGAGCTACAATATCCTGATGATGTTACTTGTAAGTAGGTCCGAAATGTCGGAGATATTGAGTCTTAATATACGGTTAAAAACCCAAAATTGTCACTGTGATAACCTAAAATCTGATAAAACGGTCAAATATTCTGGTTACATTTCATGCAATTAGATCATTTCTGCCAGTTGAATTAGACCAAATCTTAACATAGAGTGTTTGAAACTTGACCGTGTTAGTACAATATGCAATAGCTAGACTTATTTTGTAGAAAAAAACCTGGTCATTAATTTCCAAACAATGTATACATAGGGCTAATTTTCATTCTCTTTTCAAGGTCCTCATTTCTGTAGAGAGCGCGGTTAGTCTCTTATTCTTATTTTGGATTTGTAATAATTTTTACAAAATACATAAATTGGAATATTGCTGTGTTACTTTATGCAAAAGCAAGAGAGAAGGTAAATTTTTATTATTATTATTTTTTAAATTTTCACTTGGAAAACGATTGAGAGGCAAATTATTGCAGGCTTTTTCCAGGCAAAGTAAATACTAGAGATGAACAAAACTAACTGCCGCACTCGCTCGCTGTGTTCGTTGCATTTGTCTTTCGACTCTCGTCTCGTCATTCTCGTGCCCTTCGAGTCTCGCTCATCATTCTCGATATAGCATTTGGTCGGCGTGGAAAGATTTCGTAACGTTGAATAACATACATTATTGAAATAAATAATATTGTAAATGTTTAAGTGAGAAAAAAAAGACAAAATAGAACAGTATCTTAGTTATCAAAATGTTATGGTTCTATTATATGATATTACCTATGATTATATAAATAAAAAAAAATTCTCAAATAAATTTGCATTTCTAAGAAACATAAAGCATAACGTTAATATCTTTTTACTTGAGTTTGCACACTTGATCTCAAACATATGAAAAGAAAATTCCTAGCCTTTTAACAAGCGCCTAGTAATTAAATAAAGATTGGGGAACGGATTATTGTACACTGAAAGGTATAGATGATGTTTCAAATAGGATATTTGATTGTATACCTATACATATATAACAGTTGCCAAAGTAGATAAAAGTTCAGACTGGTATAAACAACTGTGGCGATTCAAGGCTGCTTGACGTTCGGGACTTCGGGAGTGATCAATCTCGACGTCTCGAAACACTCATGAGCAGTCTTTACGTCTACGACCCGATGTAATCAGTATTTTCGTATGGTTTTCGGCTTTGCGGGCGCTGTTAGTCTTGCTTCTCGATAGATGTTCATCTCTGGTAAATACCATTATATTCACTGTGTTTAATCTAGTAAGCTTGCTAGAAGCCTCATAATTTAAATATGTTCCAAACATCTCAATATTCTTCAAACTCTTTAATGTCTATAGATAATAATGTCTCCATAAGTCTGACTCTCTTTATTTCATAAGTAACAATATTCAAGTAATGTCATAATATTTAATCCTAAGAGATGGTGGTAGACTATGTGAACTAACTGATCACTTTGTAGTTTGTGGTGAACACTTTTTGAATAAAAAGTAAAAATGACACGAAAATATATTTACTGAGATTAAATACCATTTTTCAGTCTTTGTAAACCACCCGTCACGCAAACACAATATTAAGAGTAAATAAAAGAGATGGTAGCCTATTACAACAAAGCTTAGAAAGTGAACAAAGTTTAATATTGCTAAAGAAAGTTAAAACTAATAGGAATAGTGACATGTATAGAAGCCTTCTTGTGTTAAAGAAATTGAAAACATTGTTATATCGATTGGTGTTTAATGTTTGCTCTTCTGTCATATTTCGTAAAAACAAGAAAGTTTTGAGTTTAAAACATACAAAACGGAAATTAAAAATCCAACGTAAAACATTTCACGTAGCAATAAGAAAAATAAAATCGCACTTCAAAGAAATGTTGGACAAAATGCAGAAGATGATCTTGCTCTGTAAAATGGCGACATAAAAGCATTATTTATCGGAGGAAAATTCAACGTCTTTGTAGAAATTAATTATCGCTGGATTCAGCCTAGCACATGCATATAAATTTGTTCGTAGTTTGCATAAATCCACTTATTATTTTCTTATCAATAGTAAGTTTATTATTTAAGATCATTTCATAGAAATGCTACTAACTTTTGTTAGTAAGAATATGCTTTCTGAAAGTTTTGTTAATTTTGCAAATTACATGAGGAAAACCATGTTACATTTACACTACGGAAAAGTTCCTCTCCATCTATACAGACCAACAATCAAATTACACCCGAAACTGAAGGTGTGAAATATTTAGGAAAGCATCTAGATAGCCGGCTAAACGAAACCAACTAAATCTTAAATTTAGAAAATTACACTGGTTAATCGGACGTAAATCACAACTATCAACAGCAAATAAATTAATTCTCTCTACCAGGCCTGGGCACTAATACTTCAATGAGTCACTGCAGACCACCCATTAACTCCCTCCCTTCTGGGATACGAGCAGACAGGAAGATCAGTGACGGATTATATCAAGCGGGCATCATAGCTTTTACGAACTTTCGGCTCTCGCTGGTCACCTAAAATCTATCACTGATGCACAGAGCTTTACTGCACGTGCAAGCGAAAAGGACATGGACGAGGGTTTCTCCGTCCCTTTCACTTCCCCTCTTATGCCAAGGACTATTCTATACAGTCATTCCATGCCTGTTTGATCGTACGGAATTCAACGTTGGGGCACTGCAAGCAACTCTACCATCTTGATACTATACTGGAGAGCTTCCAATCAAAAACACTGCGAACAATATTGGCAACATCCTTTAATATTTATAACAACAGATAATTCTATCATGATTTTCACATCTCAACATTCAAGCAAGAAATAGCAAATTACAATCTGACGATTCAGAAACGTTTAAATAACTGTCAAAATTTATTAGCAGTGAATTTATTGGAAAACAGTACTCTTCACCTAAACGGGCTTGTTGTTTCTTTCTTTTTAGATTTAATCTACAAGTTCAAACATTAATTTTAATTTTTGTGATAATGTTAAGATACTTTTATCATTGTTACTTATTGATCACATTGTTGATCAGATTATAATTTTGCTGAAAAAAATATACAAAGTGTTCAAAGTTTTATACAAAAACTGTTCGAGATAAACTACAATATACAATATGGTAACACTGTTCGAAAAACGTTAGTTATTTAGGCATACAAGGTGTCACAATAAACTTTATTTCTTTAAATGTCACCCTATATTAAAATTTAGATATTCCGAATCTCCATTAAATTTTCCATATGAACGTTTAAAAATTTTACCCATTTACTCATTTCATGTCTTTCAACTATTTATTAAACTTGTTTCGTGGACTTCAAACTTGAGACAAATACTCATGTCGAGTAGACCATACAAGTAAACAAAACACTATGACTAACCAAACTTTATCGCAGACGCTCAAAATAAGAACCATTCACAGCCAAACAATGTCCCAGTCTATCACGAAAAAGTCCATTGTAGATATGAGATGAAGCAGATCAGTCATGTAACTGTGGAAAAGACAATGGACTGTTTTTATGATAGACTTGGACATTGTTTGGATGTAAATGGCCCTCATTTTCAGAATATGTTGTAAAGTTTGGTTAGTAAAAGTTTTTTTTTTTTAAATTTTATTGCCTGATTTTACATACTTATTTGTCTCAAGTTTAAGGTTCACAAAACAATTTAATAAATAGTTAAAATACAGGAAGCGGATGAATGGGTAAAATTTCTGCACATTCATACGTAAAATTTAATGGAGATTCGGAATATATGTAAATTTTAATAGAGTTCCATTTAAAAATAGAAAGTTTACTATGATATCCTGTATGCCTGAATAACTAACGTTATTTGAACATTGGTATCATATTGTGTGACTTATCTCCAACGGCTTTTGTATATAACTTTTTTTTTTTTTTGTAAAATTAAAATTTAAGAAGTTATGAATAATATGCAATACTTTTTGAACACTCTGTATATATAAAAACGTATAACCGGCCATTCATAAGCGAGTATTGTAGTAACGTGAGAGTGGGGATGATGACTAGTGCTTGTTGCGACTGACGATAAAAATACGAGGCGGACAGAGTGAAGCTTTGTTTTGGCTATAAATGAGCAGATCTTTTCTATAGATGTAGGTCTAGGTCATAATGAAGGGGAATAACAATAACAATATTATAATACGTACTGGCATTCTCGAGGGCGCCGATGTTGGGATCCTGGGACTGCGTGTGTATCTTGTCGCGGGACACGCAGCAGCTCCAGAGGAGGCCCCCGCTGCACAGGTCGAGGGGCTTGCCCCCCGCCAGCACGCACGAGATGCTGAGGCCGCAGTCGAATTTGGCGCTGTTGTACCAACATGTCTGGGGGATCACTGCGAACACAGTAAAACATGATGACCAAGGT
The DNA here is from genome assembly GCF_040183065.1 of Periplaneta americana. Classification (NCBI taxonomy): domain Eukaryota; kingdom Metazoa; phylum Arthropoda; class Insecta; order Blattodea; family Blattidae; genus Periplaneta; species Periplaneta americana. The sequence goes on along the minus strand of NC_091131.1, from coordinate 64,351,064 downwards.
TTATGGTGGACATGTAGATATCTTGCCCTCTGTCGTTTTAGATTGGAAAATGTTGACGATTGTGTTTTGTACGGGTTGTACAAAATGTTCTAAGGAGGATTATACAGAGTGGTTCAAAAGTCCCAGACCATAGGCAGATTATGGTAACTGTGAAATGTATGTATTGGCCGTAGGGAACACATGGAATGGGCTCCACGATCCACGGATTTGAATGCAATGTACTTTTCAGTATGAGGCTACCTCAAAGCAAAAGTGTACAATGTGAAAATCAGGGACAAACTGCATCTGCGTAAGTGAATTCCTGATGATGCATCCTACGATACTTGGATGAAAGCCTAAAGATGAGTATTGACATCGGTGGCCGTCACATTGAACAAATATTGTAATCCAACCTATGATAAGGAACTTTTCGGCCATCCTGTAGACTTAATAATAATAATAATAATAATAATAATAATAATAATAATAGTTTTATTTTCCCTGGCAGAGTTAAGGCCATCAGGCCTTCTCTTCCACTCAACCAGGATCAAATCACATACAGAAAAATACATACCGGTATACAAACATTAACTTAAAAATAATAATAAACATAATAAAGTAAAAAAGAGAGATTGAATACATACACACAATCAGTATTAACTTTAAAATAATAATAATAATAATAATAATAATAATAATAATAATAATAATAATAATAATATGTATAATAAAAAAGACAATACATAATCACAAACAGGAAAATATATTCTAGTATACAAGACTTCGACAAGAGAGCTTATTTACTAAATAAATAAGACATTTCTAAGAAATATAAGACTCAAAAGCATTGTCCTCGAAGTTATAGGCGATTTTTTATGACAAAGTAGCAGAGTAAAACTACAATACGTGGAATGTGCAGAACAAAACATATCATTTTAATATGGTCACATCTTATGCGTAGGTGGAATAACGTCATTCGATGTGCTAGCATTCAAGGCTAATCAGCTGCTTGGAGATATTAATCAATGGATTACGAATGCGTGTCAGCAAATTCCTGAGCAAATAGGAATTCTCTAAACAACACTTCCTTCGGTGAGACGAGCAGCTAAGCATTGTTCAGAATTAACTAAAACCACATAAAACACTTGTAGTGATAGTGGTAGTGACAATGGTGGCAGTGACAGTAGCAGCAGCATTACTACTAAATAATAATAATAATAATAATAATAATAATAATAATAATAATAATAATAATAACAATGATAATTATAATAATAAAGTTGAATGTCTCAAATCGATCACTTTGTAATAAAAGTAACACTATGGATTATTGTCATCAATGTCAAAACTGAAAGAAAACGTTAATTTTGAAAATTAAAAATATAATGTATGTTAATATGTCTTATGTATCAAACAGACTCTCAACATTTCATGGTTTTATAGACATGCAGTTCGTAACTTTGTTACTGGAGTTCAAAGTCTCTTAGTTTTTAATATTTTCAGAGATATTGTACCCCGTTGATATATTTTCTACATTTAAATTATATTAAATTTGTTTTAGTTACTCTCTGAAACTACAAAAATCTCAATATAGACCTCAGCTGTTTTGATGTTGCATACATTTTTCTCCAAAATTTATAAGAATTTCTTAACAGGCCGGTTTCCTTGAACGCTTTTTTTTTGTCTGAAGAGGTTCGAAAATGGAGGCATAATGTCGTAGATAATAATTATTCTGAAAGAAGGGATTCTAGGCTCTTTCGTTTGGTATTCGTTCTCATTAAAGAAATTATTAGGGTTAGTTTTCCATATGTTGCCATTTTATTATTATTATTATTATTATTAAATGAAATTATTTCAAAGAAAAAATTTAGGCGTATAATTTCCGGATAAGTTTACTCGTAGATGCTGTAGCTATATAAAATAAATCGTCCAAAAATAAAATGAACACACATCAATAGCCTCATAAAATTGGAAAGTGATCACCCCAACTGCAGAATATGGCGGTGCGAGTGATATTCGTCTCTATTCACTAGCAAAAACAGTCACAGAAATCTCATACATGAGGTAATTTAGAGATTTTTTTTTTCCACATCCGCTTCCTTTATATGACAATAAATACAACGCCAACAACATGATTTTGTTCTGAAAAATAAATTTAATTATTTTCAACAATTTTCACTTGTCTGGCAGCCGACATCCGAATTTGTCTGTGATATTAATTGCTAATCCTTCGATTTGAGGTGAAAAGTTCTTGAGAGTCTTATCCTAATTCTTTACACGACTGATTCCGTAGAGTTGTTTCCATGGACTGGGCAAAATACACTGGTCGAAAAAGTTTTGCATATTACAGAACTTTTTATTTCTGGATCAGATGTGCCACAAATTTGTCTGTACTTCTATCACAAGTCAATTGCCTAAAGAAAAAAAAAAAAAAAACAAAATAAAATTGTAAACTTCTTACAGACATAACGAAAAAAAAATCTGCCTTAATTTGCAACAAAAATCCAAATCTCATTGATTTGACAAAACAAAACAAAAACAAATGTTGAATCAATTCAATGTGTGTGTGGCCTCGTGCACATTCCTGGACTCGATGTAGCATGCTGGAAACCTTGTTATTCAGTTCATTTTGAGGAAGACTGCCCCATTCCTGTACGGCAGCTGGTATCAGATCCCTTACGGTTTCTGGAGAGTGTGGACGATTGGCAATTGCTCTTCTCACAAGGCGCCATGCATGTTCTACACAATTCATGTCTGAAGAAGCTGCTGGCCAGTTCATCCTATGAATTCCATGTCTCTGCAAGAAGTTATTCACAGGACCGGCACGGTGGGGACGGGCATTATCATCTATGAAAATGAATCCTGCTCCAATATCCTGTGCAGATTGAACTTCGGAGTAGCTCAGTAGTTAGAGCGCTTGATACGTAGAACCAAGGACCTGGAGCCGGAGCGAATTTTTCTTCTTTAATAACCATTGTTGGCCCTATCTATATTATCTTACAGAAGGTAGACTAGTTTGTGGAATTTCGTTGCACCATCTCGATACCACCAATTCCACCGATAAGCACAGTAAGCCTTAAGACTGCGCTATATTCGGAACACAAAAAAAGTTCTCTTATTTACGGCATAATACATATTTCTTCTTTTACCTTAGAGTTATTGATACCCGAAAACGTTTTGCGTACGTATATAAATGCATCCTTATTGCTTCTCATAGCCTTCGAAATAGTTTTTTTATTAACCAACATTGTTATGTAATTGAATAGTCGATTTGCTCTGATGTATCAGCCGTTCATGCTGAACATTATTCTTTCCAGGCTCTAGTGACTGTCTAGAAGGTCATACCTTCACTTTGTAATGTTCATTCCTTGATAGCTGCCCAATTCTTACAAAAAGTAACACAATTTGGTGTACCTAGTTACAATCCAAGTAACGAAATTTTCCACCTTCAAATCTCCGCACATTACAATGTTGCTGTGAGTAACTGATGATATGTATGTAGAAGAACTGTTATATATCGAATTTTAAGCACACAAAATACTTTATAAAATACAAATGAGTAGCAGCCAAGGCTATAAGAAAAGAGAAGGAAAGGGACAGAGAAAATATTGGGAGAAGTATATATCAGGCAAAGAACACGAATTGTACAGTACAAATACAATTACTTATAAAAATGTACAAGACATAAACAAAAATATATAGAAATAATTAACATTAAACGGAATATAAATGAAAGAAAAGTTTTTACAATATTTTAACAGTTACGGAACAAAGTAAATTTAGATATCGATCAAAGAAGTATAAATTTGAAAGGAAAAAGAACTCCATTATCAAAGGACTAAATAATACATTAAATTAACAGGGAATAGAATAAATGTAGAAAAGGATGATATAAGCTCAGAATTTTAGCGGACAAATATGCTACAAAGAATTTAAAATAGGATTGTTAAACTTTTTAAACGAAGTACGTACTGAAAATATTAGACTGAAGGAATGGAGAGAAGCGATAATTATTCCATTATTAACGAAACGGAAAAAAAATCACTCCGAAAATTACAGAAGCATACTGGCAGAGCAGATAGGACGGTCAGAGACGGATTGTATCAAGCGGGAATCGTAGCATTTACGAACTTTTGGCTCTCGCTGGTCACTTAAATTCCACCACTGATGCATAGAGCCGTACTCTGCGTTTGTTTATAAGGCGGCGTAAGCGAATAGGAAAAGGGCGGGGGTTTCTGCGTCCCTTTCACTTCCCCTCTTATGTCCAGGGCTAGTATACAGTGAACCATAAGTAATGTCATTAATTTCAGCGGGTTATTACTTCAGATATTTCAAACAAAAAAGTTTAAAACAACATTGCTCGTTTTTGTGTCCTTTTCGAGGAAAAATTGTTTTATTTGAAACGTTTCACAGCGTGTTTTGGGAAAACCATTGATTGAATTCCCAATATGCTCAGTAAATTTAAGAGAGCAGTGATAATAAGTGACTGAAGGAATTTTAGTTTTGTCCCGAACAAATGTAGGGGAGAGTCGGGTAATATCGGACAGTGAGTTTCTTTCATCTACCACACGATGATAGTACCTGATTTACAAGGTTACGTTTCTGTGATGTCGCATACAGAAACGTAACCATGTCATTCAGGTACTACCATATGGTGGTAAATGAAAAAAACGCACTGTCCGATACTACCAGATGTCCGATACTACCTGACTCTCCCCTAACTTTTCGTCCTGCAAAGGAATTTTATAACATTACATCCCTTCTGATCAAATTTCTGCACATTTAAAGGACAAAAATAAAATTGTTTCAATCATTTATTGTCATAACACACTGCTCTCTTAAATTGACTGAGCATATTAGGAATTAAATATAAAGGCTTTACCAAAACATGCTATGAAATGTTTCATATAAAACAATTTTTATCTCGAAAAGGAAGCAAAAACGAGCAAAATTGTATTAAACTTTTTCTTGAAATATTTCAAAGAATAACCCCTTTATTTAATGACATTACTTACGGTTGTTCGTGTATATGTTACAACATTACTATAAACTACTGCTTTCAAACTTACTTTAAACGAAGTCTCCAATGATGTAGGCCTATATTTCTTTATAAGCAGACCATCCATAAAGCCGTGGATATGTTGCAAAATATAAAATCTTTGCCCTGGGAAAAGGAAGGTACGTCATTTTCTGTGTCGACTAAATGCCGACATCTTAGTGTCTTTAGCCAAAAACGAGAAGCTTTGCTTTTAAATTTGCTTACTTTCAAATCTGTTTCCAAATAATGAAGTTGTGATTGTGTAATTAAGTGAAATTTTTTTCGAAAGAATGGCGTAAAATTCGTTTTTGCACGATGGTGTTTTTATGGTATTTACAGCTATTGTTATTAGGCCTTGAAAGTTAGAATTCCCACACAGAAACTTGTTGCTAGAGAAACCATTCTCATAACATAAAACTATAAAGGAAGAGACCCATTACAGTGCACTTATTGTTACTTAGTTACCATTACAGTATAATTTTGCGAAGGTTTTGGAATAAAATTTCTCTAAATGTTCAATGCAATATATATATATATATATATATATATATATATATATATATATTGTATTAGAAATTTTAAAAATATTATCATGCAAAAAATGTTGTACAATACACGTTTATGAAGTGCATTACAAAATCTCGGAAAATGAAAAACTCGTCTGCTGTTTTTCAAACTTTTCAACGATTTTGTAAAAAGCACTTTTCAGCCTTGTATCGTAATATACTATTTCAGGTTTCTTGGATGAATTATGCTCATGCTCACATATGTCTCCAAAATATGACACGCTTAGTTGACTGAAGGATTCGGTACAGGCAAATTCACTCCATGAGCAACTGATCAAATTGATGATAAATTTATGTTGCTCTAGATATTTCTTCCTAACTTGCTAGGAATAAGGTTTAAGTAGTAATCAGTGCTATGTCTTGTTTCTCTCAACACAAATGAAACTGCGGAAAACATTTGCTCTGTAGTACAAGTTGAAAGTGTTTTTTCAACTTATCTTACAAATTGCCTAGTTATCTTGATCTTCCATCTTACATCTGAAATTCAGGTCATACTCTGCACGACATAATGACGTCAATTTGGCCTTTTCCGCGAACGTGAATACACTACAAATGTAGGTCTAGCACAAAAAGTTACTTTTATTAAAAATATTTATGAAACATACTGATGTTTTTAATGTAATATTTTAATGATATCGTAGAAATCTAAATGGACATGAGAAGATGTTCACCACCACATTTGTTCGGATCAAATTTCTTCACATTTAAAGGACAATCCTAGTAGTACGAGTAGTAGCAGTAGCAGCACCAGTATTGAGTGGCTAGGGGCGGGTTAGGGACGACCTTTCAGCATGTCGGCTCGACAGTGGCCTATTGTGCACCCAAAATTATGGGATGAATGAGAATGAGGTGTACCATCCCACCGGCCGCATGAGACCTCTCACCCGCTCACCCTACACCCCCCACCTTAAGTTCATACCGCCAAGGTGACCAAGCAGCACAGGAACCATTCCGACAGCCCTTCTAAAGTGTCGAAGCGCCCTCGGAAATGCACTTAAGGAATGAATCCTGGCAGAGATATTGCGAAAGGCTTGGAACTCAGGAACGGTTTCGGAGAGGACGCCCGTCCTGCAAGCGGACGAAGACATGCCTCATGACCTAAATATGCCTATGGAATGAGATGTTGAAGATAAATGATATGATATGAAATCTAAATTCTTTTTGTATAGGGAAGAGGGAGGGAAATGGACCGTGGAAATGAAATTTCGAACCCGGCATTTTCCTAAATAACTGTGGAAAACCACGGAAAAACCATAGTCAAGCTGGTAGGTCCGTAGATTTGAACCGCGGACCTCCCGAATGCGAGTCCCATGCATAACGCTTAACGGTTTTAAAGGATAAAACTAAAATTCTTTCAATCATTTACTACATAATACACTGCTCTCTTAAATTGAGCATATTGCAAGTTAAATTAATGGCTTTTCCATAACATACCTTGAAATATTTAATATAAAACAATTTTCATCTCGATAAGAAAGAAAAAAGGAGCTAAATTCTATTAAACTTTTTTGTTCGAAATATCTCAAAGAATAATCCCCTGAAAATTTTGGCATTACTTACAGTTCATCGTGTATTTAAATAAAGATTGTACCGACTACTTTGACGCCCTCTAGCGACAAAGGGTGATGTTTCCGGACATGGGCTTTTTATTAACAATATTCCTTTCCATGACCTCATGTATTATTAAATGAAGTTTTACCATCACATTTTACAGCAAGATACATAGTCTTCCATAACTAATTTGTTTAATATGCACACACGAAAATTGAACATGGTTAATTTTACAGCACGTTAAGTGTAAACAGCTTCCATTTAAATATGTGCGAACCTTGCTCTTACGTTAAGTACCCAACGCACGGCTGCCGCTTTCTAGAGTGTTTACATTTACACTTTCACGAAGCTTTCACTTCGTAGCGTCTCGCGTGGACCGAATCAGAGTTTACACTTTCGGCGATAAAATTATTCCAGTACAACAGAAATCAAGGTTGGCACTTCTGTGCGTTTACAAAATATAGTTATCCTGCGTGGCATAGTGACAGTTGTGAGACAGCAATACAGGTGACAGACAAATGTGCCGCGATATTAGCAGAGAATCGAATAAAGAAATGAACTGACCACATAGCTCTGTATAAAATTACATTAATATGATTATTACACTTTTACTACTTCATGCTACTTTTGACTAATAAAACGGTACGAAAGAACGTCTTTCAAACAATCATGCCTGCTTATCTCACAATTTAATCGCTTCCCTAGCATTTGTTTAATTTTATCGTTTCCCTAGCATTTGTTTGTTTTTATCACTACCCTAGCATTTGTTTCTTTATTTACCAACATTTCAAACTGGAAATTCTTTAAGGTGGTATAAAACATGCCTTGCGATCGTAAATTGTTTCCCGCATAGATAGACGACTGAAAATGGCGGCTCCGTTCAAACATTTTAGTGAAGGTAACATTAGTGAAATAGAATTTTAATAAGTTAATTAATATCTATTTTATTGTATTAGAGTACATTATTTCTTCTAATCTTTATATACTTTCTTCTGTTTTTATCATCTCCCATCAGTTGTCTCTTTGTCTGCCAACATTTCAAACTGAAAATTCTTTACGGTACTATAAAACATGCTTTGCGATCGTAATTTGTTTACAGCATATACAGTCAACTAAAAATGGCGGCTCCGTTGAAAGATTTTGGTGAAGCTAACATTAGTGAAATAGAATTTCAGTAAGTCAATATTTTATTTTATTGGAGTACTTTATTTCTTCTAATCTTTATATACTTTCTTCTAATGGTATAATAGTCAATTAAATCCTAAATCCCCTAGTGAGATTACTGTTGATAATCACCATACATCGCTACTATAACCAAATCACAATAAATTACAGTATTAGGCGCACTTAGGTTAAAACTAAACTATTTTGAATAGACGTTTATGCCATTTCAATCCAAAATGTACTTCGTGCCTTTATCCGCAGTGTAGAATTTTCCGCAGTCGTACGGTTACTTCGTTTGCTATTGAATCCGAAGTCCGCTGATTCAAGCCCGGCCGAGAGCGGTAAAAATTTTAAAGGCTATGAAATCCTTAGCATGGTTTCCTTCAAGAGGAAAATTGGGGGTTCCATGTCGTAGATTTAGGACGTAATAGAACTGTAACTCTGATTGAGGGCTCCTGTAAATATTTAGATATTATTTGGTGGTACCACAAGAGCTCAGATCAGTAGAAATTGATGTTGGGCATGATCCATTCTTCACACGTAAACCACACCATATCGATGGCTAAGAAGAGATACCTCATAATATCTGTAAATTTTCAGGTGAATCAGAGAACTGTTTAACAAAAATAATTTTTCTCAAAATAATCTACACAAATTTTTTATTTGTGTTCCTGCCTTGCAAGATATTCTTCCCGAGAACAAAATAACAACGTAGTTATTCTAAATAATAGTGCAGTTAAACTAAATTATCATTTTTATAGATATGAGGTGTCACTTCATAGCCATCATATCATATAAGCCTACATATATGTAGGCCTATATATCGTTGTAATAAATAACTCAAGCCGTCCGTATGTTTTACTTTCGTTACGTTATGGCTGTCCTTATGTCGATGTAAACTAAGGAAACAAAACTAAGTGAGAGATCATCAACTTCTGCATTTATATACAGAGTGTTAAAAAAGTATCCAATATTTTAGGAGACGATAGTATGCATCAAAACAAGAAAATAATGTATAATAAACATGGGTCCTACAACACATACTTTCTGAGATCTTAACACTTGTTCATAGGAAGTTCTCAATGTGACGTCCATTCATGACAATGCATTTTTCTGCCCTACAATACAGCAGACTATCAGATAATCATACAGTATTTGATACCCCTGGCATGGAATAATGATAAGTAGCAAGGATTACTGAAAAGAAAAGCCTGGTTGCGGATATGAGCGGGGTTCAGCAGAGATGGTGTTGTGAATTTTCGTAATCAGCATGTATTGTGTGGGCTGATGAAAATTCCCATGCAGTTAAAGAAACAAGGCATCAGCACCGATTCTCAATCAACTTATGTGCAGGTGTTCTTGGTGATAGATTAATAGGGCCAAGCCACCGGCGTAGCTCAGTCGGCTAAGGCGCTTGCCTGCCGATCCGGAGTTACGTTCGGGCGCGGGTTCGATTCCCGCTTGGGCTGGTTATCTGGTTGGGGTTTTCCGAGGTTTTCCCCAACCATAAGACAAATGTCAGGTAATCTACGGCGAATCCTCGGCCACATCTATCCAAATATCACTCGCTATCACCACTCCCATCGACGCTAAATAACCTCGTAGTTCATAAAACGTCGTTAAATAACCAAATAAAAAAATAGGATCATACGTGCTACCACAGAGATTAACTGGGGATCGTTATCAGTATCTTCTTATTAATGTATTAAGACAAATTTCAAAGAGTGCTTAATTCCTTACGCCGAAGGGCAGAGGAATGCATTACCATGAATTGACGTCACATTAAGCACCTCCTATGAACAAGTGTTCAGATCGCAGAAAGTATGTGTTGTAGGACCCATGTTTATTAAACATTATTTTATTGTTTTGATGCATACTAGCACTTCCTAAAATATTGGATACTTTTTTTAACACCCTGTATACAGGATGTTAAAACACTTCATTCCCGTTTTCTTAGTATGAAAACTAAATTAAAATTGTATAAAACATTAATTAGACCAGTCCTCATACACGGCTAAGAAAGTTGGACATTGAATAAGGGAAATACAGGAAGACTACTGGTGTCTGAGTAAAAGTTCTAAGGAAAATACATAGACCTAAGAAAGATATATAGCGGATAAGATACAATACCGAAATCTATAACTTTTATAAAAAGCCTGATGTAATAAAAGCGATTAAAACCAATAGGCTGAGAAGGGGATATAATCAGAACTGATGACAAGAACCCATTAAAAAGATCACTTTCACTGAACCGTTTTATACTACAAAAAGAGCAAGAAGACCAACTAGAAGATGGCTTGACGACGTCAGAAGTGACCTCTACACCTTTCAAGTAAGGCTGTGGAAAAGTGGAAAAGGAAAGCACAGAATAGGAGGCAGTGGTCTTATAAAGGCTGTTGAACCGAAGAAGAAGAAGAAGAAGGAGTAGTTAAAATAGGCATTAAATATTCTGAGAGGTGGTACTATTAGTAAAAACAAGAAAACAAAGTCTAATAAACATGGGTCCTAAAATTAATACCTCCTGAGATACGAATACTTGTTCATTAACGTCGTAGGAGATGCTGAATTCGATTATCATAAAAATCATTACAATTCAGAGAGATGGTAGAAGGTCTAATAAACAAGGGCGTTGAAATTGGTATTGTATTGGTATTTGATGAGTACTACTACCTCTAAGAAAATTGAATGCATTTTGTTTAATGTAAATCACATTGAACATCTCCTATAATGTTGATGAACAATACATATTAATGACCTATATTTATTAGAATTTGTTTTCTTGTTCTGATGCATACTATCACCTCTCAAAATATTGAATGACTTTTTTGAACATTCTGTATAAAAGAAGCACTGCTAGCTGAACACTTCACAACAGACGCGCTTTAAAATCTTGGCGTTTTCAAGTGAAATTTGTGGTGAACAAGGACGATATGTTGCAGGCTTTTTCGGGGTACTCCCATTTCCCGTTATTTCATTTTTTTTCACTTTCAATTGTAGTATAATATAGATAGGCAAAAATTTTCCACTGCGATGTGTCCTCCAATATGATGATTGACAACAGACGCATATCCATCCATGACAGGTACTCGTGTACGTCGTCCACTCGACCTAAAGATAAGTCACACACACAAGTGCATACACACATACTGAATAGAATAAAATTGCTTTACGTAGGCTATAACACATGCTGGTACACCGCTGCACTGTCAAACAATAAACGTTTGAAGACAGCGTGTAATTCAGCCCCCAGCTCAGTTGACAGTCCATCACAAAAGAACTAGAGGTTCGATGCCAAAGAAATAAAGTGGATTTCTATTGGAAAAAGCTACAGCGGGGCAGGTTTCCTCCGAGATCGTGGGATTTCCCTGTTTGAAAGAAGGTTGCACTCACTCTTGCCCAGCATGTCGGCGAGGCTGGCCTCGAACCCACGGGTGCTGGAGTTGGTCTTCTGGTGCAGGGCGTCCATCAGCACGCGCTCCTGTTCCTCGCTGGTGAGCTTGGCGTAGTCGCACGGCAGCAGCCACAGCGCCAGCGCCAGCAGGAGCAGCAGGGTGGTCGCCGTCATCGCGCTACCTTGCCATGTCTGTCAGCCGCACTGCTCGACGTCCGCACAGCCACTGTGCCTGCAGCGAGGCCAGCGTAACGCTCTGATGAGTCGCCGCTTTCTTCTGATGGCAACCTCCTGGTCATAACGGTTCGAGCAGGGAAACTCTCCACTGTTGACATCTTGCTAACTGCAGCCTTTCCTTCTCTTATGCTTGTTTATACTTCTCATTGTCCTTTTCTTTTTACTTCTTTCTCATGTTTCCTAATCTTATTCTCTCTATTCTTTTCCATCTCCTTGTTCTCCGTTTTATTGTTAATCTTCTTCTTCTTCTTCTTCACATTTTCTCTTGGTTTTCACATTTCATTTCTTGATATTTATCTCTTCTTTATATTCATGTTTTTCCTATTCATGTTCTTTCTCATTTGTTTCACTTTTCTCTTCTTCTTGTTCTTAACGTTCATCTTTTTCTTGTACCCGTATTCCTTCACTTCTTGCACTTCATGCTCTTCCTCTTCTTATTTACGTCCTTCATGCTCCTTTTCTTCTTGCACTTCATGTTCCTTTTCTTCTTTTTCTCCAAGTTCCTCTTCATGATCATGTTCTCTTCTTTTTCTCCTTCATGTTCTTTTCTTCTTGTTCATCACGTTTTTCCGCTCCATGTTCCTCAAATTTGTCCACTTCTTGTTCCTTAAGTTGTCCACTTTTTCTTTCTCAAGTTTGTCCATTCTTTGTTTCTCAAGTTTGTCCACTTTTCTTCCTCAAATTTTTCCACTTCTTGTTTCGTAAGTGTGTCCACTTTTTGTTCAGCAAGTTTATCCACATTTTGTTTCTCAAGTTTGTCCACTTTTTGTTCCTCAAGTTTATCCACTTCTTTTTCCTTAAGTTTGTCCACTTTTTGTCCCTCAATTTTATCCACGTGTTTCTGAATTTGGTCTACTTATTCTTTCTCAAGTTTGTCCACTTTTTATTTCTCAAGTTTGTTCACTTTTTGTTCCTAAAGTTTAACCACTTCTTGTTCCTCAAGTTTATCCATTTCTTGTCCCTCAAGTTTATCAAGTTTATGCACTTCTTGTTCCTCAACTGTATCCACTTTTTTGTTCCCCAAGTTTATCCACTTCTTGTTCCTCAAGTTTTTTCACTTCGTGTTCCTCAAGTTTATCCACTTCTTGTTCCTGAAGTTTGTCCACTTCTTGTCCCTCAAGTTTATCAAGTTTAACCACTTTTTGTTCCTCAAGTTTATCCACTTCTTGTCCCTCAAGTTTATCAAGTTTAACCACTTCTTGTTCTTCAAGTTTATCCACTTCTTGTTCCTGAAGTTTGTCCACTTCTTGTCCCTCAAGTTTATCAAGTTTAACCACTATTTGTTCCTCATGTTTGTCCACTTCTTGTCCCTCAAGTTTATCAAGTTTAACCACTTCTTGTTCCCCAAGTTTAACCACTTTTTGTTCCTCAAGTTTATCCACTTCTTGTCCCTCAAGTTTATCAAGTTTAACTACTTCTTGTTCTTCAAGTTTATCCACTTCTTGTTCCTGAAGTTTGTCCACTTCTTGTCCCTCAAGTTTATCAAGTTTAACCACTATTTGTTCCTCATGTTTGTCCACTTCTTGTCCCTCAAGTTTATCAAGTTTAACCATTTCTTGTTCCTCAAGTTTATCCACTTCTGTTCCTCAACTGTATCCACTTCTTGTTCCTCAATTTTATCCACTTCTTGTTCCTGACGTTTGTCCACTTCTTGTCCCTCAAATTTATCAAGTTTAACCACTTCTTGTTCCTCAAGTTTATCCACTTTTTGTTCCTCAACTGTATCCACTTTCTGTTTCTCAAGTTTATCCACTTCTTGTTCCTCAAGTTTATCCACTTTTTGTTCCTCAACTGTATCCACTTTCTGTTTCTCAAGTTTATCCACTTCTTGTTCCTCAAGTTTATCCACTTTTTGTTCCTCAACTGTATCCACTTTCTGTTTCTCAAGTTTATCCACTTCTTGTTCCTCAAGTTTATCCACTTTTTGTTCCTCAACTGTATCCACTTTCTGTTTCTCAAGTTTATCCACTTCTTGTTCCTCAAGTTTATCCACTTTTTGTTCCTCAACTGTATTCACTTTCTGTTTCTCAAGTTTATCCACTTCTTGTTCCTCAAGTTTATCCACTTTTTGTTCCTCAACTGTATCCACTTTCTGTTTCTCAAGTTTATCCACTTCTTGTTCCTCAAGTTTATCCACTTCTTGTTCCTCAAGTTTATCCACTTCTTGTTCCTCAAGTTTATTCACTTCTTGTTCCTCAAGTTTATCCACTTTTTGTTCCTCAACTGTATCCACTTTCTGTTTCTCAAGTTTATCCACTTCTTGTTCCTCAAGTTTATCCACTTCTTGTTCCTCAAGTTTATCCACTTCTTGTTCCTCAAGTTTATTCACTTCTTGTTCCTCAAGTTTATCCACTTCTTGTTCCTGAAGTTTGTCCACTTTTTGTTCCTCAAGTTTATACACTTCTTGTTTCTGAATTTTGTCCACTTTTTTCCCTCAAGTTTATCCATGTCTTGTTCCTCAAGTTCGTCCACTTTTTATTCCTCAAGTTTGTCCCTTTTTATTCCTCAAGTTTGTCCACTTCTTGTTTCACACGTTTGTACACTTCTTGTTTCACAAGTTTGTTCAATGTCTTCTTGTTCCTCAAGTTTGTCCACTTATTGTTTCACAAGTTTGTTCACTGTCTTCTGTTCCTCAAGTTTGCCCACTTCTTGTTCCTCAGGTTTGTCCACTTCTTGTTCTCAGGCTTGTCCATTTCTTGTTCCTCAAATTTTTCCACTTCCCAGTCAAGTAGGGTAAAGGTTGGTAATAATGTGATATAAGTAATATTGTGACAGTTGTCTTTGAGAATTTATTACAATTTTACTGAGCGAGAGGAAGATCGGTTTTTGCGTCAACATATTAAGGGAATGTTCGTGGACAAGTTTCTGCCCAAAACCGGTCCTTCTCTCGATCAGTAGAATTGTAATAAATTTTCAAAAAGAACTATCACAATATTATTCGTATTACAATATAAGCAACCATTATCCTATGTTCTCTTGTTGTTCTTCATGTTCCTTTACTGTTTGTTCTTCAAGTTCCTATTCTTCTTGCTTTTTATGCTCCTCTCCTTTTACTTAGTCATGTTTTCATACTAGTTCATGTTCCTCCTCTACCTGTTCTGCAGGTTCGTTTTCTTTTTGAGCTGATTGTTTGGTTGGGTTTGTACGAAGGCCTTTTCTATATGTAAAGCGAATATCAGGCAATCATGTAGCGAGCCTTAGCCTCATCTTACCGAACATCATATCATTATCACCAATTACATCGACGGCAAATAATCTAGTAGATGATAGAGTGTCGTTAAATAACAAACTAAAGAACTACCTACCCTATCCGACACAACAGACAACCACCACAATCCAACAAACAAATTCCTTAAACTGCCGAGACCGTGGAGTAATGGTGAAAGAGACTAGAAGGGAAAGTCGACCTATCTGGCAACACAGATCTTTTTGGAATTAAGTATTGGGTGACAGCTAGGCTCATATTTCAGAAATATGTTGAAAATTTAATTTTGAGTAATTGTTGTTTAGTCAACTGTCCTAAGACCGGTTTCAACCACATAAGTGACAGTAATAAGGCATCACTCATGAGGCAACTAAGCCAGGAGATGATGGGGTAGGATGGCCAGTTCCTTTCCCCCCATTGCATATCTCGCTGTGTAATTACATAATATTACACTAATCAGACTTCAGATGTGTAGAAACAATTGTTCTTACTCCGATACACATCGTCAAGTGAGATATACTGCTGATAATAGATGTACATATCAGCCAGAGCCTCAATCAAAGGTATTTTGAGTAATATTGAATATAAAGTCGTAATTATATCTTTTCGCTGAAAATTTGAAGTTGTTCTTCGTGTTCATTTCAAAGACAAATATTTTTACTAAACTTAATGGAAAGCATGAATTTATGTTGTGTTGTGGCAATAAATGCGTAATCAGAGGTGCATGCTGGTAAGGGATATGCACTTGTGGTTTCACACTCATTGGTCGGAGTCTGGTGTTCGGTGTGCGTATCTTTGTGCTTGTGACGTAAGCATGAGTATACTTGGAAAAAGCGGAACAACCGTTTTGAAAGTGAAGTTATGTCTGCATATCATTATTATGGTCCAAGAGCACGCAAAAGAAATAAGATGGAAATCGAGAGCTTGGGAAACGAATTACAGTTCACAAATTCCTTAAGTTCGTAGAATTAGACAGTTGAATGTAATAGTAGTAGTAGTAATAATAATAATAATAATAATAATAATAATAATAATAACAATAATAATAATAATAATAATGTGTGTATATATGTATATACATATCAAAATGATAGCCGTCCAAATCTTGGATTGTAATATCGGCATCCTAATCAATTCAAATGAACAAAAAAGAAAATGCAAATTAATGTTAAAAGTAATGAAATTTAAAAAAAATAATGATATTGACAATAATGGCATTTTAGAGAAGGATGTTATTTCCGATCATATACTCACAAACACAAAACCATAGGCATGGATAAAATAGGCTACCTTTGTTTGAACCCAAGTGTTTAAAACAAGCACTACTTTCAACAGTAGTACCAATATCGACCCTACAAAATTTATAACAACTTAATAAACTAACACCCACATCTATTTACCTCCAACAGTTTGAAGTTTAAAAATGTATGTAAGCAATTTGTTATGAGTAATTATTAATTTTAAATGTTATTTTACTGTAATTTAGTCATCTAAATTTGTCACGTATCGAATCCTCCCCTAAGTACGAGAACACTCTCTTTCAGGGGAGTGCTGAATTTTATTAATTTACAATTTCTTTGCAAAGGTATTTTTCTGGCAATAAACAATATGCTTCTTCTCATTGTTGTTGTTATTATTATTATTATTATTATTATTATTATTATTATTATTATTATTATTATTGCGCAGATACAATACTAACCTGCAAGTTTCTCGCTCATTTTCTCAAAAATATACTCTCGAGGGTAAAAGAAAAGTAACGTATAATTGCTATTAGAACGTAAACGTGCGAATTCCAAATGAGGCAGTAGAGCAAGTGGACAGCTTCAAATACTTGTGGTGTACTATAAACAGTAAAATTAAGTGCTTCCAGGAGGTCAAAAGGAGGATAGCAATGGCAAAGGAAGCTTTTAATAGAAAAAGGAACATCTTCCGTGGACCTCTGGAAAAAGAACTAAGGAAGAGACTAGTGAAGTGCGTTGTGTGGAGTGTATAGGGCAGGAACATGAACATTACGACAAAGTGAAGAGAAGCGACTAGAAGCATTTGAAATGTGGATATGGAGAAGAATGGAACCTGTGAAGTGGACAGACAGAATAAGTAATGAAGATGTGTTGGAAAGAGCGGGTGAAGAAAGAATGATGCTGAAACTGATCAGGAAGAGGAAAAGGAATTGGTTGGATCACGGCTGAGGAGAAACTGCCTACTGAAGGATGCACTGGAAGGAATGGTCAACGGGGGGAGAGTTCTGGGCAGAAGAAGACATCAGATAGACGACATTAAGATACATGGATCATATGAGGAGACAAAGAGGAAAGATTGGAGAAATGTGGGTTTGCAGTGAAAGACTTGCCCTTGGACAGAACACTGAATGTATGAAATGAATTCTTAAGTGGTCATTGTTGATGCTTTAAGGCCTAGGTAACTTGGTTGACTTAACAATACCCAACATACATTTAACCTTCTGGTACCATAAGCCACTATACCAACTCGAGACTGATATGGAAAGAGAAAAGGAACATTTTGTCAAAATATACTTAAGGGGACCAGGAATCACCTACATTAACACATGTTAAATTAGTGATATTTAGTGTACATTTTCTCTAAAACTATTGGGAGTAGAAGAATGGAACTTTTACAGCTTATTTCTAACACTCTTATAAGTAATCTGATGGAAGGGTTTTCAAAAATAATAATATTTTATATATTTATGAATTTTTTCTAAATATGTAAATTTTTATTTAATTTTTTTCCTGTATTTTTCAAGAAATCTGCTTTAAAACCATTATTTTTAAAAATTCCTGTGAAAATTCTGCATTGCTTGAGAAAAGAGACGTAAGTCGATTTCCACAAACCTTTTTTGATAATTTATTGACATCTTACATTGGTTTATGTCGATCTGATTTTTTTTTGTATGAATTATTGTAATGGGAGAAATACTTATGTATTTTTTTCCAAGCGAGCAGATGTTCCGTAAGTTGTCAATAAATTATCAAAAAAGGTTTGTGGAAACTGACTTATGTCACTTTTCCCAAGCACTGCAGAATTTATGCTACAATACCAATTAAATTGTAAATTTAATACTAATTGTAATGTTATTTGTAATTGTAATTATAAATTTAATACTAATTGTAATTTTATTTGTAATTGTAATTATAAATTTAATACTAATTGTAATTTTATTTGTAATTGTAATTATAAATTTAATACTAATTGTAATTTTATTGTTCATATGGTAGTTGGAATCTCCTGGTAGAGGGGCAGAGAAGGCCTGACGGCCTTATCTCTACCAGGTTAAATAAATAAATACTAATACTGATACTAAATATACACAGAAAATTTGAAATAAACCTAACCAATAGATGCTGTGATATGGTACACTTTATAGAGAAAAATACAAACTTAAGGAAAATGGCTGCCAAAGTTATCAGAACTCCCACCTGCAAATATTTCTCTCGTGGATAAAATTTTTAAAAATATATTTCCATAATAATAATAATAATAATAATAATAATAATAATAATAATAATAATGTGCATAAATGATATACCGTTGGAAAGAGGACTTTTCAGATGATATAAATCAATTAAAAAAAAAAAAAGAAAAGTTGAAATTTTCAGCAAATTGATGGTTCCCAGACCCCTTAACAGCGCTCATCTACTCTCAGCCCAAGTGAATAATAACAATACTGCAACAAGCTAAACGCCACCGTTTGTGTTTTCAGCAAACCGTCGCAAAGCTGGAAAGAAATAATAACAGCAATAATAACTATGCTCTCAGGGCGTGTAATGAACTGGGTCGGGCGGCTTCTCAGGGCAGTTTCCCATGTGTGTCACTTTTTGTTTCGTCTTACGTCGTCAGTACTCGAGCCTCGCCCCCTGACCGGGGCGGAGACCCCAGCGCGTTCAGACTGCGTGACCACGCATTGTCTTAATGGAAACTTATCGCCCGGTAAGAAAGTTGAACGTTGTGACGTGGTGACGAGACGTTGCACCACCAACATCCAAACCCTTGCGTTCCGTTGGAATGATTCTGAGCATGTATCAACTAAATCCGGATGTTGTACAAAAATATAAAGCGATGCATGTCCAACCAGACAGCACGACATGCTTGGTTGACAAATTCCTCATATCTCTAGCCTAACCGATAAACAATAGAATGTCCATTAATAATAATAATAATAATAATAATAATAATAATAATAATAATAATAATAATGATAATAATAATAATAGTTGTGAAACTTGGACTCTCACTGTGAGAGGGAACAGAGGTTAAGGGTGTTTAAGAATAAGGTGCTTAGGAAAATATTTGGGTCTAAGAGGGATGACGTTACAGAAGAATGGAGGAAGTTACACAACCCAGAACTGCACGCATTGTATTCTTCACCTGGCATAATTAGGAACATTAAATCCAGACGTTTGAGATGGCAAGGGCATGTAGCAGGTATGGGCTAATCTAGAAATGCATATAGAGTGTTAGTTGGAAGACCGGAGGGAAAAAGACCTTTGGGAAGGCCGAAAGGTAGATGGGAGGCTAATATTAAAATGGATTTGAGGGAGGTGGTATGTGATTGTAGAGACTGCATTAATCTTGCTCAGGATAGGGACCGATGGTGAGCTTATGTAAGGGCGGCAATGAACCTGCGGGTTCCTTAAAAGCCATAAGTAAGTAAAATAATAATAATAATAATAATAATAATAATAATAATAATAATAGTAATAATAATAATAATAATAATAATATTTAATTGAGCCTACACTTTCTATGCAATAATGTTGAAAAGAAAGCTTTACTTAAAGATATTCAAGCCGCAACATTATTAATATGCTCGTAACTCTTTTCTAAGTAGTACTATGCTTGCCCTTGAAATGTTGAAATGATTACATGTTCACTTACATTAAATACTCTTCTACAGTAAATGAATAATTTTATGCTCGACCATGCCGAAATGTAATAATTATACACCTGGGAGTAGCCCTTTAATGCACCTCATTTAAGTACACCTATTCATTATAGTTCAGTTGTTCAGCCAATGAGAAATCACCATTGTACAATTATGAAACCGCAAGTATCGATTATTCTCGGATATGCAATCGAAAGACAATTAGCGAAACGTCACGGAGGCTGGAAATCCAATACTGTCGCAGAAGGTTATGTTCTGTTACTATAATAATTAGCGTTAATTGTAAATAATATTCAAATAAATTCAATTTGTCATCTCGTTTTTCAATTCTAAATCAATTTCCAGGTTATATCAATATTAATGTCCATGTTATTCTCTAGATTATATCAAGGTCAATGACATTCGTCCCCCGGAAAAAATCAATACTTTCGCGTCTGCGCACATCTCACAATTAAGAAGGTCAGTTCCGCTCTTCACTTAGATAACCATAACATGAATAGTTATGAATAATTTCAAGTAGAAATATGGTCGAGCATAAAAAGTCTTATGAAACTTGCCTATAATGGTAATTAAGACGCTCGTATGAAAATTATGAAACTCGCTTGCGCTCGTTTCATAAACAAACATACTCGCGTCTCAATTACTACCATTATAGGCTCGTTGCATAATGTACTATTTTTAAATTTTTTCTTAAGGATTGTTATATTTTTTTTTGAAACATTACCGTTTGCTTGGAAGAATTATAAGATTAACTACGTAATTATAAAAGTATGAAATGTTAAAGAGAAAAGATACAGGCAATTTTGAGGGAACATAAAAATTTGTGCTATTTTTGCGCAAGGGACTGGGATAATAAAAAATGAAGCTGATATTGGCGAACAGCCTTTTTTTGCTATTCCTAGCTTAGGGATTGAAATAAAGTGTCGCTACTCTGTGTGTAAAATTAGATTATGAAAGGTAACTGACCGAAATTTCGTGAGAAAATTCCTTCTCCATGAAGACTCGGACCAGCAGTTATTCCATAGAGAGGCATGACGACTTAGATCACACGCTACGGCGCGGTACATATACATAAATACATACATACTTTCTTTGTATTTTGTATAATATACGACCTTTAGTCCCGCGCCGTGGCGTCGTGGTCTAAGGCATTCTGCCTAGGACTCGCGTTACGGAATGCGCGCTGGTTCGAGTCCTCATGTGGGAAGAAATTTTCTCATGTAATTTCGGCCAGTGTATGGGACCGGTGCCCACCCAGCATCGTGATGCGCTTGGGGAGCTACAATAGGTAGCGAAATCCGGTTGCGAATACCAGCTATAACGGCTGGGGGATCATCGTGCTAACCACACGATACCTCCATTCTGGTTGGATGATCGTTCACCTGTGCTTCGGCATGTGGGCGTGAGGCCAGCAGCCGGCTGGTCGGTCTAGGCCCTTCAAGGATTATTATACAATCTTTAACCCTTTGAGATCAAGCATTCACCATCATAACTGGACGATTTTGCAAGCAGAGGAATGTAATTGCTCGAAGCATCCCGTAAGAAATCCTAGAGAGTTACGTGGACGTCCAAGGTAACGAACTTGTGCTCCCGATAGGATATGAAGTGGTGACCTATGAATAAGAGTGAAAAGACTGCCTGTCGATAAAGCAGGACGCTGTGTCAGATATCTGAAAGAGAAACTGCGGCCGTGGCTTTGACCTTCCTGTGACACGGATTCATATCGTCGTAAGTGGCGCAGCGCGTGTAGCCCGGTTTCCGTAATGTTAATACAGTTCTGATCTGAGTTCTCCGTCTATACCTCAGCCATGACGTCATCTAGTACCGTCACAAGGGCGAAAAGTGGGGATGACGACAAAGACTGTTGTTTACAGAAGATACTAATGCAATTGACATACGTCGCTTTATTTCAATTCTTCAGCTGGAGTTAAAAAACTGCAGTTGTTATGTTTTGTCCTACTATCAGAACCTATGTTGCTAATGACTATACTGTCTGTTACGTCAGAAACAACTACAGCCCTTTCCAAGTAGTGTTACTCTATCATTTCCACACGTCTGAAAAGTTCACTCTAATCTAAGAGTGTTGATCCAGAATCCAATTCATAATCTGCAGCAATTTTTTTTAATTGTTATTTATTGACGCTGCCCTTGTTATTTAGCGTCGGCGTAATTTGTGATGGCGAGATAAGGGCTATGATTCGCTACTGATTACCTGATATTCGCCTTACGGTTGGGAAAACCTCTAAATAACCCAACCAGGTAATCAGTTCAAACGGGAATCGAACCCACTACCGAGTGCAGCTCAAGATTAGCATGCAGGCGCGCCAGCTACTCTGGTAATACCGGTGGTTGTAGTAAAATTATCATGCAAAAAAGATTTGCACTAAGATTGTTCTCTCTCAATAATGTGTGTTTGTTACGAGAAGAAAAGCGCGGTATGAAACGGCAGCGGGAAGATGTTAGTGATATGAATGCTTACAAGACGCAATGGCCATACTATTAATTAAAAAATATGCAGACTTCATCAGTTGCTGATCATTGCTTTTGTACTTTGGAAATGAGGAGTTACAACTCGATTATTGCTAATAATTACTTTATTAAAATAATTAGTATTCTTTAGTTTCCATACGCATATTATAATTGATGTTTTCGACATGAGTAATCTGACTACTGGAATGCTATAATAAACAATAGTCACACTCACAAAGGTCACATTCCTTCAGCTCATCTTCTTGTGAGTAACCAGAAAGTTATATTTTATTTAACGACGTTTTAAGCTGCGTAGTTTATTCAGCGTCAGAATTCAACGTGGGTAAGAAATGGTAGATAAGCTTTTGCCTAAAGACATTTATCAGAGACTGGATTCTTTTAATTTCTGCTAATTTCTTTCCTCTCGGAGGAAGGCACGCTCTAGTAGCCTATTTTATCGTCGCTGAAAAGCCATCGCTTTCGTCGGCGTCCGAATCCACAGATCTCATATCAAACGGCTGGCATGATATTTTAGATTACAGAGGACGACCAAGATATTTGCTGCAGCCGACTCAAACATGTATTGTCTTAAATGATCTAATGGCACCATGCTAGCCATTGTATTCCGGGTTTGCGGATTCAGGACTGGCCGAAGGCGATTGATTTTAGAGAGATATAAGATCCCTAGCATGGCTTCCTTCGGAAGAGAAGCAAAACTGTGGGTGCCGTTTCGAACATTTACAGCACTGGAAAGTACAATATTTCTCACAGAGAGCTCCAAGCAAAACTTGTTAGTCATTTCTCGTCGAAGTCAAATTTCGAACATCAAAAAGATCTGCAGTTGGAAGCATTGTTAAATAAAATACTACTACTGCTATTGATGCTGTTACTGCTATTGCTGCTGCTGCTGCTACTACTACTGGTCTATCAAATGTCTTATGCGCATGTAGCGTCATAGACTGTATGGTTCATCAGTGCCCGAAAGAAATTGAGTTAGAGAGGAAACGTAACATGTTTGGATATATTCAATATTTTTTTCCTCCATAACTGTATTTTGTACAATTATGAAAATCGGTATGTGTAAAACACTGTCCTGCTGCTATATGAAAACATATTTTTAGGATTAAAAAAATATTTATATATACTGTGCAGTGATGAAGCGTTTCCCTCATAACGCATAAACTTGTTAAATTTTTTATGTTCTCTCTCTTTTATTTTATTACTGAAACTCATGTTTACAATATCATGCTCTTTCAACTACATTCCTTAATAAATAATATTCTTTTTTATTTTGTGTTAGAAGAAAATACTGACATTTGACCATTTTTTAAAATGAATTTATTTTTTATCAGACAGTCTGTAAAAGATAGTGAAGTGATCTTGGATCATATTGTAGTTATGGCATGCATAAATACAAACAAAAAATTTCATCACACAATGTTGGATAGTTTTTGAATTATGTGGGAAAAGACAGTGAACTGAATTTTGAAGAAAAAAAAGTAAATAATTTTTTTTAATCGTAAAAAAATATATATATTTTTATGTAGAAGGACATTGTTTTACACATACTAATTTTCATTATTGTACAAGATACAGTAATGGAGGAAAAAATGTTCAATATTTCCAAAATTTTACTACTGTAAGCTGTACCTAATCCCTTAAGTAAGAAAGCAGGCGCTGTTAGCTCCGCCCTCTCTCGTGTGACGTCATGCGCGATCATACTTCACAGATTCCGTGGACGAGGTTCGCTACTGCTATACTACTACTGCTAGTTAGAAGAAATCGCTTTACGCATATGACAGATAGAGAACATGATGTCCGTAGCCACTTTTTCAGCGACAGGGATGCTGGAAACGTGTATTTTCGTAAAACTCTCGAAATAGATTTTTACACCGTCGTAATGTAGGCTACACAGTAAAGTAGACTAAATGAATTTTTTAATTTTGGAATTTTTATAAGCGATCTACGGAAGATAGAACGACTACAAGGGATCATGTAACAGAGGAACTCTTTAAAGTTTCGTTCTGAAGGGCACTGCATGGTGTAATTTGTCTACCGCTAGAGGAGCTTCTGTTACAGAAATGACTATAGACAAGGAGCGAGCTTTTTCTGTCTTAGAATTAATTGATTATTAATTATTTTACTTCATTTAACACATATTCAAGATTCAATAAAGATCAGTAATACAATAATTTCATTCCACGAAATTGGTAAAACCGTGCAGGGGGCTAGTACGTAATACCTTCACCATCACAGGAATGTGCAAGGATACGGTGCACCGTGTGCGGAATGAACTGGACTATCAACTTGATGTCTGCAGGGTAACGAAAAGAGCCCAAATTGAACATTTATTGGATATGCATAAAAGAAGAAAACTTTGAGACTTCTCCTTCATGCCTGTGTGTCATTGTTCTATGTTTAATGCATTGCCTGTAATTATATATATTATTTAAATCAGGGAATTCATTAAGATAGATGTACTTTCTATAAATGTGGGAGTAAAACTAGTTCCATCTATCCGGAAAAAGGGTTCTGAAGCCTGCACTCTACTTACACATCTCTTCGAAAAAACGCGTGTAGTTGGAGCCGTGGGTGTCGTCCATGTCCACTTCACCTGGAATAAGTAAAGGAATTACTATGTTGCCATAAATAGTTGCGATCTTTACGATATGTTACGTAAAGAAAATACAAAATATAACAATCACAACAGATAGAGCCATTTTATCCATCACATCTAAGGAAATAACAAGAAATGGAAATAGAAAAAAGTTACTGGGACGTGTCTTTGTAAGGTGATTTGAGACTGCGAGAAAAGAACTACGCCTACAGTATGTGAGCTCCAGGCCGGTAGACCACTTGTCTCACTCCGTATGTCTCCGTTCCACTCAAGGAATGTAGAAAATTTTTTAAAGAAAGAGCTGAAATATGCTCATAATCCATTAAAAGGGGAAGGAGATGTGACATAACACCATCCGATGGCAGACTTCGTAGCGATAGCGTTCCGCCCACATTGTTAGTCTCGGCACAGAGTTGTGAGCGTCGCAGTCCTTACTAGTCAAGGGACTAGACTGATTGAGTGAAGGCCGAATTTAGTTCCCTCATAAGTTCTCCTCCAACTGTTCCATTCCTTCCTGTTCCATTAACGATAGTCTGAAATCATGATTGGTTGTACTTGATAAAAGCTATATAATGGGAGTAACGTTTAATAATCTAACGTGCGTATTGCGTGTGTTGTCGAAAAACGAGATTTGGAGGGAGATCAAATATAGGAAATGTAAATGGACTGGATATGTACTTAAAAGAGAACATAAAAATGTAGCAAAACGTAGAATGCAACACTTAAAGGGAAACAAGAAGGAGATGTAGATCTGGAATCACACGGTAGAGTATAGAGAGGAAATAAGATGGACAGCAAGACAAAAGCTGGAGTAAAATTAAAGATTTGGCAAGGAAAATAGTTTGGTTGAGTTCCTTCAATGTCTTCTGCTTCCCAGGAGAGTGACAGCAATTACTATTACAGTTACAGATATTGCTATTAATGATGCTTGTGTAATTAATGGGAAGAGGCAGAAAAATATAATAATAATAATAATAATAATAATAATAATAATAATAATAATAATAATAATAATAATGATAACAATAACAATAATAGTAGTAGTAGTAATAATAATAATAATAATAATAATAATAATAATAATAATAAATATAATCTTCTTCCTTCATGGTTTAGATCAAGGCTCGTTCCGCATTGTTACGAAAACATTTATCTTTAGGTCCAGCTTGTGCTCTTTTGCAATTTGATTTATATCTAATAATTTCCTTTGACAGTCTTCCTTTTCCCATTCGATGAATGTGTTCTTTCCAACTTTCCTTTGTTCATCTATATTTTTCATTATCTCGTATATTTTCCATTCTTCTCTTATTGTTTCATTTTTAATTATATCTAATAGAGTACATCCTATTACAGCTCTGAGAAATTTCATTTCTGCTGCTTGGATTTTTTTTCGCTTTTTACGTGTCCATATTTATGCTCCATGCATCAATGATGGAGTTGCCATTAACTTGTAGAATTTTATTTGTATTTTTTTGTGTTTTTGCACTAATAATAATGATAATAATAATAATAATAATAATAATAATAATAATAACAATAATAGTAAAACTAGTAAAGTAGCGATAATAACAATAGTAAAACTAGTAATAATAATAATAATAATAATAATAATAATAATAATAATAATAATAGTTCAATGGTTGAGCTGTTTGGACTTTTTCCATTGCTAATTTTCAAAATTGTAGCACAACGTTTCGAAGAGTGAATCTCTCTTCGAAACGTTGTGCTACAATTTTGAAAATTAGCAACGGAATTAGTTCCAAACAGTTCAGCCATTGAACAATTCACCGTTGTTCTTCTCCCCTTCATTCAGTAGTAAATCTAGTAAAAATAATAATAATAATAATAATAATAATAATAATAATAATAATAATTGTGAAAATAATAAGCATGTTGAAAATGTACTTAAATGAGTAGAGACATAAGCATTGGTATTGTTTCTGTAATTAATGAGAAAAGACACAAACTAACAATGTGTGCTGTAGTGATGAATAGAGTTACCGGAAGTGGCGTGATTTACTTCCGTTTCTGCTGCCAAGAGTATGTGTGTGTGAGTGTGTATGTTTGTGCGTGCGATCCTCCTGCAGGCTGACTGCCATACTCACCCAGCAGAGCGTTGGCAATATCCTGGAGGACGTCGGTCTGCGACGTCTGCAGCAGCGACGCCGTTGTAACGAGGCACAGGATGCTTGCCGCGTGGAGCGACGCCATGGCTGTGGACAGACAGCGCATTAGCATCTTATGGAGTGTCCAGACTTCAGAAAATACCATTTTGTATATAGGCGTCTTCTTATAAAATAACAGAAGTAAATCTATTCCATTTATTCGGTTATTGGAAATGCAAATAAACCCATTTATAAGTATACAGCATTTATAAGCATGTAAAGTGTTTATATTTGAAGGAATAATCAGTTTCAATCTTTAGATTTACTTCTGTTATTTTATACACGTTAGACAATGCGCAAATAACTTACTTTCATTGTATTGTATTATATTATAAACATGGGGGGGGGGTCCGGTAAGAAGACGCCATGTACCTTTGGTGTTTTATAAACTCCGAAAACTCTGTAGAACACTATCTTGGCTTACGTTAAACCGAACGGCCAGGATGTAGAAGCTCTATATTAGAGATTCAACTTCTAATCCATGTGTGACCAAGTAAATACGTTGATCATATTTTCTCGGAATACTCGCATTTCCACTGTCACCGTTTCGCCGTAATTCATAATCGTTCATATCTCAGTTATCAGAAATAATAGAATACTTGTACAGTTCATTAATCGTACCTTCCTGCGAAACAAAATTCATGGGATTTTACGGCGAACACTAAGTGAAGAAAGTAACCATCGCATATCCAGACAGTTTTAGAATAGCCTATTAAGTCATTTTCATCATGATGGAGTGTAAGATTCAGGAAACCTTAACAATACTAATGCTTTTGAATCCTGATTTTGATGATGTGAATAATTAATTGATTAATAATAATTTAATAATTTATTAAGTTAATAATTCACAAAGTCAATAAATACGCTAAACAATATGTCCAAGTTATATAGTTATATACTATTATCAATTTCAAATATACAATTCTAATAACAAATTTTATGTTGTTTGATCTAGCCACTTTCATTTTTGGTCTATCTTACACTCACGTATTGTTTCAGTGCAAGTTTCGATCTTTTATTTTACCTGTGTACAATCGATTTATTTTAGACCATATAACTTATTTACCTCCTTAAACTGAATTTTTTTCTAGTTCTACAATGCGCAGCAAGTTTATATAAATCGTCAATGATGTTATTTTCCTCCATTCCTCTTTCACTACAGAAATATTTATACAGATCATATACGCCTTCTCTAGTTGGCAAGCCTTCATTTCTTAATTTAATTTCACAATATTCTTTTGACAACCCCTCAAAAGTACTGAATTTTAAAATATAGAAGATTGCTAAGTAATTTCTAACTACATCCAAAATGTTATTACCTGTTAGTCTTGAGTATGCGTATTTACCAAATTTGAATTTGTTGAATAATTAATTGATTAAACACAGTAATTAAGACTTTATGTCAAACTAACTTTCACTACAATATCAAACTAATAATAAACAATTTGTGTAAAAATTGTTTTTAAGTTCTGGCAACTAGCTTCTGAGAAAATGGTACCACACGAAAAAAGGAAAACATTTTCACACCAGTGTTTAATTATTGTCAAATGAAATAAAATAATACTACTTACTTATTTTTGGTAGCAATCAACCCGGGAGGCACTGGTTTATGTTGGTGAAAATTTTGTCTTCTTGAGTTCTGGAGATAATTTGTTTCTTTTGAGGTTAAGAAAGCATAAGCAACGGCTGGCAAACTGTACTACGTGTCCTTAACGACGTTTACAACTTCAGAATGGGGAAAAAATGGACAATTTTACCTGGAACACTCTACCAGGGTTTTCGTAAATTTACGACACAGGAATCAAAGCTTTACTTTCCTCCCGGAAGAAATAATGCTAAGATTTGATCACACTTTAAAATCTGTCACACTCGAATGGATTCGAATCGCGAATCACAGGTCCAACGGGACTGGAATGGTGGTCGTTATACCACTGATGGCCATTCATTGGACATGGAGGACACGAAAATGATCGAAAAACCACCATCATTTTCTGTTTCTCATTTTCTTCTATTCCTATACTAATTTTGTCCACTCTAAATTTCACTTGACTCACTGGGATTTAAAATCGAATCTTCTACGCCAAAAGGCTGATGCTGTGGTCACTAACTGACTGAATATAGACTCAAAATTCCAATATTTTTAAAGTTATATGTACTCGTATATGTCCTATCCCGAAGAGGGAATACATACGGGATTTCGGACAACCCGAAAATTGCAAAATTTGATTCGCTTACTGCACGAAAACTACTCGTATAAGAATTACTTTAATGATTTATTTACAGTTGGACAGAGAACAGATGTCGACCACCGGCATAGTTCAGTCGGCTAAGGAGCAGCTCAGTCGGCTTAAGGTGCTTGCCTGCCGATCCGGAGTTGCGCTCGGACGCATGTTCGATTCCCGCTTGGGCTGATTATGTGGTTAGGTTTTATCGAGATTTCCCCAACCGTAAGGCGAATATCAGGTAAACTATGGCGAATCCTCGCCTCATCTCACAAAATACCATCTCGCTATCACTAATCCCATCGATAATAAATAATCTGCTAGTTGATACAGCGTTGTTAAATAACCAACTAATAAAAAAGGGGAACAGATGTCGCTTATTAACAATATGTGTAAACAGGTTGGATCAGATGCAATAGAGACTGGGGGGGCTCTGCGAAAATGGCCGTCTTTAGCGACCTCGGTACGGTGCCGCAGTATTCGTCATGGTCTACTGCATTAGTGTGAATTGAGATACAGAACCAAGCAGTAGCTCGTCTGTAGCTTAAAGACAACGCTAGCACTGGATAAAAATAACATTTACCTGCGAATTAAATTACGAGAGTTACGAGACCCAGTTTCAACAGTAAGTAAAGTAAAGTAAATCCATGGCGCTACAGTCCATGAAGGGCCAAGACCGACCAGCCGGCTGCTGACCTCACACCCACATGCCAAAGCAAAGGTGGACGATCATCCAACCAGAATGGAGGTATATTGTGGTTAGCACGATGATTCCCCCAGCCGTTATAGCTGGTTTGGGAAACCGGAATTTCGCTACCTATAGCAGCTCCCCAAGTGCATCACGATGCTAGGTGGGCATCGGTCCCATACATTGGCCAAAATTTCATGAGTTTTGACAGTACTTACTTACAAATGGCTTTAAGGAACCCGAAGGTTCATTGCCGCCCTCACATAAGCCCGCCATTGGTCCCTATCCTGTGCAAAATTAATCCAGTCCCTATCATCATATCCCACCTCCCTCAAATCCATTTTAATATTATCCTCCCAGCTACGTCTCGGCCTTCCCAAAGGTCTTTTTCCCTCCGGTCTCCCAACTAACACTCTATATGCATTCTTGGATTCGCCCATACGTGCTACATGCCCTGCCCATCGCAAACGTCTGGATTTAATGTTCCTAATTATGTCAGGTGAAGAATACAATGCGTGCAGTTCTGCGTTGTGTAACTTTCTCCATTCTGCTGTAACTTCATCCCTCTTAGCCCCAAATATTTTCCTAAGCACCTTATTCTCAAACACCCTTAAGCTATATTCCTCTCTCAGAGTGAGAGTCTAAAGTTTCACAACCATACAGAACAACCGGTAATATAACTGTTTTATAAATTCTAACTTTCAGATCTTTTGACAGCAGACTAGATGATAAAAGCTTCTGAACCGAATAATAACACGCATTTCCCATATTTATTCTGTGTTTAATTTCCTGCCGAGTGTCATTTATATTAAACAAATTTTGTTACTGCTGCTCCAAGATATTTTAATTTTTCCACCCCTTCGAAGGATAAATCTCCAATTTTTATATTTCCATTTCGTACAATATTCTGATCACGAGACATAATCATAAAGGCCTACTTTGTCTTTTCGGGATTTACTTCCAAACCTATCGTTTTACTTGCTTCAAGTAAAATTTCCGTGTTTTCCCTAATCGTTTGTGGATTTTCTCCTAACATATTCATGTCATCCGCATAGACAAGAAACTGATGTAACCCATTCAATTCCAAACCCTGCCTGTTATCCTGAACGTTCCTAATGGCATATTCTAAAGCGAAGTTAAAAAGTAAAGGTGATAGTGCATCTCCCTGCTTTAGCCCGCAGTGAATTGGAAAAGCATCAGATAGAAACTGACCTATACGGACTCTGCTATATGTTTCACTGAGACACATTTTAATTAATTTTGACAGTAGTAGTAAAAATTATAACCAAGACAAAGAAATTCGGAGCAAAATACCATCGCCAGCGACGAAATGCACTAAGAGGGGTGGCCAGGGGGTGGGTACAAGGATTCAGAAACGACCAAGCCGAACGAAAACGGAAGTACAGAGCCCGGTTGAAGACAGCACGCGAGAGTGGAAATTCGCTTCAGTGTGTAGAGGAAACAGAGTTTGTAAATACGAGTATGTATAGATGACTGACATAAAGTGATTTTCAGGTGTTTCTGTGATTCATGTTTTTTGCACTTATAATTTATTCTGATTGTTTTCAATAGAGAATTTAAGAGTAAAACACAATAAATTTAATTAATTTTAGTAGCACATAGTACACAGTATTTCTACGTTTGAAAGCTTGTAGCATAGCACAGCTATGCTCCGGAATCTTTCTCTCCGAGCACGTTTTTTGTATTTGAGGCTTCTTCCAGCAGTCTCTTTATGAATATATGTACACTCTCCAATGATACTGATCTATGTCCTTATCTTTATTTCTTTATGCCTGTGTTATTTTCTGGTATTTCCTATGAAATTCACTTCTATAGTTGTACTGCTAACAAAAACCAAGTATCTACTTATTTCCAACAAATGTATTCGTTACGCACAGATCTTGTCAGTATAAAAGAAAACTTGCATACAATTTGAGCTTCCACGAAAGTTGAATGGTGTTTATAAATACGCTGTATATAAACTAAGAGATCGTCATACTGATGGTCGTCAATTATATTATTTTGTTGATCAATGTTGATGAAAAAGCTCTAATTTTAAACAGATGTTGTTACAGTTGTTAATTTGATGTTCATCAAGTAGAACCTGGCCAACATTGGTGAAACTGGCCAAACGTGTTACTTCATCAAAAGATTCAGTAACGTGTCTAATCAATTTTCTGTTCGTGCTAAAAATAACTTGGTTACGCTTTCGAATATGAACCATTCTTTAAATATAAAACTGGACTGTATTTTATTACACTTAACTGTATATAAAGCACTCACTAATCAGTCTAAAATGAAAGTAAAATTAATTATGTTTTGTTGTGAACTCAGAAGTCCAACAAAAACCAAACATGCGGCCAGAGCTGAGCCGAGCATCTGCCATCTATTCTCGTTTCAATTAGGAAATAAGATAACAGTAAACAAAACCACGTGACTTTAGACCACATCGCACTTTCTTATTCGTCCGTTCAGTATTTCAGTATTTTCCACCCAGTAAATTTTCTATTGTTAAATATCAAAATATGACCGCAATACTCACTCACTCACTCACTCACTCACTCACTCACTCACTCACTCACTCACTCACTCACTCACTCACTGAAATGAGGAAAAATGCTGAAAAAATTCTGCAGGTTACAGTTAGGGCACAAAAGCACGTATTATTATTATTATACTTCGGGTCTCTGCACACACATCTTATAATTTTTTGCACTTAAAATATAACGTTTACTGTGTACTTTCTTCGAAAGCATGTCCTACGGTGCTTTGGCGTTGAGCTGCTGGTCGCGATTTTAATTTACAAATAGTTGAAACACGCATTGCAATGATTGAATCGATCTTTTTGCGTTTCCTGCAAGTCCCAAGAGATGTCAGGAGCTTGACAAGCACAGAAAAGAAATGATCGATAACGATTTCATCTAGTGGCAAATTTCAAACTAAATGCATGTTGAAGTATAGTATATTGTACTCCACGACCCAAGAGGATACAAATATAAAATCTTCAAATCATCCTCATATTTTATGGATTTAACTGACTAGGAAACAATCAAACCTTTTTTTTTATTAATTCTGTTATTGTTAAGGGTGCACAACATTTTTATTGGAGTTTTATATTTGAAGAGAAGTAGCTCCCGTTTTTACTTGTAAAAATAGTTTATCCTGAATGAAATAACTAACTGTATAATTTATAGATGTGCATAGATAACATTAGACCTATAATGTTTAATTCTGCTTCGTCCACTACGGTACCTATGAGGTAGCTTACACGCTGTCAATCCAAGCGGTCCGTCCTGCGATGTCTCTGCGATTATTCTGCGTTATGCCAATCCCATATCCGTGGAGGCCCGCAATATGCGGATGTGTAGTGTTGATTAGTGATCTATATCAGTACTACAGGTGAGGTAAAACTGAGAAAGAAAGAAAGAAAGAAAGAAAGAAAGAAAGAAAGAAAGAAAGAAAGAAAGACAGACAGACAGACAGACAGACAGACAGACAGAAAGAAAGAAAGAAAGAAAGAAAGAAAGAAAGAAAGAAAGAAATTCTGTTTCAGGATTGAACCTGCATTCTCCTTTGTCTCTCTTGAAGTTACTGCCACTCCGCTACTTCGATTACCGCACTCATGCTTACGTAAAATCCCAAGTACATGCGTCGCACCTGTCTTCCCCGCATTCTTGGTTCTGAAGGGGAAAAAGTTGGCGTGTGTGCTGCTTCAGGACTTGCCGTGTGCAGTAACTCGTATCTGCTTGAATATTGACATCGCTGTGACTTCCGCTGTGTAGTGCTGACTTAAATTCCTTGGACAAGTGAAAATATTACGGACGAAAGGGCCTTTCCTTGAACATAATTAATTGTTGTTCTTAATGATGGTGATGATGATGATGATGATGATGATCATTTGGATAAGGAGAGAAGTAGGTCAAAATGCAATGTTTCAGATAACCATTCATATCTTCTGTGAAATTTAGCATACTAATTTGTAAATGTGTGATTGTGGTCTGCGATTTTTTCAGATTTTTTAAAGCACAATGTTTTTAATTTTTAATTGAAAAAATTATGCATTATTATGTAGATATACCTTTTTCTGGAAAATTCTTAATGAAACAACCTGAAAATTTTTCAGCTTAATAAGCAAACACAAATACAACACATTATGAGAAAATTTTTCCGTATTTCACTCCTTTTATTTTTTACAAAAATTTTAATTGTATTTAAAAAAATTGGTTTACAGATCAGTATTTTTTGTAACGTTAAAAGTAAAATAGAGCATATTTCATAATTCTTTTGCAAGATAAAGTGAATCTACGCAATAAAAGCTAGCATGCAAAGTTTCATTCAATTACCTCAAAGGCTTCCTGAGAAAACGGAACGTAAGTATTGAAAAATGTAAGTTATGGGAAAATGCGGACAAAGTTAAAAACTGGTTATAGTACCTTAACCCTTTGCAGCACAAATTAATTTTTTATGTTTTTCATATCATGAATCATAACAAAGCTTCGATCAATTTTTTTCAACATTTTAACTCTGCACACAATTTCAAAACACAGATGGCACCTCTATGTATACTCAAGAGGTGGTTCCTTAGTGGAATATCCGTGCCATAAAATTTAGAAATAAATAAAACGGTGGTTCTTCTGAATAACCACTATGCTGCAAAGGGTTAAGGGGTTAGGTACAGCTTACAGCAGTAAAATTTTGGAAATATTCAACATTTTTTCCTGCATTGCTGTGTCTTGTACAATAATGAAAATTGGTATGTGTAAAACACTTAATGAAAGAACCTGAAATTTTTTCAGCTTAATAAGCGAATATAAATGTAACACATTATACGGGGATTTTTTCCATATTTCACTCCTTCTACTTTTTACAAACTTTTTAATTTTATTAAAAAAATTTGGATTATAAATCTGTATTTTTTGTAATGTAAAAAATAAAAAAGAACATATTTCATAATCCTTTTGCAAGATAAAGTGAATCTACGCAATAAATGCTAGCATGCAAAGTTTCATCCAAAAACCTCAAAGGGTTCCTGAGAAGACGGAACATAAGTATTGAAAAATGTAAGTTACGGGAAAATGCGGACAAAGTTAAACAATGTTTTTAGTACCTTAAGTTCCTTATATCCCTTAAGGGTATAAGTACGTGAACGACCACAGATATTATCAGAAAATGCAGGCTCTAAATTTCTAAAATTTTATAAGAAAATTAACTCACAAGTGAACAAAAATTACAAGGTACCACAACAAGACTTATTAGAACTTAATTATCTGACAAAAAGTATAAAAAAAGGATTACTAATAATATTTTTCAAACCAGTTTTATCAAAGTATAAAAAAAAAGACAAAAGAATTCTGCAGTTACATCATTTGGTAACCATAACATTTTTATGGTCTATCTGACATCTTTAATATTTTTCCTGCGTGTAATAAACACTTATTTCTGAAAATTAGACTACTCTCAGACATGTAGAGTTGTTTACTTTGATACAACTATTTTTTTTTATTTGTTCTATGTAAAATATATTAAAATTTATGTAATGTTTTGTGACCTAATTTTTCTATTTTCAAAGAAATGGGCATTATTGTAGTCTACCTTTTGTATAAATGCATGTTAAATTAGTGTACAAATTTTCAGAATTCTATCTCTAATAGTTGTGGAGTTGTGAAATAATACTGTATGTGTGAAAATTTTCAAATTTTGGAAAATTTAATTTAAAGTAAAAAGTGAATTCTAAAAAATATTATTAGTAACCTTTTTATACTTTAATCAGATATTTAAGTTCTAATAAGTCTTGTTGTGGTACCTTGTAATTTTTGTCCAATTGTGAGTTCATATCCTTATAAAATTTTAGAAATTCAGAGCGAACATTTTCTGTTAATATTTGTGATCATTCACGTACCTGTACCCTTAAAATTGTCCATATCCATAATCAAGGTCGAATTTTCCTCAGAGTCTGAGAGAGAGAGTTCCTGAAACTATCTACTATCAAGTGAGACATTAGATTTTTTATATGATTTACTTTTTGACTAACGTCTCTCCTTACGATGACAGAGGAAATGAATTCCCGATTAAGTCTGTATCGACTCTATACGCTAAAACACTTTGAACTCGGTGAGATTTAAATCCGGATCTTCGGAGTGGAAATCGAAAATAACGTCTGCATCTTCTGAATATGAGAATCTGTCAACGTCATATGAACACCTTGGTGTGGAGTGCCATAACTTATGCTGCAATCAGTAGCAGGGCAGGGTGAGACCGCTGTAGCGTGTGAAAGGAGCGGATCAGATAGAAAAGAAAGCGTTGCCCCTCACTAGAAAGTGGGGCGGGGAAGCGGGTCAGTCGCAAGTGGCACGCCTCACTGCCAAGTTCACCCGCACTTGCATTCGGACAGCCCGCTGTTCGACAGAGATCGGATGCGAGCGCAGTCATTGCTATTTATTCGCTTCAACGCTTTTTAAATCCGTGATGTACACAGGCTTCTAACTTCTTGAGTGGGTAGATTAATAGGACTGTTTACAGTACGTGATCATAAATACCACATAGGACTTAACACTTTGGTCTTGAGCTGCAATGAAGTTATGGAACCATGTGTTGAAAATTAAATGTCTCTGACGTCGACATTTCGAAAGCACTTACTATTGGGAGATTATTCATGGTAGTGTGTTGCTAGATACATGTGTGGTACCATGCGATAGCATCGATCTAGGTTCTGGATTGAGCAAATGTATTAAAATTTAATTACACTAATACATTTAAGGCTGGTTCACAATAAACCGGAAACGAGAATGGGAATGAAAACGAAAACGATAAAATTATTAAAATGTGTACATTTAAATGTGAGCATTCACAATTAACGAAAAGCTTGCCGGAGCTCGGGATCGGGAACGGAGAGTTGGCCAAGTTTCAACTTTGGCGTTCACGTTTCCGATCACAGCCCACTAGATTCATTCTATTGCCATCTAAAAGCTATTTTGTCGTCGTATATTTTGTAGCAAGAAGACCGTGACATAACCTATGCATTATTTTGTTCTGTGCTGTGCATCATGGAGCAAGTTTTATTTGATGAGATTCTAATATTGAGTGTTGAGGAAAATCCTCACGTTTACAATAAGCAGCGCGCCTCGTATAAAGATGAGAAAATGAAGGAGAATACGTGGCTTTCAATAGCTGCATCTTTGAACACTGATCGGAAGCGAATCATATTTTATTACTGTATTGGTTGTATTACACACTACATATTCATGCTTCAATTCAATAACTACTGTTGTGTTCATTTTTGTTCTATTACAAATGTTTCTTCTCTAATTATTTTACGTTATGGTAGACTTAAAATAGGTTGTGATAATAAAGATGCATGGACATATTTATAGTACCGTACCTAATGAAATGTTTCAGTTGAAATTTCGAAGTTGGTTAACCTGTGTTTATGTTGGCTGCCTTGTACTCATGAGAGAACGCCATTGGTCAATTATACACAAATAACATCAGAATGCGTAATATCGACTTTACATATCGTTATTGACATACATATCGATATTCATAGTCGTCTACGTTCTCGGTTTATTGTGAATAAAAAAATTTCATATTCATGTCCTCTACTTCTCGTTTTCATTCTAGTTCTCGTTCCCGGTTTATTGTGAACCAGCCTTCTCGGGTGTGTGTTCGAATTTCGCTTGGGTGATTATCTGATTGGATTTGTCTGAGGTTATTTCCAGTTATCAGACGAATGTTAGGAGACCACATGACGAAATCTCGCGTTAATAGTCGATTAAAATGGCTGTCTTCATGTATGGCATCTAAACAAGAAAGAGTGGATTATTGAAAAATGTTTGGATTGGAATTCTCCCATTGCTGGTGAAAAGTTAGAAAATACCGTGAGTTTTTCTGAGTATAGGATATAGGATTTGACATTCTCAAGTCAACCTGGTTGGCAAGTTGGTATAGCGCTGGCCTTCTATGCCCAAGGTTGCGGGTTCGATCCCGGGCCAGGTCGATGGCATTTAAGTGTGCTTAAATGTGACAGGCTCATGTCGGTAGATTTACTGGCATGTAAAAGAACTCCTGCGGGACAAAATTCCGGCACATCCGGCGACGCTGATATAACCTCTGCAGTTGCGAGCGTCGTTAAATAAAACATAACATTTAACATTCTCATTAGAAATCTAAGTATGTATAAAGCAATTAATAAATAACTTAATTGGTGGACCATGTTTAGAAATTAGCAGACGTTGACAATTTGTAAAACAAGAGAACATCAGGCTTTGATTTACATGGTCCATTGATTAAATTATTTCTTCACTTGTTTTTATACACGTTTCTTATGGCAATGTTAAATAGGGTCCCTACCTTTCTGCTATAGATTCGTAGAAACATCCGATTTTCGTGAATGATTTTTTGCACGATTTCTGCTGAGTCAGAGATTTAAAATTGTTATAGGTATGAATTTTAACTCTCTTGTCTACAGAATGAGTCTCGTTCATACCTATAACAATTTTAACTCTCTTGACTCAATTAGCAGAAATTCGTGAAAAAAATCATTCGCGAAAATCGGGTGTCCTTTCCTATACCCAGAAAAATACACTGTATATACGGTTTATAAATAAACATAGATTATATATAATTATATATATATATATGTATATATATATATATATATATACATACACACAAAGACACACTACAAATTTTACACACTCAGAAGGTTGGATCTATCGTAGTTTTCAGGCGCAAAAAAAAAAAAAAAGAAAGAAAAGAAACATAAGAATAGAAAGGCATCTTACTTGATGAGGTCGTTACAAATGACTAAATTCACGTGATCTGCCAATGATTGAGGACAGAAGGTGAGGTGGAGTTTTAAGCTGATAGAGAACAAACAAAAAGATTGTCAAGGTTTTTAGGCAAAAAATACATCAGGAAGGAAGTTGAAGACAAAATAAAACTAAAAATATATGTGAAGATGTATGGAAGAGATTATATTTGTGTGTTTTTTTTACATGTGTTATACTGTACGCTCTATAAATAATTCTACATAATTGTTTCTTAATAAAACTGATAAAATCATTCTGTGTTTGTTAATGTTTTGAAGTAGAGTACGTCTTTACCCGCATGAGTATGGGCATCCGTTTCGGGATCCATGGTGGAACAAAACTGACAGAATTTCAAATGCCTACTGTAACAACACTGTGAGACACAACCGAATGATATTCTTACTAGTAGTTAGCCGTGAACAATTGGGGACCTGAATTCTAAAACATGCTAACTACAAAAAATAATAAATTGAGTGCAGCACATATATGATATTGTTATGTCTCAACGTATGACATAGTATGTTAAAACAGTGTAATACTTGTTCTTGGTCAAATTTATTGGCCTCATGAGAAAGCACCTGAATTCTAAGCCGTTCTATGTCCATGTAATTAGTACATATATAATTTAGAAAGCACCAGTAGTTACCATGTTTTAGAATTCAGGTCCTCAATTGAACGGAGCTACACAATAAGAGATCAAGCGCCAAAAACCTGTTTCGAGATATTGGCCATTGAAATAAATCTGTTTTCTTTTATAAAACATTTTATGCAAGCAGTACTATAAAATTGATACTATTACAAAAAATAACACAAATAATACCAAAAAAGGCTAACAGATTTTTAATAAGAGACCAGCAGTTGAATTTATATTTCAAAGCAAAATAAATAAATAAATTTTATGCAATAAACGAATTTTGCTTATAAATAGCAGCAAAATTTAGATATCGCATTCTTGATTTTTTCCCAGAATTAAATTAGCTTGCCATCAACCGATTTCTGTAAATGCCTTTTTTTTTTTTTTTTTTCAAATTGTCGGTTGGTCTATTATTGCGTAATTCCGTCCAATTGTAACTTGTGTGATAGCGCCCAATGACGTTACCTCCCCTCGCTACGGGCATGAGGGCGTCGTGGTTGTGTATAAAATTAGCCATGCCGGGGGCTTCTCTTAGTAATATCTCGGCATTGAGAGCAGCTACAGACCTGTGCGACCACTCGTTCGATTAGTAACCGCGAGTTATGCAATATTGAAGTGATAATAGACACGTACGATGCAGTTTGAGTGAACCACAGCGAACATTTTTTGTGAGTCGGGACAAATTTCAGAATGTTGCTTCATATGAAGAGGAAATATATGCTCTTCATTAATTATTTCTCTTATTATAAACACATGCTGTCCATTTTTAAACTAAAACAAAAATGAAATATGTAAACCAACACGACTGTAGTTTCATTCCTGAAATTGGATAACATTGTATGTGCCGATATATCCCTGATACAGCGCAGAATTTTTTCTGGTGATTTATTAAAAAAAAAGAAGTTTTCGAATTACTTCCTCTCACTGATTCCAAAACTAACTTTCATATTTACTCATCAGTCGAATTTTACACGAAATGGAGTTTATATTTTATAGAATAACCGTGAAAAATATACTGAATCTGATATTCATATTGTTTCCAAAGTCAACTGTAGTGGCAATTAGGCCAACCTGCAAGGTCCGTACTACGAAAGCTCCCTCCTTGTTTCCATACTGATATGTAGACTAATGCTTTCGGCGACCAATATAGCGAAAGAAAAACTACGTAATATAAAAGTAAGAACAGTTCTAAAATCAGTATAAATGTGAGCGAATAACACATATTAGTTGTCAGTCATCATAATCATGCAGACAGAATAAAATTTGTCGCTTTCTTCTCACAGTCATATGGATTTAGACATTTACAACGACACAGAAAATAGGATAACTTTTTCTTCAACCTTGATTTTCATCTGAAGACGTAAGCTTTTATATATTTTAGTACAAGTATATTTCCACCATATTGAAAACTATCCCATTAAAACTTTTCTATATATTTACAGTAATAAATCTTCAAGAAGACGTTGTCTGGATCTACAATCACTGTTACCAAATTTTCAATCTCCACTAACAATTAGCGAAAAATTTGGGCAAATATGCAGAGTTCTTATCGAAGGAATGTAAATTTCTTCTTCTCTATCAGTATCGATTACAGGTCTGCTAGATTTGAAGTCGGAAATATTACAGCTGCATCTCATTTGACGGATGTATAAAATTAGGTAGTTCAACATATAATTGCAATTTAATAAATCATTATAGAAACAAATAGCTGAGGACTGTGCATCTGTACTTTCACTTTTACCATTGGAGGGGAAGCGTCGTCGGAAGTTTACCTGTCCTACTTTGGCAATACAGTCAATGGTCTTTGCGTACAAGAAACCGCAAATAATAGTTCGGAATATTAAAGACGTAATAATTATAATGAATTTTGTATAAGGAGCTCGTGATATGTAGAAAAATATATTTTAGAGACCGGGCGACATTATTATAAA
Source organism: Periplaneta americana (assembly GCF_040183065.1). NCBI lineage: Eukaryota > Metazoa > Arthropoda > Insecta > Blattodea > Blattidae > Periplaneta > Periplaneta americana. The sequence continues at coordinate 64,309,494 of NC_091131.1, read as the reverse complement.
CTGTGTGTGACATCTTTCGGTGCGGTATTATATACAGTGGGTCCGTTCTCTTGGGTTACACAGGGACAAAGGATCTCACTATATATTATGAACCTTTTAGATCTCTTGCGAACAAATACTATGGCATGTGGAAAAGTAATGGTAACGTAGTTACTGTTTCACACTAAATAATTTATTTAGGTTGCTTTTGGTATTACATACTTCAAATATAGTCTCCCACCATGCCAATAATACGTTTCCAAATTCTTGCAAGACAGCGGACTCCATCTGCAGAAGCATTTCTGGATATTTCTCTCACTGATAAATCTAAAGCTCTTTGGATGTCAACTCTTGATTGAAAGCGGATGTCTCGCTTCCACCCAACTCTAATAGTTCAATATGATAGAACTTTTCTCCCACAGGCTTCTTGTAATGCCCTAAAGTACTGAGTTGCATGTTTTTCTCTTGGAACTTGGATTTTTATGAAGCACCTTTGTTCGTACCTTTAGGGCTGTATTGTTTACTACAACTCAGAAACAGCTACTGTATTTACAAAATATGGCTACTTCGAGACTTTCCATATTGAACATTTATGAAACAATCACAGATCAGTCAGACAGGCTAGCTGTTTGTAACGATTCCCACAGTAGTTTTCGCCTGACGACAAAGAGAGATCCACTCTTCGAAACATTATGTTACGATTTTGAAAATTAACAATGGAAAAAGTCCAAACAGCTCAACTAGGAAACAATCACAGCTGTATTACGTAGCATAAGATTTCAATGGTCACCACTAGGAGCACTGATTTATACGTAGTATTGTTGCCATGACTTATCGAATGCCCTAATATGAATATAGAATCGGTAGATTCTAAACGTTGGATAAGTTTTATTGCAACATATGAAACCCAAAATCATGATTAGAATTGCCACCAATACGCTTATAATTTTAAAGTAAAAGACTACATGTGAAAACGTCAAACTTTATATTCTTCAGCGTCTTGTAACAAACTATGTATTCACTTCATAGGTCCCGTATAAAAATCTTATATTCATCATGTGATTTTTCACTGGCAGTGCATATATTCTAATTGTTGTCGTCATCGTCATTTGTTTCTTTCTGTTCAGCCTATATCGATAGCTCTGTATCCTCTAAGTTTATACAAAACTATTTTTGTTTATTTATTTTATAAATCTACGTGTAGTTATCAAGTTCAAATAATGAATTTCTATGTATATTTGTTATATTTTCAGTTAAAGAAACCTGTCATTATCTCAGATTTGCCAGTGAATCGTATCACTGCCATTTTTATCGGACATAAACTCAGTAAGATTAATATCAATCGATGCATTTAATTCGAGCTTCATCTAAGAACACCGTGATGTATGTGGAAGAAACACTGACTGAACTGCTATGATATTATTTTTAACATTGAAGATCTTTAGTTCAAATGGTGGCAAATCAGAAAGATATTTGTGATGAAGAAATTATTTTTGGGGTTCTCTCTTTTCATAATTTCAATATTTATTCAGAAATTTCAATAATTATCCTTTTCACCTATGCAATTAGCAATGTGCTAGAACTATTCCACCGTACCTCCTATTTTAATGAGACAACCAAGTTCTACAAAGCATTTAATCAAGGGAATCTCTAACTTGACACCGACGCCTGTGCATTCATTTGAGCAGTAAGATGATAGATTTATAATCTGACATAAGTACAATGCAATGTTTTAGAATTTGAACGATGATGCTGTACTTACCGTCAAATGCTGAATGCTGTCCACTACACGGCGCACTGACTGACACTCATGTCGGAAACCGCGTGTGGCTCGCGGAGCCGCGGTCCAGCGTGCACTGAACAGATGGACCGCGACGAGATGCTGGGCAGCACTGGCCTACATACAGCACGGATGTCACCCGACACTTTCCATCCAGGACAAGCTGGAGAAAAAGGTGGAGACAAGCGAGGGGCAAAGAAGGTAAGGAAAGAGAACATTTGAAAGGATACAAGAGAACGGGAGGAAGAGTTTTATGAGAAGAAGCGGCATAGAGCAAGAGAGAAGAGGAAAAATTTGGAAACCTAGGAGAAAGGAAAAGAAGAGGGGGAGAAAGAGAATAGTAGAAGAGGAGAAGAGGAAGAGCAGAAAAGAGGAAACAAAAAAGAGGAGACAAAAACAGAAGGCACCTAGAAAGAAAAAGAGAATATAAAGAAGATTAATAAGCCAAGAGAAAAGGAAAAGGTCTAAAATTACCCGAAAAAAGGAGCGAGGAGAACCAATATATTTAGGGGAGTAGAAGAAAGAGGAAAATACAGAAGAAGAGAGGAAAGGAACAGGCGTAGAAGAAGAGAAAAGAGAGGAAATGGAGCAACAGTAGAGGAAAGAGGAAAAAGCGCAGAAGAGATAGAAGGAAACGCAGAGCAGGAGGAAAAGCTGTAGAAGAAAAGAGAGGAAGAGGTGGAGAAGGAAATGATAGAGAAAGAGGTCCAAAAGAGGAGAAAGGAGAAAGAGGTGTGAAAGAGGAGAGGAAAAGAGGTGTAGAAGAGTACGAGGAACAGATTCAGTAGAGTACGAGTGAGGAAGAGATTCGAAAGAGTACGTGTGAGGAAGAGGAAGAAGTGCAGAAGAGTACGAGGAACAGATTCAGAAGAGTACGAGTGAGGAAGAGATTCAGAAGAGTACGTATGAAGAAGAGGAAGAGGTTCAGAAGAGGGGAGGAAGAGGTGCAGAAGAGTACGAGGAACAGATTCAGATGAGTACGAGTGAGGAAGAGATTCAGAAGAGTACGTGTGAAAAAGAGGAAGAGGTTCAGAAGAAGGGAGGAAGAAGTTCAGAAGAAGGGAGGAAGAGGTTCAGAAGAAGGGAGGAAGAGGTTCAGAAGAAGGGAGGAAGAGGTTCAGAAGAAGGAAGAGGTTCAGAAGAAGGGAGGAAGAGGTTCAGAAGAAGGGAGGAAGAGGTTCAGAAGAAGGGAGGAAGAGGTTCAGAAGAAGGGAGGAAGAGGTTCAGAAGAAGGGAGGAAGAGGTGCAGAAGAGTACGAGGAACAGATTCAGTAGAGTACGAGTGAGGAAGAGATTCAGAAGAAGAGAGGTAGAGGTTCAGAAGAAGGGAGGAAGAAGTGCAGAAGAAGAGAGGAAGAAGTTCAGAAGAAGGGAGGAAGAGGTGCAGAAGAGTACGAGGAACAGATTCAGAAGAGGACGTGAGAGAAAGAGGTTCAGAAGAAGGGAGGAAGAGGTGCAGAAGAGTACGAGGAACAGATTCAGAAGAGTACGAGTGAGGAAGAGATTCAGAAGAAGAGAGGAAGAGGTGCAGAAGAAGAGAGACAAGGTTCAGAAGAGGAGGAGGAAGAGATTCAGAAGAAGAGGAGGAGGAAGAGGTTTAGAAGAAGAGGAGGAAAAAGAGGTTCAGAAAAAGATGAAAAGATGAGGTGCAGAAGAAGAGAGAGGAATAAGTTCAGGAGAAGAGGAGGAGGAAGAAGTTCAGAAGAAGATGAGAGGAGAGATACATAAGAGGAGGAGGGAGAAGGAGGCTTAGAAGAAGAGGATAAAGGAAGAGGTGCAATAGAGGAGGAAACAGGGAAAGGTGCAGAAGAACAGAAAGAAAAGTACGCAATAGGGGTGAAGAAACGAAAGGCGTAGAAGGGGAGAGGTGGGGAGGCATAGGAGGAATAGAAAAAGGAAGAAAAGGCGAAGAGTGAGATGGAGAAATTCTGTCAGATTACGGTAGCTCACCAAGGAACTCTGTGTAGGGTTATCTCCTGATCTAAAATGTTTGTGGAGAAAGTGGCTTGGGGTCTTTAATCAAAGCATCCTTTCGAACGTGTTTCCATTGTATGAAGTATGGATATAAAGTATTGTAATGCTGCGAAATTAAATTTATATTCGAGATTTTCACGCTTGAAATAGGCCTATATGTTGCCGAAAGGTAGTTTATTTTTGGCACTCCGTGTACCTATACGTCTGTATATATCGATTTCTCCCAAACTATAGCGCAGATTTTGTTCATATTCAGTGCCTACGATTCAAATTTTTCTAAAATGATACACTTAGAATAATATCACTTCTACAGAAAAGATCTATATTGAAAAATAATAAAAGAAAACCGGATTTAACAAAATCTACTTCAACAATTTCTACTTAAAGCGAAGTGACAAATAAACCGTTGTGCTATATCATACATTTTCAAAATGACTATTTCCTACAAATTATTTATTGCCTGCAGAATATTTTCCAATTGAAAATGTCTCCAAATATTTAGGGCTAATACACAGAGTGTCTCAGGAGGAATATAAAATAGGCTCTACTTCAGGATAATGTAGTTTGGGTTAATCTACATCTTAACCTGATATACCTATGTCCGAAGTCTGATGGTTGGGGATAAATTAACGGGAGAAATACTGGAACATCTTGCTTTCGTGTACTACACTTGATGTGTTACGTCTGATCTTTTACACACGGCATCATTTGGGCACCGCAACACCAGCGCAACATACACAACTAAGTACACGTTCACTTGACATTTAATTCATGTAATCGCATAATGAATATGCAGACGTGCTTTATGGATTTTGTGATGACAATGCATTGGCTGCTGTTGGGGGAATACAGACGACGTTTTTCCAGTCGAAGGTTTCCATCTAGCTGTATGCTTTTCCGTGTTTGCGGGATGTTATCTGAAACTGAAAGCTACCAAGTGTTTAATTTAGGTCGGAAATAGAACCGGTACTACCTGATATTAATTTACAATTCATGGAATCCATAAGAAGAACAAGCTTAGTAATTTGTATTGTGCAATTATTTAATTTTCTTACTGAGTTTGTACTTAATAAACTTAAAATTGTGAAATAAACTTCATGGAACAGCACAAGACCTATCATATCACAAGGTTCTAAAACATGGAAATACGTCTATAATGCTTACAAGTTCGCCTATCGATAACTTCCCAACCGTTACATTTCCGATATATGTTCATATAAAAGCTTAAATCGATGTAGGTTAACTCAAACTACATTATCCTGAAGTGTTTTACATTCCTCCTGAGACATTCTGTATCTACTGCCCTAGCCGTTACTTGCATGTAGCAAAATAAATAGATAGTATTCCTTAAAAACTGTTGTTCTCTGTAGAAGAAATAGCCTCCTAATCTTTATTTTTTTTCTGATCACAATTTGAAAGCTAGATAAGACTTACGTTTTCGACTTTGTGAAAGGTAAGTTTATTTGACATACTGCCAATCATTTTCCAGGGATATTAAACGGAACGTTTACACTTGAGAGAAAATGCAAATTATATAATATTTTTTTTACAAATCCAACTTTACCGATTTACATTCAGGGCACTTTTGGATATTGAAAACTGAGTGATTTATTTACAATGTCATTATAAGCTACTATCCTTTATGAAATTTTGATTTTCATGTATAACAAAACAGTGTTTTTAAATTTTTTTAATTGGTTATTTAACTACGCTGTATCTACTACAAGGCTATTTAGTGTCGATTGGATTGGTGATAGTGAGATTGTATTTGGCGAGATGAGGCCAAGGATTCGCAATAGATTACCTGACATTCAGCTTACGGTTGGGGAAAACCTCGGAAAAACCCAAAGAGGTAATCGACGCAAGCGGGAATAGAACCCACGCCCGAGAGCAACTCCGGATCGCCAGGCAAGTGCCTCAGCGGACTGAGCTACGCCGGTCGCTACAAAGCATTATTAGAATACAATGTTTACAATATAATAATATTTACATTATTTAAATTGTTTGTGCAAAATTAATTGTACACAGCTGCCTAAACCATTTAATTAGTAAATGTAGATTAATGTAACAAACTTCATATACTCTTACTTACTTAGGAGCAAATGTATTTATAGCTGTGTAAGGGACATAAATGAGAAAACAATAATTTAAATACATTAACAGGACTATAAAAAGAGAGGCACAAATTAAGGAAATACACACAATTAAAAGTACCTCCATAAAGTTGCGATTCTGCCAGTTTTGATGTACTGCTCCGGAAATTGGATCCTGAACAGAAAATATAAATAGACAAAGAATAGAGGCAGGAGACTTTAAGATCTCTCCCATCGGTAGCTAGATATACCAGTTAGAAAATCAGATATAAGGGAAGAATTAAATATTCAACCTGTTTTTTGAAAAACAGACAATTGTAGATAAAACTGATAATGAGTGTTATTAGATTATCACATATCAAAAGAATGCAGAGACTTCACCTCTTAAAATAAATATTAGAACATCAACAAACGAGTCTCAAATGTACTAGATAGGCCGACCAATGACAAGATGGATGACGATATCCTTCGAAGCATGGACAGGTCAAAAAGTCTAAATTGTCAATATCGGTATCTGACGATGATGATGACGATGGCTTCTATGTAGCTTACACTGAATTCCATTAATGCCGTCTCGTTCTTTAGTCGTACTCACAACGAAATTACGTCTTTTACCCCACACCTACTGCACACGTGTGGTTTGACTTGTCTGTATTGTGTATTCCGGTTTTCAGTGGTGTTCATTCTAGAGTAACAGCTGCGCTGTCATACAAATTGGAATTCGTTTGCGATGTATGCCAAAATTTCAGGGGTGCAGCGGCACGCCACTGATAATAGGAATGGATATCTCTGTCTTGTATTCATATTCACTAGCGGGAAGGGGATGAAGTAATGAATGTAAATACAGCTTTAAAACGTGACGGCATCAATGGTAGATTCTATATCAATGCAGAAATAGGAAATTTATCTTATTTAGGGGAGAGTCGGGTAGTATCGGACATCGGGTAGTATCGGACAGTGCGTTCCTTTCATCTACCACCATATGGTAGCACCTGAATGACATGGTTACGTTTCTCTATGAGACATCACAGAAACGTAACCATGTCAATCAGGTACTATCATCGTGTGGTAGATGAAAGAAACTCACTGTCCGATATTACCCGATGTCCGATACTACCCGACTCTCCCCTAGATCTATGCTCAATTAATTTTATTAACTTATTTTTTGTATGATAACTTATCAAATTAAACTGTAAGTAGAAATATCGTTGCTAATACGGTAAAGGACTCGCGTGTGCAAATAGATTAAACAAGAGATACGGAAATGATTGCCGGTTCGAATCCACAGGAGGAAACAGATTTTCTCAAGAAATTTCGGCCACTGTATGGAACCGGTGCCCACCCATTATCGTAATGAATTCTGGGAGCTAGTAGCGAAATTGGTTTCGAAAGCCAGCTACAACTGCTAGGTATTTCATCGTACTAACCACACATTACTCCCGTACTGGTTGGATGATCGTTCATCCCTGCTGAGGCCTGTACAGTGAGGCCAGCAGACGGTCGGATGCTCTTGGACATTTATGGGCTGTCGCGTCAGTGACTTGTATTATGGTAAATAATTTAATTGTTGCGAAATGCGGCATTTGTCGTCGTCATAGCACCGAATTTTCTTCGCTACTCCCCTTACTCTTATTTGCTTATATGGGGCATTTTCGATCAGTCGTGTATTTGTGCACTACCAGGAATTTCGTTTCGCAGAACGTTATCCTCATCAATTCGGTGGTGTTAGGCTCTTGAGCAAATAGTTCAGTGCAGTATTCACTTTGATACTGTACCGACGAAAGGATGACTGAATTCTGGGGGAAAGGTAAAATAGTATCTGGGGAAACGGGAGTATCAAGAGAAAATCTGCAACAACACTCTTTTTGTGTAGCCTACCACAAATTCCATTTTATTTTTCCGGTATTTGAACCCGGATCTGCAGGGTGGAAAGCCGACGCTTTGTTCATTAAGGTGAGACTTCGTATGAAGGAACCCCCCGCGTTGAAGTGAGAGAGAGGTATTGTGGCGCCACGCCTCGGCAAGGAGTTACTATAGCTGTGATGTACACTTTCCCCGCACTTGACCTACTGCACCACTTGACTTTCCTTCTCGTCGACCAGGGGAAGGATCGAGAAGGAGACGCTGCATTGTCGACAGTGAAAGTGGCGTGTGACCTACATGCTCAGAGGATGCGTCGTCACGGTAAAAAAAATACGTTCGTTGTTACTTAACATGTAACTCATCAAATAATACACAAACGCATATCCTTTTCTTCTCCTTTATTAAAATTACCACTCCTTGTGGTCAAGAGGAGCGTTGTAAAGCTTTTATTGTTTATTTATTGTTTTATACTTCGTTATGTTCTCTTATTAGTTAAAATTTTCACACTTTGATTGAATGAAGCACAGAGAAATTAATATGATGTAAAGATTCAATTTTAGTTTTCCTGACAGTGAAAATGTGTTTTTAGTAAGTCGTCCTATTTTCTATTAGCAGTCTTTTCTTACAAACTACTGAATTAATGTTCATATTAGAGATGAACAACGATCGAGAAAGCAAGACTAACAGCGCCCGCAAAGCCGAAAACCCGCACGACAATGTTGTATACGTAGCGTCGTTAACGTAAAACTGGTTGTGAGAGTTTCGAGACGTCGAGATTGATCACTCTCGAAGTCCCGAACGTCAAGCAGCCCTGAATTGCCACAGTTGTTTATACCTGACTGAACTTTTATCTACTTTGGCAACTGTTATATATGTATAAACAATCAAGTAACCTATTTGAAACATCATCTCTATCTTTCAGTGTATAATAATCCGTTCCCCAGTCTTTATTTAATTATTAAGCCATTATTAAATGGCTACGAATTTTCTTTTCATATGTTTGAGATCAAGTGTTGCAATCTCAAGTAAAAAGATATTAACGTTAAGTTTTATGTTTCTTAGAAATGCAAATTTATTTGAGAATTGTTTTTTTCTTTTTATATAACCATAGGTAATATCATATAACAGAACCAGAACATTTTGATAATTAAGATACTGTTCTGGTTTGTCTTTTTGTCTCATTTAAACATTTGTAATGTTATTTATTTCAATAATGTATGTTATTAAAAGTTACGAAATCTTTCCTCGCCGACCAAATGCTATTTCGAGAATGATGAGCGAGACTCGAATCGCAAGAGAATGACGAGACGGGACTCGAAAGACAAATGCAACGAACAGAGCGAGCGAGAGCTGCAGTTAGGTTTGTTCATCTCTAGTTCATATTCAATATTAAATGAGCCAGTTCACCCGAGAAATATGCACGTGGAATGTTGTTATTGTATTATTATTTTAAATTTTACAAAAAAATTGTACAAAATTATGGTTTACTCAAAATCGTCTTTAATTATTTTATTTTTGATTCTGTTATTATGTAGGCACCAGAAAAGAGTATAGATCAAGAGTTTCTCTTATCCTATACCGTAGGCCTACTTCTGTCTCATGTTAATAACCATGTCTCAAATTGAATTAATCTTCTTCAAGAAAATTATATGAGTTACAAAACATCTACATCAATTGAATAATTTCGAGGGAAAAATTGTTCCGGAGCCGGGTATCGAACCCGGGACCTTTGGTTTAACGTACCAACGCTCTACCACTGAGCTACCCGGGAACTCTAACCAACACCGATCCAATTTTTCCCTCTATATCCACAGACCTCAAAGTGGGCTGACAACCGTCAAGCAACCAAATTCGAGTGCACACTAACTCCGTGTGACTTAAATTGTGGTTTTCTGTTAACGAACAGTGACGTGTATTATGCAAATCAAGATTTCAGGTATAACTCCCTGTAAAGTTGATTTGAATAATTTCGAGGGAAAAATTGTTCCGGAGCCGGGTATCGAACCCAGGACCTTTGGTTTAACGTACCAACGCTCTACCACTGAGCTACCCGGGAACTCTAACCGACACCGATCCAATTTTTCCCTCTATATCCACAGACCTCAAAGTGGGCTGACAACCGTCAAGCAACCAACTTCGAGTGCACACTAACTCCGTGTGACTTAAATTGTGGTTTTCTGTTAACGAACAGTGACCCGGCTCCGGAACAATTTTTCCCTCGAAATTATTCAAATCAACTTTACAGGGAGTTATACCTGAAATCTTGATTTGCATCTACATCAATTACTTAAAAAAATTAGCGTAAAATTAGCATACGATATCTTCTTTATATATATATATATATATATATATATATATATATATATATATATATATATTGTGTGTGTGAATTGGTAAAATAATATAAGCTATGAAATTAATTTATAATATATTTTATTGCATACGCTAATGTTTAGGAAACGCGCTATCTCCTTTCCTTATTTTTAATAATACAAAAACATTATAAACGAGTTTCATATGCTATTTTTTGTACAACAAAATTGTAACAGAATTAATAAAGACGAAATTAATAAATAAGCTAGCCTATCAAATTTCTAATCAGTTACTCTGAAAAATCAGAGTTGTTTCCAATCTCTGATAAGGAATTTGAATGACGTCATGTGCGTCAGGAATCACACCGACCGACAGCTGAATTGTTGCGAGAGGTGACAGACCAATAGTGAGTGATTTCATAATCAGAGTGCACGGTGTATTACAGTAGCAATGCCCAAGAAAATCGAACCTTTTTGGGAGGGGTACACAACAACTCTTTCCGATGCCAAGTAAAGTTAGGTGAAAATCATAGGAGCCTGCAAAAAACGTGGTTTCGTTATTTCCAAGAAAGGCATCTTGTGTGTACCTAATAAGACTGGCAAAGCTAGGATGGGATTAATTCCAGAGTGGAAAAAGCAAGCAAGTCCATCCCCCGTCACAAGTCGCCGCACCCCACGAGATGATACCAATTAATTCCATTCGAGGTTTACCAACCTTATCAAGTACACAGAAGATGCCTTTCTTGGAAATAACGAAACCTCGTTTATTGTAGGCTTCTTTTACTTTCATTTAACTGTACTTGACATCGGAAAGAGCTGTTATGTACCCCTCCCAAAAGGCTTGATTTTCTTGGGAATTTCTGCTGTGGGTCGCCGTGCACTCTTGACTATGAGATGACTTACTACTGATCTGTCACTTCGCGCCACAGTTCTACTGTCGTGTAACTCCTGACGCACATGATGCCATTCAAATTCGTTATCAAAGATCGGAAACAACCCTGTAAAACCTGCAATATATTCATGACGTCATTGCTTGGCTTGTTGAATTTATTGGTATTGTTGCTATATTTGGAAGTCAATAAGCAGCAAATATTTTACAAGGAACTTAGGGAACAGAATTGGATTTAATCAACACCACTTAGATAAACGGCCTTTGCAATAAAAAATGGCCGCTATAGTAGGCAATCATATAACCAGGATGCGGATTTTGATAACCTAAAAAAATTCTAAAAGTGATCTATGAAGTGACCCAAAAAAATGTTATAAAATTACCTAAAATGCTGAAAAAATGACCAAAAAATAATCCTGTACATAAGTAGTAAAAAATCCTATCTCAAATTAACAGCTCTCCTCTCCATTGCAATAGATGACAGTGTACATCGGATGATTCTGGAATGTGAACATCTGGCGGTTGTTGACGAGGACATTTTTGTACATTAAAAAGCTTCTTTCCATTTCCGCGCTGACCGCAGGAGCATACTTGAAGAGCGACAGATCACTGGGTGTTATTTCTTCTTGTATCCGCGCTGTTTTAAAGCTTTCTCCTGACAGTACTGTAGCGATTGTGCTCTAAGTTCTGTGTCCTGGATTTTTATCTAACACAATTCCTTTGTTAGGAAGGCAGAGCTTACAAAAACAACTCAGCAGAGAACTTCATCTCCTATTCTATTTCTCTTCTTTCTTTTGACATCACTTACTATCGAGAAAATCCTTTCAGATTCTGCATTTGAATGGGTTACTGCCAATACTAATTTTGCGAGTTTTCCTGTATTGGGAAATTTTAATTCGTCATTGAAGTCTTTAGCTTAAATGACTAAAAAATCACTTTAAAATAAAGAAAAAAGACCAAAAAAATTCCCTCAAAAGATTAAAACAGCGAAAAATAACCAAAAAGTGACATAAAACGCTACATTTCTGTAAAAAACAGCTCTTATCCAGGATTTACATATTTATAGGCGTTGCAAAGGATATAAGAAAAGAGAAAAGATGACTTACTTACAAATGGCTTTTAAGGAACCCGGAGGTTCATTGCCGCCCTCACATAAACCCGCCATCGGTCCCTATCCTATGCAAGATTAATCCAGTCTCTATCATCATATCCCACCTCCCTCAAATCGATTTGTGTATTATCCTCCCGTCTACGTCTCGGTCTCCCCATTTCGGTCTCCACTCTATATGCATTTCTAGATTTGCCCATACGTGCTACATGTCCTGTCTATCTCAAACGTCTGGATTTAATGTTCATAATTATGTCAGGTGAAGAATACAATGCGTGCAGTCCTGCGTTGTGTAACTTTCTCCATTCTCCTGTAACTTCATCTCTCTTAGCCCCAAATATTTTTCTAAGAACTTATTCTTAAACACCCTTAATCTCTGTTCATCTCTCGAAGTGAGAGTCAAAGTCTGACAACCATACAGAACAACCGGTAATATAACTGTTTTATAAATTCTTACTTTCAGGTTTTTTGGCAGTAGACTAGATGACAAAAGATTTTCAATCGAATAATAACAGGCATTTTCCATATTGATTCTGCGTTTAATTTTCTCCCGAGTGTCATTTATATTTATTACTGTTGCTACAAGATATTTGAATTTTTCCACCTCTTCGGAGGATAAATCTCCAATTTTTATATTTCCATTTAGTACAATATTCTTGTCACGAGACATAATCATATACTTTGTTTTTTCGGGATTTACTTCCAAACCAATAGCTTTACTTGCTTCAAGTAAAGTTTCTGTGTTTTCCCTAATCGTTTGTGGATTTTCTCCTAACATATTCACGTCATCCACATAGACAAGAAGCTGTGTAACCCGTTCAATTCCAAACATTCTGCTATCCTGAACTTTCCTAATGGCATATTCTAGAACGAAGTTAAAAAGTAATGGTGATATTGCAGAAAAAAAGATGACATGTTATCAAAATCTGCTCCTTCCATATGACAATGACGTAATAGGCTACTTACCGCACTGTCTTGTACTGGGTGTTCATTTCAAAGTGTGTCATGACGTCACTGTTGGGTCACCGATTTGAAGCGAGTTTCAGCTTATATGTTAGAGAAGTTGCCTATTATTTAAGGCGTTCTTCAATCTGAACTTGAGAACGTGTACGGTATAACTTGAACGTCGTAGCAACAGATGGCGGTCTGTACGGTCTGTGTGCTACCATAACCTCTTTCGAACTGTGTTTTGCGCCGGCAAGTCGTTATCATCGGTTGCGTACGGTAACATTCCACAACACAAATCAAATGCTCCGTGTCCATGTTGACCGTCGAAGTTAATGTCAACAAATACTGTACGTAAGTAATCGTCTTAACCCTCTCCCCATATCCCGATAGTAAGAAAAAAAACTCGCCTCAGTACGTGTTTTCAAACAGTTCACATTCCTGCCACTACCGGCGTTACCGTACGTATCGGTACGTACTCTTCAGAATTAACGCCGTACTTGCTAGGCATCTTCTCTGCCTCTTAGGTTATACACCTCTGCGGAAGTGTAGGATGATTGAATTCTCTAGGCTCATCGGCTAGCCACATGACGGCATACAGCGAGCCATGACACATTTTGAACTGAACACCCAGTAGACATCATAAATTTACCTGCAATCAGATATTTCAGTGTACGTAATGGTTATGATTTAATAATTTAGCAATTTAAAATAAATTATACTCAGTTATTTTATACAACTAAAGTTAAACACAAGCACATGTATGATAATTTATGAATACATTATTAAATATATTTTAAAATAAAGCTTATTTTTATATAACTTAGAAATATATCGGACCTGTAAGATAATTAATTAAAATGGGGGATCGAAACAAAAAGAACACCATGTCAATTCACTTTTGCCAGTTTCATCAAATGAAAAAATGTTCGTAGTGAGGAGACTTACAACTTTCTGTACATTTTCAGTAAACTTTATAACAGGAACAAATTATTTTTTCTTTTACATATAATAAAATTGGTGATCGTTATAAGAAATTGAAATCAATATTACTGCTAGTTACAGAAAACAGAATGCTTACTCACAGTTGAACTTTTAGTAGACATATTTTTTTGCATTATTTATTGTTAGTTGATATCCAAACCATTTCCTTACACACATGCTTTGCACTGTGTCGATTTGCATACGCTTCTGGTTCCGAGAGAATTTCCTTCTTATTTATTTTCTGCATTGTTGTAACAAATACAGTTTCTCTTTGATTTCTGACTTCAGAAAAAAGGTATGTAATACAATACAAAGTTGAGAAACTATTACAAATTTGTGCACTATAATGTCGACAATTGGTGACCTAACTGAGGATGTAATAACCTACCTGTAATTTCGTTTCTTATTAGACTATAAGCCTCACCATCAACAACGATAAATTCATCACTAATCGGCATTTTCTTACAACATAGATACATTTCTGTGTACGATAAAGTGAGTTAGCAAATAAATTGAAACATTAAAAGAAATAAGAAAATGTAAAAATGGGCAAATTATATAATCGAAAAATTAAAAAAATGTGGTGATTAAAGAGAAAACAAATAATAAAATAAGCTAATTAAAGACAGTAGCAAATATGAATGTAAGCAAATTAATAATAAGCAAATTAAAACGAAAAAATAGAATAGTAAATAGAACGTTGTTTTAAATTCATCTTTCTTAAACAAATATCAAAATATGTGGACGTACATCCATACCCTCCTGAGTCGTCAGAGTATAACACACTGTACCATACTTCATACAAGATTATGATATAAATGTATGTGGAAAGACCCGGAGTATAGCATAATATACCTGCATTTATGCCGTAACTCTACGTGCAGAATGTTTTCAGTATTTTTCCTCGTGTCAATGACTTTTTTTTAAAGTGTAGAATTACAATATATTGAACTTTAAAAATAAAACAACGAATCTCTGTGACTCGTAGATGGTTAATACTCTGTATACTAGTGATAACGTAATGTGGCAGCAGAGCCTGGAAGGAAAATGATTGTATTCCGATTTAGTTGTATCATAAACTGACAACTAGTAGGTATGTCAGAGAAGTAAAGAAGTGTTGTACAATTTTTTAAATAGTATTACTTATTAAATACTAGCACGAAAACTTAGGTTTATTAATCTTCTTCTGATTTTCCGGTTTACACACTTTTGTCTGTTTCCGTTCACTGTTCTAACCATCTTCTTTGTGGTCCTCCCTCATCTCTTCGTTCTATTGGTCTGTACAAAAGAACTGCCTTTGATAACTGGAATTTTGCATTCTTTCAACATGTTGTTTCAATTTCCCTGTTTTATACTATTTCTGTTATTATATTTTTAACTTTTAATTTTTCTCTAATATCTTCATTCCTCTGGTGGTCTAATCTTGCAAATCCTAGAATTGATCTCAGAAATTTCATTTGAGCTGCATGTATTCTAGATTTCTCTCTTTGCCTTATGACCTAGGCTTCACTGTCAAATTTTAGCATTTGTTTTGCTGTAATGTTGTGTAATCTGACTTGAGTTTCTTCCCGAAATGTCTTCTTATAATCCTATTTACTGCATTATATTTATGTAGCCTAGTTTTTCTTCTATGTCTTCATTTCCTGAATTTGATAAAATATTCCATAAATAGTTAAATGATGACACTTGCTCTATTATTTTATTATTCACCACAATTTTTACTGTTTTTATTTCTTTTCCTTGTAAGACCATTGATTTTGTTTTGGATGTGTTTGTTCTCATTTCATAATCTACTGCAATATCATTCAATTTTTTAATTGATCTTTGTAAATTATCTTCATTGTCTGATATTAACAGTTGGTCATCTGAAAACTGTAGTGTTAACTTCTAAATGTCTGTCTAAATGTCTAAGTTTAATAATAATAATAATAATAATAATAATAATAATAATAATAATAATAATGCTGACTTACCGGTAGGTCATAAATACAGGGTGATTCACGAGAATTTACTGTCCCTTACGAAGCTTATTTCCATAGACATTCTGAGCAAAAAATGTCGTATAAACAATTGTCCTAATCTCAGTATTTCCAGAGTTACACTAGTTTAAAATTGTATGTAAAATACAAGTTTTAAGAGTAAAAGAATATTACAGGTAAAGAATGAACTATTCAGGAGTATAATTTCTTTAATCATTGTGTATTCTTATTGTATTGTGTATATAATTGTATTGTGCATTGTATAATTGTATTGCGTATTGTATAATTGTATTGTGTATTGTAATTTTATTGTGTATTGTTTATATTGTGTATACCACTACCACCGGGTGCTTTCCCACTTGCAGTGTAAATAAATACATACATATTAGTATTCTGAAGCTAAAAATGTGTTAGGGTGCATAATATTAGACTCTAAAGAATCAAGTTCCTGAAGTCGTATGATTTGTAACAATTTTTGTGGTAAGTGAGTAAAAATGTTGTCATTTTTAGTTAAAAATTGAAAAACAAAATATGTACAAAGCAACTGACAACACATTTTTAGCTTCAGAACACTAGCCAATTAAAGAAATGATATTTCTGAATAGTTCATTCTCTATTAATTTTTAATATTCTTTTACCCTTAAAATTAAAGAAAAAAGGTATTTTACAAACAACTTCAAATTAGTGTAATTCTGAAAATATTGAGATTAGGACAAATGTTCATATGACATTTTTTGTTCCGAATGTCTTCGGAAATAAGCTCCGTAAGGGACGGTAAATCCTCGTATATTATTATTGATTTGCAAGGTGATATTGACATGTCTTTGGGCTCTCTGAAATACGGAAGCCAAAGTAAGAAATGAAATGGATAGAAGGAGAGGGACTAAATAATGATGAAGGTGCTCAACAACTGACGTGTTTATTCAAAAACAACAACTGACTACATGGTTAGTGAGGAAGCTACTGGCGCTTCGATGAGATCAGCGAGCTGTGAGGCGCCATGCCTCGCAATATTTTCTGTCTTTGATCCCTCTACACTTTTTTCTGTTAGGCTGTCTGAAATCACTGCTTTTGTCTGGCTGCACACTAGTTTCAATTCACCACTGAATACATTTAATTCATCACAGAGAGTGGTCCACTTAACATCACTGTCTCCCATGTTCTATCTAATCATGTCTCGTAAATTATTAAGATAGATTTCTATAGATATATAAATAATTGAAAATGCATGCAAGATGACATGAAGTACCAAGTAACTAAATAATTGTGTCAATATTGTTTAAGGGGAAATGCAAATCTTTAAGCAAACAAAATTAATTTTACAAGACACGTTTTGGAATGATTGTGTGAGAATTAGACTCTATTAGCTATACGTACAGTTTTAGAAAAACTTTTGTCGCACAGATACTTTACAAGTCCCAGAAAGGAAGCGGTGTACACATGATCAGAAGACGAGCGGCCTGGTTCATAGGAGAACGACTAGTTGAGGTAATACAATTATTTTTACGTGAATATTAATTTTTGGTCCACAGAATTGATCTGTTATGGTAACAAAGGCTATTAGACGAGAAAAACTCGCTTCGGCGCGGGGGATCGAACCCGGGTCCTTGGTTCTACATACCAAGCGCTCTAACCACTGAGCTATGCCGAAGTTCAATCCACAGTACCGGATCGAATCTCTCTCCTCTAACCATTAATAACCAAAGTTATTTTGCAAATCAAGCTTTCGGGTATAATAATTTAGTCACACAGAGTTAGTGTGCACTCAATGTTGGTTGCTTGACGGTTGTCAGCCCACTTTGAGGTCTGTGGATATAGAGGGAAAAGTTGGATCGGTGTCGGGTAAAGTTCCCGGGTAGCTCAGTTGGTAGAGCGTCGGTACGTTTAACCAAAGATCCGGGGTTTGATACCCGGCCTCGGAACAATTTTTCCCTCAAAATTATTTTGTTTCGTTGTATGTCTGATCATGTGCACTCCCTCCTTTCTGAGACTTGTAAAGTATTTGTGGGACAAAATGTTTTTCTAAGACTGTACGTGTACATGCACAATACCAATTTCATCATATATGTGCAACAGATTGTATTAATAATGCACTTTCTCTCTTTTGAGAACTACAGGATACCTTCCATGTACATGAGCAATATTGTACACATACACTACAACAATGAAGTTATAAATAGAAGGAAAGATTCCATTAGCAATATTTGTACCACATTTTAGAATCATACATTTCCAGAGTTATGAAGAATGTTGTGTATATACACAGCACCAATACAATAATTTCAAATAAGGGAAACATTGTATTATCAACTTTTTACCAGTTTTCAGAATTATACAAACTCAGAGATATGAAGAATGTCGTGTATATACACAGTACCAATGTAAATTATATATAGGCCTCAAAGCCGATTGAACGTTTGGATGCTTAATTATTGATTTCTTGTTTTTCCTGCTGTAACCAGTAATACTACACATACAAAAATAATGATTCTTCTCCTCACGCAATATCATTAGCATAGCAAATAGCATTGCTTTCCGTTTTCCTAAATGCCAATAACGCAATCTTTCTACACAGCTGTTAGATGTACTATGAAGCTCAAATGATTTATCCATATCACTAATGTTGACTTTGAAGTATGCAAAATAAGTTGTGAAACTAAAATCTTTATATTATGTTTGTTGTGAATATTCAGCGAGATAAGCGAACGAGCACATATCGAAAAAAATGAAATTGAAGCAAAACTAGACGTAATACGTAAAAAATTAAGTTATTTTCGAACTCAGGGCATCGGATTCTATACAGATGACATACTTTCTTTTTTACTCCAGAACAATTTATTGATCCCTAGTGTAATTGATTGTAGTTACAACATTTGTGCCAGTTTTCAGAGATGCAAGGAATGTTGTGTGCATACACATCACTAATACAAAATTATGCACGCAAATACAGGGAAAGGTTGTATTAAGAGTTGTACCAATTTTCAGACCCATATACATTCAGAGAAGGGAAACATTGTAGTCCGACTATACTCGTAAGGACAAATAAAGCATCTGGTAGAAATTGAAATATATGTACGGCGAGAAGTAATTCATTTCCATACCAGGTCAATTCGTCCACAGTACAAAGTCCAACATACAGAAAGTCCAATACAAAAAAGTTCACAACCCAAAACTTCCAATCAAATAAGGTCACTAGTCAAAGTGCCCAATATGCACTGTTCACAAATCAAAATGATCAATATATAGAAATGTCCACAAGTCAAAATGGTCAATAGACTATATAGAAATGTCCACAAGTCAAAATGGTCAATAGACTATATAGAAATGTCCACAAGTCAAAATGGTCAATAGACTATATAGAAATGTCCACAAGTCAAAATGGTCACAAGTCAAAATGTTCAAAATATAGAAATGTCCACAAGTCAAAATGGTCAATAGACTATATAGAAATGTCCACAAGTCAAAATGTTCAAAATATAGAAATGTCCACAAGTCAAAATGGTCAATATATAGAAATGTTGACAAGTCAAAATGTTCAAAATATAGAAATGTCTACAAGTCAAAATGGTCACAAGTCAAAATGTTCAAAATATAGAAATGCCCACAAGTCAAAATGATCAATATATAGAAATTTTCACAAGTCAAAATGTTCAAAATATAGAAATGTCTACAAGTCAAAATGGTCACAAGTCAAAATGTTCAAAATATAGAAATGTCCACAAGTCAAAATGGTCAATATATAGAAATGTTCACAAGTCAAAATGTTCAAAATATAGAAATGTCCACAAGTCAAAATGGTCACAAGTCAAAATGTTCAAAATATATAAATGTCCACAAGTCAAAATGGTCAATATATAGAAATGTTCACAAGTCAAAATGTTCAAAATATAGAAATGTCTACAAGTCAAAATGGTCAATATATAGAAATGTCCACGAGTCAAAATGGTCAATATATAGAAATGTCAACAAGTCAAAATGGTCGATATATAGAAATGTCCACAAGTCAAAATGTTCAAAATATAGAAATGTTCAAGGGTCAAAATATTCAAAATGTAGAAATGTCCACAAGTAAAAATGGTCAATATATAAAAATGTCCACAAGTCAAAATGTCATTTATATAGAAATGTCCACAAGTCAGCATGTTCAATATATAGAAACGTCCACAAGTCAAAATGTTCAATATATAGAAATTTTCAAAAGCCAAAATGGTCAATGTATAGAAATGTCCACAAGTCAAAATAGTCAATATATAGAAATTTCCACAAGTCAAAATGTTATTTATATAAAAATGTCCACAAGTCAACATGTTCAATGTATATAAATGTCCAGAAGCCAAAATGTTCAATATATAGAAATGTTCAAAAGCCAAAATGGTCAATGTATAGAAATGTCCACAAGTCAAAATAATCAATATAACTTATAGGTATATCCACAAGTCAAAATGTTCAGTATATAGAAATGTCCACAAGTAAAAATGGTCAATAAATATAAATGTTCACAAGTCAAAATAGTCAATATATAGATATGTCCACAAGTCAA
The DNA here is from genome assembly GCF_040183065.1 of Periplaneta americana. NCBI lineage: Eukaryota > Metazoa > Arthropoda > Insecta > Blattodea > Blattidae > Periplaneta > Periplaneta americana. The sequence continues at coordinate 64,289,048 of NC_091131.1, read as the reverse complement.
AATGTTCAGTATATAGAAATGTCCACAAGTCAAAATGGTCAATAAATAGTAATGTTCACAAGTCAAAATGGTCAATATATAGAAATGTTCACAAGTCAAAATGTTCAATGTATAGAAATGTCGACAAGTCAAAATGTTCAATATACAGACATGTGCTATATATGGTATGTAAACAAACGGTTATTCAACATTTTTTCGGAGAGCTAAGCCGCCAATATTTCCATCTCCTATGTGGAATTCCTAGGAAATAACGTTGTAAGGTGGTCACAGAACGAATATTGTAGTGGAAGGTCTCCACTCTAATTAAAAAAAAATGGTTTCTGGACATCATGTCAGATTTTGGAGATTTATAGAAAACGTGACACAAGAACAGAATGAGACAGAGAATATCATAATTCAAACCATAAATTATTTGGTCACATAAAACGCTAGACACTGCCTAAACATGAAATATAATACAAATCAACTGCGAATTGAAGGGATTATACACCGACAGAATCATTATATGGGCAAGGATAGTGTGAAACAATATTTGCGAGCACTTTCATATCATAGAAAGTTGCATGCTGACCTCAGTGGAGAAAAAAATAGAAAATAAAATTAGTTCTAGAATATTTTAAATTCAGCTTACATTTCATTGTTAAATTGTTAATTTACATTCAATGAATATTATTCTGGACATTCATTATACTGCACATATGATAACTCTGGACGCTTTTGATAATGGCCTTTTAGTGACTGTGGACATGTTTGAAATTGTACATTTAAGATACTGGTCATTTAATGCCTATGGACATATTTTATACGGGACATTTGATGACTGTGAACATTTTTGATACTGAACATTAATGATGATGGAAATTTGTGCAGTGGGCTAATTGACTGATAATCTTAAGATCACGAACATCTTATTTTATTCCTGTAATAATATTTTTTAATTAACACATATATAGGCCCTATAGACATTTAAGCTGAATGTGCCTCGGTGACAACAAACTCAAAAATGAAATAAAAGATGTTTAAAATGAAATGGTAATAAATTTCAATATATAATATTTTATATTTTTTTTACAGAATACCTTTAATTTTTGTTGTTTTCGCGAAGCGCTTAAAGGATTTTCGATTACACTGACTGTCTCAGCCTTTGATTGAGATGATAGAACTGTATTTTCATCTTAGCTTGATCACAGCAGATGTAATACAGTGAGCTTGCACGTGAATAAATTTATTTCTCTCACGGGGTCTATTGCTAATAGAGTGAACAGGTAAAAACCTTAATGTGTGTTCTAGAGTGGCGTCAGCATTGAAGTTCCAAGTCTTGCCAAAGCTCCACTGACCTTTGTTGAGTTACACAAATATTGTGTACATACATAGTAGTATTGTTAATATAGGAAAGACTTTGTTAATATTCGTACCGATTCTCTCAATTCTAGAAATTTTATTTCGTGTATGTAAATGAACAAAATTGCGAGAGGAATATTATATTCAAAACCTTCTCCTTAATTTTCTGAAAGATGCTGTTCAAGCAGAATTAGGGAACCACAAACCTACAATAATTCAAGAGTGTGATCCCAAAATGCGTTCGGTCCATCTTTATGAAAGGACTGGGCTAGTATTTTTATCCATCAGTCTACGGACTGAGAGAGTTTTCAAGTGACATGTACAACAACACAGACTTTTAGACAAGAATTGGCTTTGTTTTTGAAGAAATATAAAAAATATAAAATAAGATATTGGACAGAGAGGTTCCCTTCCAAAGTCTACCTATCAACTATTAGTGAAATTAAAATTCCAAATCTTTCAAATACAAAACATCTCATTACAAATTCTTAGGGACTTTTTACATATCATTCAGTATCATTTATATTTTCAAGAAAGATAATTTTGTGAATATGACATTTTGGCATCAAGCGAATCCCAAATCTAAAATTTTGTATTTTTTTTTTAATTAATCGACTTAAAAAAACATAACTGCTCTGTATTCAGGATCCTTGTGGTCACATTCACTGGAGGGCTGATGATTTAATAAAATCCTTCTCCTTAAAGGTCTAAAAAATATCACATATATGTACAAATTATTTGGGACTAAGAGGGATGAAGTTGCGGGAGAATGGAGAAAGTTACACAGCTGCACGCATTGTATTCTTCATCTGACATAATTAGGAACATTAAATCCAGACGTTTGAGATGGGCAGGGCATATAGCAAAGATGGGCGAATCCAGAAATGCGTATAGAATATTAGTTGGGAGGCCGGAGGAAAAAGACCTTTGGGGAGGCCGAGACATAGATGAGAGGATAATATTAAAATTGATTTGAGGTGGAATATGATGGTAAAGACTGAATTAATCTTACTCAGGATAGGGACCGATGGCGGGCTTATGTAACGTCGGCAATGAATTTCCGGGTTCCTTAAAAACCGTGAGTGAGTGAGTGAGTGAGTGAGTGAGTGAGTGAGTGAGTGAGTGAGTAAGTATATGTAATATGTATAAATAATAAAAATGGTCAAGTAGACTGAGTGACTTTTGGTATCACACTTTTGAATTACAATACGTATATACATATTTGTATTTCTTAATTGTATTATTCACGGATTACTTAAGAACTAGTTTGCAATTATTTCATGATTACTAGACAAATAAAACATTTCACAAAATTACACACATATCATTTCAAATAAAAGAACAGATACACCTTTAATTCGTTATGAAACAATAGTCGCAGTTTTACATGAGCCACTCTGTATGTATGAATACAAATATTTCGGAGACAATGAAGAAAGAACGGAACTTGTTTTTGAAACTGGTTATTACAGCCAGTGTATTTAGCATTCTGTAATGACTGTTCATGCAGCAGCCTTCCAAAATTCACTCGGTGGAAGGAATGAACGTGACCTGTCTCTTAAGGGAATTAGATTAATATTGTCTACCAAGAATTTCCTAGACCCTTACTGTGGTTTCACTATATTTCCAGTTCTGAGTTTTTCAATCTTACATTGAGTCAACAATTCATGGGACTCCTTTGTTGTATTGACACAATACGACACAGTACATTAAAATATATATAAATATTAATACTCGTATCTTAGTGGGTATTATAACCCTACAATAATAATAATTTTCATACAGTGTCAAAACTGCTTCTCAGTAACTCCATATTTCACGGTTGTTATAATTGCCATTACAGCACAGAGTACATAAATGTTGCCGGTCAAAAGTGTGAAGTAATGACACCATTTTTATCTGTAGGTACTCTTAAATAAATCATGGAAAGTACGAAGATACGTAAAGTTCATTCTAGGTATTGAGAAAGGGTATATTGTATATGAACTGTGACCGGTGGAAGGAACTGTCACTCTCCTTTCTGTGTGTCGTATGACACAAAATAACATTGAGCCATAGTACATTATTTTTATAATAACGTAAATATAAGTGTAATAAACAGTCTCCTTAAATAGAACATATTTTCTCATAAACTTAATACTGATATTTAACCAAATATTTTCGAAATAAATTAAGCACCCTTCCTTTTGTACTAAATAAATCACAAAGTTCTCTAAAATATGTAATAACAGTGAAAATTGTCACCCCATGAACCCAGTAGGAATATGAATTACATCACTGTCTGACCAACACAGATTAGAAAACCTAAGGGTCATAATCCTAGACATTCTTAGCGCGGGCTTCAGTGCTGGATGATCAGCGAACAAACGTTTTTCGTATTCATAAACCAGTGTTAGTGATATGATATGATATGATATGAATCCTGTACAAGTAATCAGTCGATAGCCGGGGCTAGTTTAGCACTCTCGTAGCGCGGGCTAGCGAAATGTCTATGCATAGCACCCTTAGTGTCTAAGCGGACTTATACTATACGTGAACGCATGGAAAAAGCAAAAAATATCTCGCATTTAAATGAAGTGGTGCAAAATTACAGCCATAATGTCATGTATAATTTATGAATATTTCAAGAGATGAAGCGTAACTTTTAATTGTACAGTTTTTTTTATAATATAGAAAATATAGGACAGCAAAACGTAATACCGGTATGTCATATTTTAACCATTTTCTGTTTCTTTTTAGCGCAGTTGGTAGGATTAATTAAGATCTACATACAGCAAAGGATGATATGTGTAAGATGAAATATTAAGTCCAGTCACTTCTTGATATGTGAAATTTTTTGAGGTGGGAGAATTTAATAAGTCGATGGCCCAGAACCAGACTGTTCCAAGTCCATTTTACTATTTTTTTTTTTCACAAGAACTATTTTGAGCTTCTGACATTCAAAGCTTCATGAAATAATTTGGAATAGCTTCATAGCAATCTTATGGAGAGGAATATTTATAATTTTATTCGATTCATATATGCAGACAAGAACTGGAACACAATGAAACACAGATTTCTTTCTTATAAAAAGTTGGACTTGGAACAGCCTGGTTCTCAGCCATAGAAGTGTAGATATCAAGTTTTGTTTTAGAATTTGTAAGGTGGCAAACATTGATGTGTTAACATAACATATTTTGCAATCTTCTTTTCGAAAAACTTGCAAAGTTTAAAAATATATGAAGGGTCGAGGGGGGAAAACACGTTTAGTCACATTTTGCAAATTTTTCAGAAGAGGGTTTACAGACTTGCAGAACTGACAGTTTCTTCTGGTGTAAGCCTTTCCGAAATGTGCTTACAATTTGGAACCAAGCGAGTTTTTCCTCTGTATTAGTGCATCTTAAAGATTTCATTTTTAACTACCAGATTCAATTAAAACATAAAAATTACTCAATTTGGACTAAACATGTTTTTCCTCTGAACCCTTCATATGTATTGGCACTCTCATGAATGCAAGATAATAATTAACAGCTTTTTGAAATTATAATTTATCATAAAGTTTAAATGCTTACATCAGCTTATGACGAGAATAAGTCGAATGTTATGTGAGAAAAATGTTTTTATATATAGCTTGAATTTTCAAACAAGAGGATCTTCAATGATTCACAGAGACCTGAACAAGTGTGAAAAAATATACGTAGAATATGAAACCTAGTTGTGTACTTCCTTCTTCTATTGATAAGGTATAATAAAATGGATAATTGTGAAAATTCATAAGAAGACACAGATATTAGAACATATATAGAAGAACAAAATATTATGCATTTTGGAAGGAAAATTATGGAAACACAGTTAATGTGGTTCACTGTGATGGAGGTTAACACAGGTAAGAATATAATTCTATGGATTTGAAAGTACTAAATACGAAGGAATTACAATTAACGCAATCAATTGCTAATAGGTTTCAGATAGAGATCTACTTAAAGTAGGCCTATCTTTAATAAATTATGAAAGTGATGAAGTTGATTTAATTACTGATACTGACTGAAACCTTAGAAATCGTATATATATTATATATATGTATATATATATATATATAATATGTATGTAGGTAGGTATGAAAAAAGAGGAATGTTTAATTTATTGTCAACATATGATACAAGTGAAAGTGATAGTGAACAAGACATTTCAGATGCAAATCCTGAAACAATGCAAGTTATGGATAGTAAAAAAACACAGGGACATATAATAACGACAAGAGAAGATCCAGTCAATTATACAAGAAATGAAGAGAGTAGAAAAGAAAGTTCGAAGAGAGAAGTACAGATAATGGAGAAGGAATGGAGTTTTGATTAAATTGCGAGGAAAGATAAAATAGTTCCTACTAAACTTTTATACCTCTGATTTCATGTTGCAGAAGAACGTGTGACATATGCCACTTTCTCAAGAAAAACAAATTCAAATACTTTTAGATTTTTGTAAGAAATCAAGAAATGGTTTCAAACAGAGTAGTATTATCCAAAAAGAAAGTGGAACTTAAAGGTATAGGACAAAATGATATCCAGCATATACAAAACGAACACTGCGAATTATTCACTGATAATTACTGGAGATAAAATAATTCACGTGTGCAAAACATATTTATGATTGGAGTATCAATAACAATTATATGGAAATATGACACAAGATAGGGCAGATTTCTTGGTGAAGTTCTCATTGAAACGTAGTACTACAGGCTCTTCGAATATTAATACTAAATTTATTTTGTATTTCCGCAACAACTTATATATTGTAATTATTATACCATATAAATTACTATAGGAAGATACAGTAGGTTTGTTCCTACAAGCAATTTAAAACGCATTCCGAACTAATAACAACACATTTTTCGACGCATGCGCCAATTAAGTACGTTCTCAGAACTAGCTCGGGATTTTACATTGTTGGTACGTTTCTTGAACTGTTCTTCCACGGCCGTCTGAGTTTCTTCCCACATTAAAATTATATTCATGTTCCGAATTTGATTAATTTATCACCCCTGATATAAAATTGGCCATTCCCATGTTATAAAATGGCAATATATAAAAGAGAACAACCACTAGGATCTCCACTGAAGAAATTAATTTTTTGGTAACGACCGATAGATAGAAATACTGTCCAAGCTATTCTTCCATGAAATCTCATCACGGTTATATCGTGAATTCTTTTCCAGTCGCTTGATGGCGGCATAGTGAAATTGATAAAAGTTGTCTTGAAACTGCAATAAGCTGATCAATCTGTTATATGTGATCAGGACTACCACATCCCAAATCACTCATGATGCACTATTCTTAATTTTAATCTACCTAGTCTTGAAGCGTTTCAACCTTAACCTCAGATTAAACCATCTGCGCATGCGTGCGCAGTACAGAATTCCCAGTTCCTGCTCTTAATCGAGAACAAATTTCACCCGCTTTGAATGAGTTACAAAGCACTTTGGAACACAGTAAACACAGTACAGAATTCCCTGTTCCTGCTCTTAATCGAGAGCAAATTTCACCCACTTTGACTGAGTTCCAAAACACTTTGGAACAAATTACAGAATTCCCTGTTCCTGCTCTTAATCAAGAACAAATTTTTACCTACTTTGAATGAGTTCCAAAACACTTTGGAACACAGTACAGAATTCCCTGTTCCTGCTCTTAATCAAGAACAAATTTCACCCGCTTTGAATGAGTTCCAAAACACTTTGGAACACAGTACAGAATTCCCTGTTCCTGCTCTTAATCAAGAACAAATTTTTACCTACTTTGAATGAGTTCCAAAACACTTTGGAACACAGTACAGAATTCCCTGTTCCTGCTCTTAATCGAGAACAAATTTCACCCACTTTGACTGAGTTCCAAAACATTTTGGAACAAATTACAGAATTCCCTGTTCCTGCTCTTAATCTAGAACAAATTTTACCTACTTTGAATGAGTTTCAAAACACTTTGGAACACAGTACAGAATTCCCTGTTCCTGCTCTTAATCTAGAACAAATTTTACCTACTTTGAATGAGTTCCAAAACACTTTGGAACACAGAACAGAATTCCCTGTTCCTGCTCTTAATCAAGAACAAATTTTATCTACTTTGAATGAGTTCCAAAACACTTTGGGTCCACACCTGTGGAGTAACGGTCTGCGCGTCTGGCCGCGAAACCAGGTGGCCCGGGTTCGAATCCCGGTCGGGGCAAGTTACCTGGTTGAGGTTTTTTCCGGGGGTTTCCCTCAACCCAATACGAGCAAATGCTGGGTGACTCTCCGTGCTGGACCCGGGACTCATTTCACCGGCATTATCACCTTCATATCATTCAGACGCTAATTAACCTAGATGTTGATACAGCGTCGTAAAATAACCCAATAAAATAAAAAATAAAAACACTTTGGAACACACTACAGAATTCCCTGTTCCTGATCTTAATCGAGAACAAATTTCACCCGCTTCGATTGAGATCCAAAACACTTTGGAACACATACAGAATTCTCTGTTCCTGCTCTTAATCGAGAACAAATTTCACCCGCTTCTACTGAGTTCCAAAACACTTTGGAAGACATAAAGAATTCCCTGTTCCTGCTCTTAATCGAAAACAAATTTCACCCGCTTGGAATAAGTTCCAAAACCTTTGGGACACACTACAGAATTCCCTGTTCCTGTTCTTAATCGAGAACAAATTTCACCCGCTTCGAATGAGTTCCAAAACACTTTGGTACACAGTACAGAATTTCCTATTCCTGCTCTTATTCGAGAACAAATTTCACCCGCTTCAAATGAGTTCCAAAACACTTTGGACCAGAGTACAGAATTTCCTGTTCCTGCTCTTATTCGAGAACAAATTTCACCCGCTTCGAATGAGTTCCAAAACACTTTGGAACAGGAAATGTGAGTCCGAATCAATTACAGTCATTACAGTCATATTGGATTGGACATTGAACTACTGCACATGAACAGGCAATTCAGAATCGATTTTGAACCATGCTGGAACAAACGTAAAATTTCAATGACTACAATACATACGTTGTTATGGAAATATAAAATCATTCTAGTCTGGAATGTTGGTGTTTACTGCATGATCCACTTAGTTGGTCTATGTGAACAATTTGTGCAGGGAAATATTTCTGGCCGATTTATTATTTTCACGTCGTTTTAATCGACCACTGAAACTTGTATATATTAACCAAAGAGGCCTAGTCGGAAGTAACGCTTTGTAGATGAAGGGATTCTCTCTATACAGTCGTTTATTTTTAATTGCAGGTACACAGGCGTCTTATGGCCAAGACGAACTTGCAGTCTAGAGTGACCTGAAGCTAGGAAGAGTACAAACAGTGAGTATTATCTGTCTCTTACTTTGCCATACTCAATGACTTGGGCGTCGTCGCAAATTTCAGGGATAGCTACTGAACTTTTTGTGTGGAAAGTTCGTCGTAAGAATTCCATGAGATTAAACTCGTGGAAGATAGCACAATGCAATATTAACACTTTACCATTGCACCTGTGGTGGGGATGGTTGTTAATTGTGATTAAGTGATGGAATGATGGTAAATAAAATGACAGTACTCCTAGAAAATCTGCTCACTCACCGCCTTTGCTCACGCGAACTTGTCAGAATTATACCTGGGATATTTAGCGTTTCAGTCTTTCGAAATATGATGTCAGAATGATATGTTTCTAGTTCCTGTATGGTTATGTGCACTCCTATTGCAGCAAGTATTAAACCTTTTTCGTACTGTAGAGCAACATACTGCAGTCTACAGATACTGAGAGCGCTTACACCTTGCCTTACATCTTTTGAACATATACTACCTCTGTCTCGTTTCTCGTTGACGAGATACCATTCTTGGTAGTGAGGATTCATTGATCACACCGGCTCGACATAGGCCTATCTCTGAAGCTGTATTCTCTCTTCCTTAGAAGAGGATGTTTATCACCTCAAACCTATATCACAGTGGTATCTTCAGTTGCTGAGTGAGAGAACGAAATGACCTACAGGTCTCTCTCACTTGTTGATGTGTGCGGCGATCCAGCCCGCAGTGTCCGCCACCTTGTGGTATATCCCCGGCTGATGATCCACTGCACACCCGAACCCCGCACTAGTAATGCCGGCAAGTGTCCATCTGCCGTCTTGCTGCACAATCAGTGGTCCTCCAGAGTCCCCCTGAAACAGGCGGGTCATATCTTTTTGTTATGTATCGATGTATATTGGCATGGATACACTTATAGATTATATTCGTAAGGTACCTGGGGGTGTTAAGGGCTAGCATGTTATAAGGCCCACTACCTAGTTTTGTCATTAGTTATACACTTTTGCAAAAGAGAGCAACAGCTCTTAAGACCTATTTCTTCTTGCATTCGAGTGAGATGTAAAGAAATGAGATTCCTATTCTTGTTTGTAGCTGACTGGTGGCAACAAATTATGTGTGATTATTTCTGATTTCATTATAAAATTTTGCTAAATTTAAGTTGATATTTAATCGTTTTACTGTGTGTTGTTAATATAATATTAAATGCACGTTATTGTGTAAACATTAAGAAGTTTGGGGGTACCATGGAACTTTCGCTAATAAGCTTATGAGCACTCCAAAAAATAAAATTGGCGCGAAGTAACAGAGCAGGGAATAAGGCCCATGAAATAAATACGTGGAAACGCCCACAAGTTCATAGAAGTCCCTAAACTATAAAGTTCAGACTCTGAAGCACAACCTTTTTTGCAAGAAATGAAACAAACGAAAGACTGACAATTCCTAAAGTAGAAAGAGCATTGGATGAACCATCAACTTCAGGATTTGTAAACATCCAGGGGACGCGGATGTGTTCTGTCTGCGAAGAGAATTGTTGTAGATATACATGTGTGTGTCTCTTGTGAATGTTGGGTGCAGGATGAATGTGTAGGTCTCACTGAGGAAAAAACTGAAGACTTCGTATGCCCAAATTGTGTTCAATACTTATATTCTTTATTGTGGGCCTTATTACCTGTCACAGCAGGATATAAGGCCCAGTGACATGATGTTAATTTTCATTGCTCACAACATTTATGTGTCTGTTTGAATATTTATTTGAAGTAAAACATTATAGGATAACTATAAAAGTATGCGATTCCATTATTTAAAAATTGCTAAACGTCTCCATTTCAAAGAAAGAACGTTTTATTTCTTAGGTGGGCCTTATTACACCCGGTTACCTTATAATTACGTGGTAAAATAATATACAAATAAATGAAATATGAACAAATTTAAATACAATCAATCTTGAGAGATCATCAGATGTCAAAGTCTGTGTTAAGATTTTCTTGTTGTTGGAGACTTAAAAAATATTTAATATTTCTTTTCTGGAGTTTTAGTAACATTATCAATTCATCAGAGTTGTCATGGTTTCGTTTTGGCAATTGTATTAGACTTCCAATATAATACGCCTACCTTTCTTGTCTAGCATTTTGTGTTCTGATATGGTTTTGTCTCAAACCACTATAAATAGTTTGTCATATTTTAATAGAAAATTATGGAAATATTAAAAATGCACTACCTATATGAGAAAGATGTAGAAAACAAATATTTAATGTTTAATCGCCGCTGTGGAACAATACAAAAAATGTATAGGGCAAACAAAACCAGAGAAGCAACACAAATTAAATATTAAGGAATAGTGATTCTTTTAACTATACTTAACAGAAAAACAGTACTATGCTGTGTGATAAGCAGGAAGCGAAACGTGTTGCCCTATGAAACAGGTTTGCTGTTACTTTACTATAGATACGGGTTTGTTTACTTGCGCGTGAGTAGAGTCATGGTTAGCGGTGGAGAGGAATAGGTAGAGACCACAGATGAAAGAATGAAAGAAAATAATATTGTCACTTCTACTATGCTTTCATTCCATAAATAGATACAGAAGATGTTACATAATACAAATACTGTTTCATCCTCAGTGATATAGAGTTGTGTTTAATTTTAATATGTGGAATAAATTGTTGTAAGAAACCTTTTCTGTCATTATTTTGACGCCTAATACGTAATATACGTTATTTTTTCACGTAAAAATCGCTTTCCAATTTATACGAAATTATTGCGATTATCTTATAACTAATTAGCGATAAAACGCAAAATATATCTTATAACAATTTTTTTTAAACAATTTAATACGAAATTCTGTGCTCTCTAGCCCAGGATGTAAGTTACTCCTCGCAGTTGACAAAGCGTTGTAAAATAAGCAATTAAAAAAAAAGTTACTCATCGACTACAACATACAGACAGTAAACAGCGATCAACTAAGGCACAGTAGTTCAACGGGGCACGAACCACGAGCCCTTCTACTGTACACAGTAGAGATACTCTAGAACACACTTAACCTGAAACCACTTGCCTCGCTCCCATGGGGCACTAAGTTTCGCTCCCTGGTGATAAGCATTCCTACATACATAAGTGCAAGAAGGTTTGCCTGACTTCCCGATATTCATATCCCATGATAGCCGAAAGAATAAATATCATTTAACACTCACTAGTAGCTCAAACTACTTTTACACGGTATATCAAATTATTAATATCACCTCATTTCTAACGAGTATGTGCCATCATACATTTTTGCTAAACTCTAATCTCCTTTCAAGGAAGTAATACTAAATATTTTATCGGTCTTAAAATTCCACCACAGTCGAGCACATTTGAACTCCGACTTCTGGATTAAAATTCGAGCATTTTAAATCGACTAAAAGGAATTGCCAAGAAGTAGAAATCTTAATTCAGTAGTAATACCATTTTCACCCCATGTGAAGACAAAATAATGCAGATTAAACCTTCGAAATGACGTGTTTTAGACATCACCTCCTTGTTGACAATATTCTGACGCACTTACCAAGCAGGCGTCCATGTGACCGTCGCTGTGTCCAGCACAGAACATCTCCCCGTGTAGTTCCAGGTTGATGTTTTTGTGTTCGTGCCATTGCAAACACTCCGCGTCGCTCAAAATGGGCACCGTCGCCTTCTGCAAGATGTTGGTTCCAGTCTTTCCTGGAATGCAGAGTTTTTGTAAATTTCTTTGCGTTAAAAAATCCCCACAACTAGGTATTCGTATACGATCTCTGCCATTGAAAGTGCTACCGTAAAGGTTATAATTAATTAAGGACATCGAGGAGAAACTCTAAAGAGACTGGGTTGAAAGGAAATAAACATTGTTCTGAGAGACATAACAAGTAGGCCTGTAGTAGTTGAGTGCCACTTTTTTGTTACAGTGAAAAATTAAATAAGCTTCTTTATATTTTATGTTACTATTATTAGCAAAATAAATAGATAGATAGATAGATAGATAGATAGATAGATAGATAGATAGATAGATAGATAGATAGATAGATAGATAGATAGATAGATAGATAGATAGATAGATAGATAGACAGACAGACAGACAGACAGACAGACAGACAGACAGACAGACAGACAGACAGATAGATAGATAAGTAGATAAATAGATAAATAAATAAGTAAATAAATAAATAGATAAATACATAAATAAATAAATAAATAAATAAGTAAATAAATAAAAAAATAAATAAATAAGTAAATAAGTAAATAAATAAATAAGTAAATAAATAAATAAGAAAATAAATAAATAAGTAAATAAATAAATAAATAAATAAGTAAATAAATTAAGTAAGTAAGTAAATACATAAATAAGTAAGTAAATACATAAGTAAGTAAGTAAATAAGTAAATAAAATTTCAGTTTGGTATTACCAGCGAATGTGTGGAACGGAAAACCAGAAACAAATTGAATTTTCAAATGCACATAGGTTCTGGAAGATGTAAATAAGAAAAAATAACAGAATCCACTCTGGAGAAGAGATTTTTAAAAAACGTGAAAGTACGAGATTACGAAAGTAAAATAGAGGATGGAAAGAAGTCAGATAAATTTTATACGTCATCAACTACAAAGAATGCCAGAAGAGAAGTTAAAAAGAACATAGAATTATTTATAGGCACTGTAAATAATGCAATTTAGTTTCGAATAAGCTTATTGACTAAGAATAGGTAGAAAATATTCTCATATTAATTTTCGTATCTCACAAATATTAATTTGAAATATTACGTTAATGAAAGAAAAGGAAGGGAATATAAACTTATTGCTAAAATATAAATAAGAGATTTTAAGGAATAAAACGAAGGATGTACAGCTGTCAAAAAAAAAAGTGGCCGCACTCGTGAACAGCGAATATTTTCAAAGTCCACTTCGGGTCGCGGCGATGTTACACGATGCATGTGCTTGTACAAGCAGTTCCGGAACTATGAAAGTGTTCCATATCTACGCCTCGTAGACCAGCGGTAGAGTGCTTGTTTAATGATTCAAAGGTCGTGGGTTCGGGCCTTCTTCAAGTTTTCATTTTATTTTTTAATCTTTCTTTAGCAATATAAATCATATTCAAATTATCATTTATATCCAGTTATCGTTCTTTATGGATATCACGTTATTTATATTTTGTTACGGTATCGTTCTTTAGAGATATGAATAAAATTCAGGTTATCATTTGTATTCTGTTATCGTATTATAACGATATGAATAATAATTATTATTGTATTTCCAATGGGGGTTAGCCCTACTTTATATATGTATGTTAGGGCTATAGTTTTATACACAAAAAAGATAAGCATAAAGAGAAATAGAAAAGAAAATTAAATTAGCTTACGCGATGTAAACAAAACATAAACAATCCGTAAATTAGGCATTGCGATGCAAAACAAATATCAGGTATCAATTTGTAACATACAAAAACATTAACAACACACATACGTAACACTTCTATAACACAAATACGCAGCTTTCCGTACCATACATAATAAATTAATACACAATAGTCACACAAACACAATCAAACTATAATTACGACATTGCGACGACATCAAGCATCCCATACCTGACTCACATACATAACAAATCAAGCATCCGTTACAACACATACACTTCAACACAGTAACCACACTTTTAAAAGTTACAAATTTGGCTCCAAGAAGAATAAATAGGACACTGTTACTAATTACTATTCTTCTACAATTTCTTAAATACATCTGTAATAAATCTGTGAAATTCCGATATGAATAATATTCAGGTTTTTATATTGTTATCGTTTTTTAGCGATATAAATAATATTCAAGTTATCATTTATATTCTGTTTTCCTTCATTAGAATTATAAAACAATATTCAAGTTATTTATATTGTTATTGTTCTTTCGCAATATATTAATTAAACAAACCGATATTTATCATTTATATTGTGTTATCGTTCTTTAGTGATACTGTATAAATAATATTCAAGTTATTTGTATTGTAATCGTTCTTTAGCGATATAAATAACATAAATTTAATATTAGGTTTGGAAAAATCCAGTTGCATAATACTGGTATTAGTTTTTCTTTTTGTATTATTACATTATACTATCTTGAACCACAATAAAATGAAAAGGAGTAACGAGGAATTGAACCTGAGACGTTGACATCTAAATTCCGACGTTCATCCGCTGAGCTACGAGAGCAAAAGTGTGGAAACATTTTCGGAAAAATTGGCCCAATCACACTCTAAGATCTTCTGATGATTCGTAGAAGCTAGTCCAGGATGCGGGGGGCAAAGGCTAATTGAGATTTCCCGGTCTCTGACCGGGTCAAACATCCTGATAGAATTAATACTTAACCCTTGCCATGACTTTCGGTGAAGTCCGGAGTGCCCAATTAGTCAAATCCACTCTCCTCATCTCCACGCTTGGGCCCCTTGGAATTTAATAAGATGCGAAAGAGATAGTTGTGTGCGGAAAGCAACGGGATGTTACCGCATTTAGGCCTATCCTTCCCAAGAAAACTGCAAACATGAACAAAGGAAGCTTTTAATAGAAGAAGAAGGATCTTCTGCGGACCTCTGGAAAAAGAACTAAGGAAGAGACTAGTGAAGTGCTTTGTGTGGAGTGTGGCATTGTATGGGGAAAGAACATGGACATTCGACGAAATGAAGAGAAACGAATTGAAGCATTTGAAATGTGGATGTGGAGAAGAACGGTGCGTGTGAAGTGGACAGACAGTGAAAAAGTGAGTGAAGAAAGAATGATGCTGAAACTGATTAGAAAGAGAAAAAGGAATTGGTTGGGTCTCTGGTTGAAAAGAATAATAGACGACATTAGAATATGTTGATCATATGCGGAGACTAAGAGGAAGGCAGAAAATAGGAAAGATTGGAGATTGCTGGGTTTGCAATGTAAGACCTGCTCATGGACAGAACATTTATGTGTGTATGTTCAGAATGCCTGGAATATCGTGTCTAAGAACAGTCGCTATTTGCAAAGACTAGTCAATTCCATGCCCACTCGACTGCAAGATGATCGAGATAAGAGGAAGATAGACTAAATATTGAATTGTGACTTTTTGTTTTGTTTTTTGAACGCTTAATTGTTTGAATGTTTTAAGGCCGACGCCAGTAAATTTGTTATGTTTATGCCACGAAAGATATTTTATTGAGAATAAAATCTTTTTTCTTTCCATTTGCAGCCACAATATCATAATGATAATGATAAAGTCATGGCATAATATATTAATGAACCTGATGTTAATTATTAAAATAATCATAAAAGAGAAAGGAGCCATTATGTCTAGTTTGTCTCTCTCAAAAACAGAACAAAAAAGGACATAAAAAGCACGAGGTTGTAGTCGAACGCAGGACCTCATGAATAAGAGGCCTGAACGCTACCATTATTCTATCGAATAACACACAGTATACTTCAATTATAACTGTAGATATCAGGCAACGTGGTCCAACAACATGTAACATCGCCTGTCTCCGAATTGTAGCGAAGATACCCGAAGGGAACTTTGATTCAGGAGAGCGGCCACTTTTTCTTTTGACAGCTGTACAAATTAATGACAGCAGAATACAAAGTATTAGGCTATATTTTTCGATTATATTGTAATTTCATCATATTCTGATAAGAATATGAATAGGCCTGGAATGCTATAGACATTGTTATCAGTATTTAAAAAATTCAAACTCAAAAAAATGTTATGACGTCAGAATTATTAAATATTAGAATTGAGTAAAACTTCGAACTGTTCTGTCTACTTAAAAGTAATTGAAATTAATAATTAGTGCTGGTACCTTAGCAGTTTCATTCATCGAGCTTGTTATTTCAAAATTTACCAGTCTAAACAATTATTCATTTCAATCAAATTTAATTTGAACAAAAAGCACATCGATTTAGAAATTGAGAGGAAAGTTAAAAACAG
This sequence comes from Periplaneta americana, assembly GCF_040183065.1. Lineage (NCBI taxonomy): Eukaryota > Metazoa > Arthropoda > Insecta > Blattodea > Blattidae > Periplaneta > Periplaneta americana. Next base: position 64,272,470 of record NC_091131.1, on the reverse strand, counting down.
TATTAATTGCATTTTAGGTTTTACCCACTCACTCCTCACTCTCCCTTTGAAATTTGTCACTTTGAAAGAGTATTCAATTGCTTATACATCTCATTCATTTGCTCTCACATCTTTTGTTTTCTATCGTCGCCTGGCAACCTGATTTGTTATTATTGTCAGTTGGGTGTAGAATGAAAACACACTTAATTGTGGGTAATTTCCTAAATTTAATTAATTAAATTTACTAAATTAAATGTCCATAATGTGCTCCATTGTTGGCTAGACAGTAATACAGCCTATTTCGGAATTCCTCTACTTAGCATTGTCGTTTATCAAAACTTTGCATAAAATAACCTAAATCCAAACTTCGGTTTTTATTATCCTCTATCCTATTTAAAATTTTTAAAGAATAGGTTCCAGTATCCAAATTAGTACAGTTTTCATGTTAATTAAATTAAATTTTTGTATGTTTGTAATCTGGATTTGAATGGTAACCTAGTCTGTTAGGCAGATGTCTCCCTTTCTATGTGAGAAATTATTATTATTATTATTATTATTATTATTATTATTATTATTATTATTGTTATTATTATTATTAATACACAACCACATAATATTCCTTAATATGAGTTGATGTTACTACCTCAAATAAGCTGTAATCAACAATAGTCTTTGTAGCTTTATTCTCTTCAGGTCAAATCAACAACAACAAATTCAGGTTGCCAGGGGACAATAGAAAACAAAAGATGTGAGAACAAATGAATGAGATGTATAAACAATTGAATACTCTTTTAAAATTAAGTATCATAATATTGGGATTTCATTTGACATTTCAAAGGGAAGTGAGGTCGAGTGGGTGAAACCTAAAATACAATTAACACTGATTTTAACCTCCTGAGTCCTGAGAGTATAGTATACTATACCATACTTCATACATGATTTATATATAAGAGATATGTGCAGAAACCCGAAGATTAGCGTAATATACCTTCATTTATGCCCTAACTGTAACCTGCAGAACTTTTTGAGCATTTTTCCTCATGTCAGTGACTTTTTTTTTGAAGTGTAGAATTATATTGAACTTTAAAATAAAACAAAAGTCTCAGGATGTTTAATCTCACTGTAATGATGGGTAGTTTGGTATCATGATCTATGAATATTGATTTGCTTAGACAGCAATGGCCTATTAAATATTATTGAATGGGAAATCTTTTAATAATATTATATCTTTGATGTATTTTCTTCTCGGTCTTCCTCTTTCTTTCTTGCCAAATATTTATTTCCTCCAATATATTGACTAATAATCTGTTATGTCAGACCGTATGATCAATGCAGTTTATTTTTCTTTTCTCTAATTTCTTCACTAAAATTTTATTTTCATTAAGTAGCCTATCCTCTTTAAAACTTAGAATATTCAGATTTTCAACATTCTGCTACAATTCACATTTCCGTGGCTTCTAAGTGGTTATTTTTATTGATTTCCGTATTGCCAACTCTCGCTTCCACCTAATAATACACTCCAGATAAAAGTTTTGATAATTGGATATTTTTGTGGCGGCAGATCAATGATTGTTTTTATTAATGAAGACTAGTTTAGCTAAACCAATAATTCTTCTTTTCATTTTACCTATAGATCTACCTTTTATTATACAGGTTTTAGTTTAAAAATTTCCCATTCTAATTATTTATTTCAATCAAATTTAATTTAAATAAAAATTACGTCAATTTAGATATTGAAGGGGGAGTTTATAATTATACACTTATGTTATTTCTTTATTAAATGGTTTATAATGTTGTCATACAAAAATAGCGTATGAAACTTCGTACGTTATACAGTTAACTTATTACATTCGTCAAAATTAGGAAACTCGCTTCGCTCATTTCCTAAACATTGACTCATGTAATGAAGTAGAACGTTATAAACCAGTTTCATAATATACTAATATATCTATGGGTCAGCTGTTGTATAGATAAAGCTCTATGCATTAATTGTAGTACAAGTTGCTATAGGTAGATAAAACAAGAAAGAGATTACAGATGTATTGCTAATAACATCTCAGTGCATATATGCTTACTGGAGAGAAGACTTTAAATGTAAATTACAGTATATAAGAGAAGGCAGGTTTAGTGCCTCTGATTGAAATTCTGGCTGATATGTACATCTATTATCAGGGAGTACATCTCACTTAACAATATGTAAGAGGAAGAACAATTGTTTGAATGCATCTGAAATCTGATTAGTGTAAAATGCAGCTAGTCAGCGATGTATGCAATGGAGGGGGAAAGGAACTGGCCACCCTAACCCATTATCTTCTAGTTGCCTCATTAGTGGTGCCTTGTTGGTATCACTTGTGAGGTTCAGACCTATCTTCGGACAATTGACTAAACCGCCTGAAGTCAAGGGCTGCCGAACTTTAATTTCCTTTAAATGTAAATTAGAAAAATATCTTATGATAAGTTGCCAGATCTAACGCGTTGCAAATATTTAATGGAATGTGTTCCACTGTATTTATTTTTATTTTTTTTTGTTTCTTATTTTTATTATCTAAATCGTGTTTATTTATCACTTAACGCCAATATGTATCCCCCTGTGTTGTTTTTTATTATCAATCTATTTTTTGTGTACATTTTATTCAATTGTCGGTTTCTAGTTTAATTATGTAAATCCTACTTAATTGTAATCTAATACTAATATATATATTGATATGTTTATTTTTACTTTTACTATGTACATTTTTTTATTGAATTATCGGCTTCAATTTTTATGTGATTCGTATTTGATTCTAATAACATTAATATGTATTCCACTATGTTTATTTTTATTTTATGAGGTAAATTTTTATGTAACCTCTTCTTTTGATCTCATTATGTACCTAAATTGTATCAGTATGTAATTACTTAATTCAGATCCAGTTTTATGTTCAACTATGTAAGCAAGTTTTAATCCTGGTTGAGTGTAAGAGAAGGCCTTACGGCAAGGATGGGCATCGTGCCTCACTTGAGAAATAATGCCTCACTGACCTTCACAGAGCTTATCGCGCTGAGTGACATCATCTTCGCAGTCCCCGTTTCTCCCTCACGCAGCTCCTAGGCGTGGGCAGGTTCTATATCAGTTTCATAAGCAATATCAGTGGTGACATAATAGCATTATCAAAGCAGTGTGTACGCGTTAGAAAACGATTATTTCATGAGAAATGGAAGGAAGAGTTTTTTTGCTGTTTAGAAGGGGAGAATATACGATGTATGTTATGCTCGAAAATCCTATTAGGCATTAATAAATTTAATATACAACGACATTACTCTTTATGTCATAAAGAACATGCTGAATTAGAAGGTAAGACAAATTAAATGTTATTTTTCGTACCGTACTATTCCGAAGAAAATTTATGATCTTAACATTTGCATAGTAAACTAAATACGACATTATACCTTAAACACGCTGCATTAAAAGGTACGAGGAATTAAATGTTGTTTGTAGGTATTACTTCCAAAAGAAATTTATAAAAAAAAATATCAAACGTGCGTAGAAAACGAAATATGATTTTCTTAAATTATTTTAGGTCGAGAACGTGCAAATCTATTAAATAATCTTGATAAACGACAGAAAATTCAAGAAAATAAATGTAGACAACGTGATGGAATATTATTGGCTAGTTACGCAATTTCTCGCCTGTGATTTAAATCAATTCAATGATGGAGAAATAGTAAAGAGGTTTATGATTAAAGCTGCCGAATTAATTTGCCAAATTGAATAAAAGTTTTCGATTCTCTCACGTTCACCAAGCGCTTTCCTAATAGTTCGCCACTGACCGCCTTAGCGATTACGATAAGGTGACGCAGGTCACAGCAGTTTATATTTCCCATCCTACTCTGCAGTCTCCTCTCCTAGTAAACAAACTATTTCAAATCGAGTGACTCACGTAACTGAAAATTGTGCCCATGTATGCCTTACGGCCTTAACTCTGCCAGGTTAAATAAAGCCATTATTATTATTATTATTATTATTATTATTACTAAACAACAAGAAGGCAGGTTTGCACGAACCGTATGTGGTGTCCGTCTTGCCCCAGCCCGCCACGACGCCCATCTGGCCCCAGAAGGCGGAGTCACGACGCGGCAGGCAGATGGGCAGGATGTTCTCGCGGTAGGTGACGGGACGTGCGAGCCGCAGCAGCGCCAGGTCGAAGCGGTCGGGCTGCGTGACGCGGTACTGGAAGTCGGGGTGCACCAGCTTGCGGACGACGCGCACCGCCTCCTCCGGCAGGGGCTCGCTGTACAGGCCCGTGTTGTGCGTGTCGTACTCGCCTAGGTACACGGTGATGTCGCGCAGACGCGCGCGGTGGATGCAGTGCGCCGCCGTGGCCACGTACCAGCGGCTGACCAGCACTCCGCCGCACTGGTAGCCTGCGATGCGTATGTGCGCCTGCCACGGGAACTCGCCGAAGTGCGCCTCGTTGCCGCCGATGATGCGCTTCTGCAGCGTGATCCGCGGCACTCCGCACTCTGTCGACAGACAACACTTAATACTGATGGACCTTTAGGCACTGAATATCGGGTTTTGGGAGCCTTAAACTTACCTCGGACAAATTGAAGCGGTGAGATCAATAACCATTCAAGTCCATTTACACAAGTTTCGAGAAAAATGCAAAAAACTTTATTTCTTACATAATTATTACTTTTTCACATACTTTTTTCTGGTTAAATTAGAGGTCAAGACAAAGTAGTGTACCAATTTTAAAGTCGTAACACTTGTTGAAATATCCAAAAATTAATTTCAAATTTGCAAAAGATGAATGGTTATTGATCTCAATCATTGAAATACTTGTTATGATAATTATTTTGACAAAAATGCCCTAATACAGTGATATCAAAGCCAGCGCATTTTTCTGACCTTCACGTCCATGCGCGAGCATCACGCGCTAGGTATGGAAGGAGAAATAAACAGGCTATTGGATTAAGAAAACAATGGTGTACAAACTCCAAACGAAATGTGAAATTTTATGTCGTTATTTTTATATGGCTTCTTTCTATTTGATTTTATCTTTGTTATCTGAAAAACAAAACTACTAACACCAATTTCTTAATATTGCAGTTGTGTTTTTTGAACATTAATAACATAATAAAGAGTTAAGAAGGAATATTCACATATATTCCGTAGTAGTACAACTATACTGTACTAAGTGGATGAAAGTGGAGAGAGAGACTGAGTATGATATGGTAAATTGGAATTGATATCGATGGTACAATGAACTAATCAAAACAATATCATAGTACAAAGCAAAGTTACCTAAGTACTGTATTATGTTTTAAATGTAACTAATATTCCATAACAAAACTCTTATCGCATTATGCTTTTAAGGTAATAATGGTGAGCAACTTCCTATCATCAGAATATTAAATTATTTTCTCGAAACCTGCTGAAGCTATAGAACTGACATATTTACAACACGTGGGCACATATCTTTTGCTTATGATGCAAGAGTAGTTGCTTTGTAAATTCATTTCCTTACAAACATTTTCCATGCGAATATTTTCAAAATTTGTAATTCACGAAAACATTGTTTCAGTATCTGCAAGGCTACTAAATAAATAGGCCTTATCTGAAAATTTCACTTTTCTATTTAAAAAGTTGAGAAAATATTCTTTTTGAATAAAAAAAAAAACAAACTTGTGAAAAATTAGACTAAAATTAAAACTTACATTCTTATAATGCACTTATACTTCTCAGACAAATCTAAAAATTAACACTGATACAGTTTTAATAAGTTCTTTATTGAATCAGTGCTGGCCATCCCTGTATATAGCTCGACCAAGCGACATATACTACCTCTTTCGTCTGTCTCTTTCCTTCCCTCTGTAAAGCGCTCAGGCTCTCCTGAACTCTAAAGCGCGCACTTGCGCCTATGGGCATCAATTGACATGACTGTCCTAATATTTACACATTTTTCTGTAAGTTTCATCTGAATGAGATTAATAATAATAATTGTTAATAAATATGCATTTATTATTTGTCAGATTTCTTTTAAATATGTTTAACTACTCAAAATTCCACCCCTCAAAATTACTGTCGTCGCTTTCACATAAAATCTTAATATGAAAACATTTTTCTATAAGTTTTACTCTGAATGGACTTGAATGGTTATTAAACACAATGCATGAAAAAATACTGCTTAAATTTTACGTTCCTTAACTAAATGGATGGCAAATGAAACGAAGTAGCAGGTTGTATAAATATCTCAATTTGGGCCAAAAGTGGACTTGAATGGTTTTTGATCTCACAGCTTCAATTGTTTCGTTAACAAGAAATTGCGACATCGAGATAAAAGAAGAATTGGACTGGTCTGGAGAAAATTTGGCATCATAAATGGCTCAGTTTGAAACTATAATCTCAATTAATAGAACACTTCATTCCAGTATTATTATAATTAATATGGATGCCAGGCATGGTGGCTCATAGTAAGGCTGGCAACATCCATACAAACGTTCCCGAGAGAAATGAAGATAAAGATCTAGAATATCAGTTTGAGGGCTACAGTGAATGAGAAGAAGAAAAATGGGAATGGAAGACGTAGCGGCACGAGTAAACCGTCTGAAGTGAAAATGGAAAGAGCATATAGCATGGTCCAGCCCCTTACATTACTCGGAAGCTACTTCTACTAGCAACAGAAACTGTATAGGATGAAGAATATAAAGATGTCTTGTGGTAAAGTATAATGAGCAAATTGTTGTGATGAGACCTGGTACTTAGCTGATGATATGCTGATAAATTTTGAAAACGAGAAGCCAAGTAGATTGGGGTAGCGGTGCGCAGAATTTGAAATAATAGAATAAGAGAATGCAGGGCTGGTCGATTGCTTAGCCTTAGCCAAGACAGAGTTTGGAAAGACGGAGAAACGTGATCATATGAATATTGCGAATATAACGGACGCACGCACACGTTGTAGTCTCTGCTAAAATTTGCATTAAGTTACTTAATAGAACACCGCAGTAATAGAAGTGTGGAATAATAATAATAATAATAATAATAATAATAATAATAATGATTTATTTAACCTGGCAGAGTTAAGGCCATACGGCCTTCTCTAACACTCAAACAGGAGTAAAACTGCATTACAAAAAACTCTACAAATTTACAAAGTACATTACAATTTTACACACAAAACTGAATAAGATAATAATAAAAAAATGTAAACAACAAGTAAGTAGAAATCAGACATAATGTTATAACATACAGAAAGAAAGAAAAAGCATAATAAAATGTGAACAGCAGGTCAAAATAAATGAGACATACAAAGTATAAAAAAATAAGACAATTATTGATAATGATCGTAATAATAATAATAATAATAATAATAATAATAATGATAAAAAATAATAATAAAATAATAATAATAACAATAATAATAATAGTAATAATAATAATACTAATAGTAGTAATAAAATAGTGCAGTACAAAGCATACAATGTTAAATGTTATGTTTTATTTAACGACGCTCGCAACTGCAGAGGTTATATCAGCGTCGCATGATGTGCCGGAATTTTGTCCCGCAGGAGTTCTTTTACATGCCAGTAAATCTACTGACATGAGCCTGTCGCATTTAAGCACACTTAAATGCCATCGACCTGGCCCGGGATCGAACCCACAACCTTGACAAAGCATGCAATGAATACAATGGAATCACGAGTGTTTGTATCAGGATTAATTTTAGTTTATCAGGAAGAAAGTGCTTCAGTCGCTTTAATGAGTGAATAATCGAAAATATTTTTTTTGGAAGTGTGAGGAGATTTCGACGTACACTAATTAACAGTTCCTTTGTAAGTATAGAAAAATGTACCGTATACAAGAATTGTGAGGGAAACCACTACATGAAAGCCGTTTGATGATAAATTTGATACGATACTGTATGTGGAAAAAAAAGTGAGTTATTGATAGCAGTTGGTTATAGGATAATTCTCCTATCCGAGCCACTACACCGGAGTTTTCTAGCTGGAGACATGTGGGTCGCCGAGTCAACTCCAGCTGGGCTGCTTGGAGCCGCGCGCCGACCTTCCTCGTAGCGAGGTTGTTTGCTAGAGGAAGACAACGAAAATGTGATTTGCGGCGACAGGCCTCACCTGTCCTTTCGTTGTTGCGGTGGTCGATGTCCTCCCTTCGCGCAGGCGGCAGGGGCTGTGACGTCACGGGCACGCAGCAGGTGAAGAGCAGGTCGGCCACCAGGTCGAGGCCGCCGCCGCCTCCCTCGCTGCAGCCCTTGGTGAGTTGCCCCCCGACGACCCAGCAGGTGAAGCTGAAGGTACAGCTGTGCAGGGCATTGTTGTGCACGCAGGTGGACGGGTACCCGAGCAGAGAGGCCAGCAGGAAGCGCGGCCGCTCCCCTCCTGCGCAGACCATAACGACCGTGACACGACCTTGGATTGGCGTTAGTAACCAATCATCCGATTCTAGTTCACCAGGTGGAACATACATTCAAGTGCTACTGCCTCGGTCGGCGATTTCATAATTACGTATTGGACTGCGTGTTTGATTGGAAAATATTGACTTGCATCTTTAACTTCTGAAGATGTTTACTCTTTTTAAAAGCAAGAGCTACTTTAAAACACTACAGAAACATAAGAGCGCAGTCTATTATATACAGTCACGAAGCTCAATACGTAGTAAATATGCATCCTTAAATAGTTGCCAACCACTAGGATCGCTAATATTGCCTCATTACAGACAATGCGAAATAGTATCGGCACAGTCTATTGTTACTAGTACTCTCACAACTCAAGCTTCGTGACTGTATATACTAGACTGTGGTAAGAGTTCAGTCGCGCTTAAAACTGAATCTCGAACGTCGTGTAATTTACTGCATTTTTTGTGAAATATTTTCAAAAAATTTTCGTGAAAAATAAATAAAATATTGTACTCATGTTTGAAAAGGTAACAAATCTCTTGCAAATTCCTTGATTATTTCATTCTTCACCATTTAATGGCATACATTCATACACACTCATAATTAGTATCTAATAATCTTATATAACTGATGGTGAACCTAAAGAAAATAGATGTGGATTGGAAAGAGAGAAGGCTGTTCTGTAAATCTCCATATAAAGCAACGTGTCAAAGTCAGGATAGGAGAAGAAATGTCAGAAGGAAGTCAAATTGGGAGAGCAGTACGTCAAGGATGCCCTTTATCACCTACCGTGTTCAACATTTACTTGTAGGATTTAGTAAAGAACTGTTTTCAGAACATACAGTAGGGGAGAGATTGTAGGAGGAAGAAGAATAAAGTGCATAGATTTGCTGATGGTTTGGCTTTGTTAACAGACGAGGAGACGATACTAAGGGATGTGCTATTGAAGCTAAATGACAGCTGTGAGCAGTATGGGATGAAGATAAATGGCAACAAGACGAAGACAATGGTCATAGAAAGAAAAATAAAGAAGGTAAATTTACGAATTCTAAATGAGGGAGTAGAGCAAGTGAACAGCTTCAAATACTTGGGGTGCACTATAAGCAGTAACATGAATTGCTACCAGGAAGTCAAAAGGAGAATAGCAATAGCCAAGGAACCTTTTAATACCCTAGAAGAAGGACATATTCTGCGGACTTCTGGAAAAAGAATGAAAAAGAGACTAGTGAAGTGCTTTGTGTGGAGTGTGGCATTGTATGGGGCAAAAACGTGAACATTACGACGAAATGAAGAGAAGCGAATAGAGGCATTTGAAATATGGATATGGAGAAGAATGGAGCGTGTGGAGTGGGTAGACAGTATATGAAATGGAGCTGTATTGGAAAGAGTGGGTGAAGAAAGAATGGTGCTGAAACTGATCAGGAAGAGGGAAAGAAATTGGTTAGATCACTGGCTGAGAAGAAACTGCCTACTGAAGGATGCATTGATAGAAATTGTGAACGGGAGAAGCGTTCGGGGCAGAAGGAGATATCAGACAATAGATGACATTAAGATAATTATATGGATCATATGAGGAGAAAAAGAGGAAGGCAAGAAATAGGAAGGATTGGAGAATGCTAGGTTTTCAGTGAAAGACCTGCCCTTGGGTTGAACACTGAATTAATGAGTGAATCTTATACATATACAGCATTGTACATGGTGACTCAAAAGAACGGGAAATTTTAGAATCGAAATGTTTTGAAAAGAATAAATACTTTAAATATATTTATTCATGTCTATTAATAGTAAGGAGTATGCCATTGGTGAATATCATACTATATTTATGTCTTGAAGGTGACATCCTGCAGGTGACTACCATTTCTGCGTAGAAAATCCTGCAGTCTTTTAGGGACACTGCATGACTCGACGTAATATTTCAATAGGATTGTTGGCGATATGCTTTCGGATCCAAGCTTTCATTTCTCCACTAGAAATATCTCACTACAGGTATGGTCTTCAGGTTTCATTCAATGTGAAGCGATAGTTTTGGGTTTTTGCATTGTATCATACATAATGATGTCCTTGTTTTCCTTGATGATGAAACTGATGCGAGCTCCGAAACATTGGATGTTTCTAGGCCTATCTATGTTTCGATGCCTAACGCCAGAATGTCTTTGTGTTTGATTAAACAAGACAAAGACATAAAGGAACATAGATAAATTTCTAATTTCCCTGCCGTTTGCAATGGAGTTACAGAGTAATTAAACGCGCAATGAAATAATTCTTATGTTATACTTATGACTTAAATTACACTACAAGTTTTGGGTTCGATTCCCAGTATAGAGTAATCTCGCATGGATCAGTTACGTTAGTCTATGTCACTAGTAAGCAGGAATAGATCTATGTTATGTAGTTATATTCATTAAGATAGTTTCTTTAAACTCGACTCTGCGAATGTGTTGTATGAGTTTACTGCTAGTACCGTGATTCAGTTACCCGTGAGTTCTGAGATAGGCCTACCTACGAATTTAGTCTATTGCTTTGTAAGCTACAGTCCCGTGAACAAATTATGTAACTTATTAATCGTGTGAAATTTACTCATTAGGTCTGCCGTTTCACGAGGTATAATAGAATTAAATATGTCTTGGAAATAATTGCATAGAGCCTATCTGTTTTCCCATGAATTGGTTTTACATTATATCTAGTATCTTGTGGGATAATCAAACATTGTATTATCTGCTAAGATAATTAGATATAAGTTGTGTTACCTTGTGAATTTGTAACTTAAGTTTGGGTCTGTTATTTTGTAAGCGAGTTATATCTGAGTCAGCTACATTTGTACCTCTTATCTTGTGAGATATTTACATACTGTATGTGTCATCTCATGAGTTACACCTCCGGAGCTCCGGTCCGTTATCTTGTGAGCTAATTAAATATTGCAGGTCATATGAGTTAGTTACACATTATATCTACTATCTTATGATATATTTATATCCCAGGTACTGTATGTCTTATCTCGTGACTAATTATACGTTCAGTTTGTTACCCTGTGAGCTAGTTATACTTAAAAATGTTTACTTTGTTTTATTAGTGTGTCTGATATTTCATGGTACATTTGTGTAATGATCTGTTATCCTCGAGCTAGATATAAATAAGATTATATGTTAGTGGCGAAGCTCTTACGAGGCTTTTGAGGGTTAGCCTACCCAAACAATTTGAGTTGTTATACCTAGCAACAATAATCCTATAAGTTCGTAAAAACGATATATCGTAACACTTGGTTGCACTCGTATCCTTCCACATATTAACTTAACTGTTGGCAGTCATTCCAGTATGTCGAGTTGAATGCGAGGTTTATGACAAAAGCCCCTAAAAAGGCATGGCTACGACCTTGACTTCCCAAGCCTGAAGGGGACCGGGGAGGGAGTATCGATTCGCCACATCTCCGTACGAAACGAGGCTAGCCTTACGTGACAATAATATGTCCTGCTATATTGGTGTTCTGCGTTGTTGAATGTTAGTTTAATCAAATTGCATGCTTTTGTGTGTGTGTTACATATTAATTTTGTGCAAAATGGCTCATACTGAGAGAACATTGAAGTCATTATTTGTAGAATTAAAAGAGGAACCGTTACCAAGTTGGGCGTATGAAACAAAATGTGCTTGCAAAGATAGGAGATCAACACCACATTTAAATATTGAAATAGCGGATGGAGGAAGACAAAATATAAATATTCAATTTTCATAGTATAAGAAATATCTTGGCTAACAGGGTGTTCTGAGAAAAATATGTAAGTATATAAATTATATTATTATCTATATTCTGTTTGGGGTTGAAAATGAATGGTCATCATCTTCTTGTGGGATCTGTGTCACAAAAAATGCTGATAGAAAAGCCGATAATCATCTGCTGTTTAAAAATATAATAAGGTAAGCAGATTTTTTCAGCCCTACACCTTAGCTTCGCCACTGTGACTTATATTGTGAGTCATACGTTGAGTTTGTTATATCTTAAGTCGTACATTGAGTTTGTCTTTTATCAAGCTAGTTACTAGTATACATTACATTTCTTATATCAGGAGTCAATTACTCGTATACATTGTATGTGTGTCTCGTGGGATATTTATATACTTATTTTTACACATACATCTTGATTACACAACTTTTAACACTGTATCACTTCGGAATTTGTATGATAATAACTTTCTTGTGTTAAATAATATTAGAACAATACGAAATATACAGACACACGAAAACACAACCCAACGATATACTCAACACACAACTCACTTTCAAAACACATACACTCTTTGACTCTACACTACAAAACGCACCCACACAGGAAACAAGAGGCGCCAAGACCAACAACGACCAGCTCCGAAGATGACCGAAAAATAGGTCGAAACATGTTAACAAGGAACGCTAATATTATTTAACACAAGAAAGTTATTATCATACAAATTCCGAAGTATTTATTTTTATTTCGTGAGACAGTTGTACATTGTACGTGTGTCTCGTGTGATATTTATACACTTAATTTTATTTCATGAGTCAGTTATACATTGTATGTGTGTCTCGTGGGATATTTATATACTTATTTTATCTCGTGAGCCAGTTATACATTGTATGTGTGTCTCGTGGGATATTTATATACTTATTTTTTATCTCGTGAGCCAGTTATACATTGCATGTGTGTCTCGTGGGATATTTATATACTTATTTTTATCTCGTGAGCCAGTTATACATTGTATGTGTATCTCGTGGGATATTTACATACTTAATTTTATTTCACGAGACAGTTATACATTGTATGTGTGTCTCGTGTGATATTTATACACTTAATTTTATTTCATGAGTCAGTTATACATTGTGTGAATCGTGGGATATTTATATATTTATTTTTATTTCACGAGACAGTTTACATTGTATGTGGGTCTCGTGTGATATTTATACACTTATTTTTATTTCGTAAGCCAGTTATACACTTTATGTGTGTCTCGTGGGATATTTATATACTTATTTTTATCTCGTGAGCCAATTATACATTGCATGTGTGTCTCGTGGGATATTATATACTTATTTTTATCTAGTGAGCCTGTTATACATCGAATCTTTTGTCTCACAAGTTGCGACTCTTATTTGATGAGTCAGTTAAAAATATGTTTTTCTCTTTTAGTTATTTAACGATTTGTACCAGCTACTAAGTTATTTGACGTAGATGGAATTGGTAAGAGCAAGGTGATATTTGCTGAAATAAGGCCGAGGATTCGCCATGCAATTATCTGACATTAATATCATAGTTGGGGGAAAATCATGGGAAATATGTAAATATCCAACCAGTTAATCAGTCCAAGCGGGAATCGAACTCATGCCCGAGCACAGCTCCGGATCAGTAGGCTCGTATGTGTTATCTCGTGAGATATTTGTATAAGTTGTGTTTGTTATATCGTGAGTTTCATTTTGGAATTATTATATTGTGAGATAGTTATACATTTTAGCTTCTTATGAGTCATATACTGTCTCTTTTATTTGATAATACATTTATATTCTGAATCTATTATCTCTCGAGTCAGTTACATATAGAGTCTGTTATCTTGCGAGTTCGTCATAATGTATTGCGTTTTATTATTTCGCAGAGATATACAGAGTGATTCACGAGGTTTTACCGTCACTTATGGAGTTTATTTCCGAAGACATTCTGAGCAAAAAATGTCATATTAACATTTGTCCTAATCTCAATATTTTCAAACTTACACTAATTTGAAATTGTTTGTAAAATACCTGTTTTCTTTAGTTTTAAGGGTAAAAGGATATTACAAATAGAGAGTGAACTATTCAGAAGTATAATTTCTTTAATTGGGTAGTATTCTGAAGCTAAAATTGTGTTGTCAGTTGCTTTGTACAGATTTGTTTTTCAATTTTTAACTAAAATTACATCATTCTTACACACTTATCACAAAAATTGATACAAATCATATGACTTTAGGAATTAGATTCTGTACAGTTTAATTATGCTTCCTAATGTACAGTCTTGAATAATTTACAAGAGTGGCATGGTTTGTAACAATTGTTTAATAAATGGATAAGAAAATGTAATTTTGTAGCTAAAAGTCGAAAAAAAAATCTGTACGAAGCAACTGTGGAATTCACAAGACATTTTTAGTTTCAGAATATTAGCTAATTAAAGAAATGATACTCCTGAATAGTTCATTCTTTATCTGTAATATTCTTTTACCCTTAAAACTCAAGAATAATGATATTTTACAAACATTTTTAAGTTAGGCCTAGTGTAATTCTGAAAATATTGAGATCAGAACAAATGTTTATATGACATTTTTTGCTTCGGAAATAAGCTCCGTAAGGGACGGTACATCCTCGTGAATCACTCTTTTTGTTCAATTCATCTGCTGTCTTGCGAGGCAGTTATACGTTGGCGCTGATGTCTTGTGAAGTAGTTGTACACTGAGTTTGTTATCTCATGAATTAGACAATAGGTTTGTTTTCTCGGGAGCTAGCTACTCACTGAGATTATCTCTGAGCTAGTTACACACTGAGTCTGTGAACTAGTTATACACTGGGTCTGTGCTGTCATGTTACATGTTGATCCGTGTGGGCCGCTGAGGTCGTAACGGTGCCTTGCGCGGCCCACATTCCTACCTGAGTGAGTGGCCAACATGGCGACGATGCAGATCACGAGGCCCGGCCTCATCGCTCCACCCAGCGTGTCCTCCCTGCAACACACGAAACAATCTGCATTGTCGTTGCTCATCCACCAAAATTGTCTGTTGTTTACAAGAGCTGGAGCTCCAGTTCCTCATACTAGAAACTCGGGTTCAAGCCTAAGGGTGTCCAAGGGTGTAAGGCAAAGCATCCCGAGAGTGGTTGAACACTTTAGATGATGAGAATCCTATTTTATGCTATTGATCAGACTATTATATCTGCAGTGCTTGGGAAAAATGGCATAAGTCAGTTTCCACAAACCTTTTTTGATAATTTATTGACAACTTACACTGGTTATGTCGATCTGATTTTTTCTGTTTCAATTATTGTATTGGGAGAAATACTTATGTATTTTTATGCTCGACCATGCCGAAATGTAGTAATTATATACCTGGTAGCAGACCTTTAAAATGCATGTCATTAAAGTACACCTACTCATTAAAGGTCAGGTCTTTCAGCCAATGACGACTCAGGTTACAACTGTTCAGCCAATGACAGGTCAGCTTTTTACCGTTATAAAACCGCAAGTATCGATTATTCTCGGATATGCAATCGAAAGAGAATTAGCGAAAAGTCACGGAGGCTGGAAATCCAATACTGTCGCAGAAGGTTATGTTCTGTTACTATAATAATTAGCGTTAATTGTAAATAATAATATTCAAATAAATTCAATTTGTCATCTCGTTTTTCAATGTTTAATTTAATTTCAATGTTATCTCTGTAGGTTCTTATGGCCTAGCAAGGTCAATGTGAACATCTGTTCCTCGGAAAAAATCAATACTTTCGCGTCTGCCAACATCTCACAACATACGGGATATTGGTCAAGGTCAGATACAAAGAAAATTAATAATATCAAGTTAGAAATATGGTCGAGCATAAAAAGTCGTATGAAACCCGCCTATAATGGTAATTAAGAAGCTCGTATCAAAATTATGAAACTCGCTTGCGCTCGTTTAATAAATATCCATACTCGCTTCTTAATTACCTTCATTATAGGCTCGTTGCATAATGTACTATTTTCCAAGCGAGCAGATGTTCCGTAAGTTTTCAATAAATTATCAAAAAAGGTTTGTGGAAACTGACTTGTGTCACTTTTCCCGAGCACTGCAGATATGATCCACTGAAGATTTTGTTCCAATTATACAGCACATATAATAGGCCCTCTGTCTTCTACCTTGGCGACCTAGAATCGATCCCCGTCTGGACCATGAATGAATTTATGGTGTACAAAGCGGACGCGAGGGAATTTTTCTCGGGGTTCTCCCGTTTTCCCACGTCATCGTCATCGTCATCGTCATCGTCATCGTCATCGTCATCGTCATCGTCATCGTCGTCATCATCATCATCATCATCATCATCATCATCATCATCATTTTCATTTTCCCACCAAAAGGCATACTCCATAATCAACTTCACTCTGTGAGGTCCCGAGCCAGGCCTACAGAAGATATATATTTATTTATTTTATTGCTACTAAGTTTGAAATGAATACAAGCTAATACAATGTAAGATAAACTACCCCAGTCCTGAATGAGTAAGACTCGTGCTCAGGAGGGGATTGCAATGCAGACAAAAATAAAATTAAAATTGAGAGTGAATACAGATTAAAAAGTATTTACTGTAATATGTTTAAACCCAAACTATAAATCCAATACAATTTTTTTAATTTTTTTTATTAATTTGGAAAGGATTCATGATTAAAATAATATTAGAATAAAATTTGTTTAATAATCTAGGACCTTGACTCATGCTATGATAAAAAGCTGCATTGGTTTTACATTTAGGTTCAGACAAACGCAGATAATCCATATTTTTAGTTCTATATTTATGTATATACTTTTCAAAGTTATTAAAATTTCTGTGAAAATATTTTAATAAAATAAAATAATGCATTTGTTTAATGTTGAAAACTTTGAAATGTTTAAACAATAATTCAGTTCAGTAATCTTTCTACTTTTTTAAACAAATTTTTAATACTTTTTTTCTGTAGTAAAATTAACGGATATAGGTTGGATTTATAAGTTCCACCCCAACCTATAATACCATAGGAGAGAGTCGGGTAGTATCGGACATCGGGTAATATCGGACAGTGAGTTTCTTTCATCTACCACACGATGATAGTACCTGATTGACTTGGTTACGTTTCTGTGATGTCGCATAGAGAAACGTAACCATGTCATTCAGGTACTACCATATGGTGGTAGATGAAAGAAACGCACTGTCCGATACTACCCGATGTCCGATACTACCCGACTCTCCCCTACATAAATATAGATTGAAACAATGCTAAATAAATTATACGTAAACAATTATTTGACAAAATATTTCTTAGAACAACAAAGTAATGTAATGTTTTATGTAATTTATTACAAATATAATGAATATGATTATTCCATTTTAAATGATTATAAATAATTATACCTAAGTATTTAACCTCCTTAACTTCATTAATAACTGAACAATTGCAATTTATATGGGAACAATCAAATAATAATAATGGCTGAAAGTTGTACACATTGTTTAATAAAGACCATTTATATAAAATGTTAAAGTTTAGTATTTGGAGACGTGGTATTGTTAATCAAAACAAGAGAAAAATTCTAATAAACATAGGTCCCAAAATTAACACCTTCCGAAATATGAGCATTTGTTCATTCACATCATAGAAGATGCTCAATGTGATTTCAATTAAAGATAGGAATTCAATATTCTGCGTCATAAAAAAGTCTAATAAACATGAGTTCTAAAATTAATATTTTCCTAGATGTGAGTAGGTCTGCTTGTTTATCAGTATCATAAGAGATGCTCAATATGATTTCCATTGAAAGAAACAAACATTAAATATTCTGAGAAGTGGTAGTAGTAGGGAAACTGTATATATAATTTTTTGTACGAAGGAGGGACCCGAAGGCCTATACTGCAGCCTGAGGCTTATTGTGTTTTTCACTCCTGTTCTGTGAATGATACTTGTAGCCGAACGGATGTATCGTGAACTTCCCGGGGTATGATATGATGATGATGACGATGTTATGTGAATTAATGATGGCGAAAAGAGTCCGAGATCCAACGCCGAAAGTTACCCAGCAATCTTGCTGCAATTGGTTGAGGGGAAACCCCGGAAAAACACCAACTAAGTAACTTGTTCCAGCAAGGATTTGAACCCGGGCCCGCTCGTTTCACGATCAGACATGCTAACCGTTACTTCACAGCGGTGGACTATTAGGTACTAATATCATATCATATCATATCATATCATATCATATCATATCATATATCATATCATATCATATCATATATCATATCATATCATATCATATCATATCATATCATATCATATCATATCATATCATATCATATCATATCATATCATATATCATAACATATCATACCGTATCATATCATATCATATCATATCATATCATATCATATCATATCATATCATATCATATCATATCATATCATACCATATCATATATCATATCATATCATATCATATCATATCATATCATATCATATCATATCATATCATATATCATATCATATCATATCATATCATATCATATCATATCATATCATATCATATCATATCATATCATATCATATCATATCATATCATACCATACCATATCATATATCATATCATATCATATCATATCATATCATATCATATCATATCATATCATATCATATCATATCATCATATCATATCATATCATATATCGTATCATATATTACCGTATTCGTATGGTATTATATATCATATCGGAAATGCAGTAAGTAAAACTGTAACAAAGTATGATTCTCTAACACGTATGGCAGAAGAATGCGTTACAATGAATGAAAATCACATTGAGCATCTCCTGTGATATTGATGAAAAAGTTAGTAACTCGTATCTGGAAGATATTAATTTTAAGAACAATTTTTATTAGACTTTTTCAATTGTTTTGATAAATGCTACCACCTCTCAGAATATTGATTTTTTTTTTAACTTTTTGTATAAACATTTTTTTTCTACGATAGTGCGTAAAGTTGCATTTTACTCACTGTTATCAGTGTGTAAAGTGAGCCTTTAAAACACTAGTGCGTAAAAATGTAAGCAATCACTTTAGGCACTGCTATTCATTTTACGCACTGCCAAAGAAAATGTAATATTCAATGTACAAACTTCATTCAGCAAGAAATTAATACACTACCTCGATATTTCATTACATGTAGTACTCATTGTAACAAGATCCAGCATTCGACTGTCTCTAACCGCTTTGTTGATTATATGGGTGGTTTAGAAGGCCATGAAATCGTTCAAATGAATACAACAAGCTGCTATTTTATGGATATTTATTTCTTAATGGTTCTGAGTTTAGGCGGCTATGACATTGTAATCTCCCCCCCCCCCCGCTGTTATTTATACTCGCTTTAACATCTTTGGTAATATCGCGAGTTAATCTTTTGGGTGAAATCCGAAGGTCTGAGCACTATTGTTGAGTACTGGCTCTATTGTTGTGAACTAGATGGCGACTGTATATGTATTACTGATTTGTTATGAATATGATTTCGATGATGAATGAGGCCGGTGATATTTAGGGATGTTGTAGCCCGAATTTCCTGGCATTTTCCTTACGGTTGAGAGAAAACCCTGAAAAATCTCAACCAGGAAATTCAACCGAACCGGGAATCGAACCCGGGCCCTCTGCGTAGGAGACCAGCATGCTGACCCCTACGCCACAGAGGTGGCCATTGTGGTCTTGTAACCTCTCCAACTTGAAATATTTATTTAATGTAAATATGTGCTATAGTAGAAAATGCATTGTACGATACATATTCGTAAAGTTATCTCGTGTGTTTGTGAAACTCGGCTTCGCCTAGTTTTGCAAACTTTACACTCGTGCCAAAAAATGAAGCTTTACAAACTTGTCTCATAAATAACTACTACTAAAGTAGGCTATATTTAATTTGAACACATGACAAATAAACAAATATTTCGACGTTTAATAACAAATACCATATCAGAGCAAAATGAATTATTAACAACCAACCTATTTTTTAAAGTACTGTACATATACTGTACATGTTTATTGTATTCAGGACCCTTGTGGTCATTCAAATTCTTTGAGCTGATGTCTATAATTTAGAATTTATATATATACATAATATATATATATATATATATATATATTGATTATCGTATTTATTGCTGTACAGACCACTTCTAAACTGGATACAAATACAATGCGTGACAATGAATTGGGGGCAGCCTAGATTGGGCTCCTCAGTGAAAAAAAAAAAAAAAAATGTTAATCAGTGATATATAAAGGTTGGCGTGATGGTAAATTTTGATTATAATGTTATGTTCATTGGAAGTCAGCTCTTGATTGTGGTAGGAAATGTGAACTTTCTTCCAAGAGAGTAGTGGACGGCGCCTGGAATATTTTCTAGGTTGTTATAGAACTTCTTAGCTTGTGAATGAATAAACTGATTGTGTCAATACCAGTTTATTTATGTAGTTGGCTGTTACTGGCAAACCAAGGAGAAATGAGTGAGACTCGTAGGGCTTCATTTTGAAACGACTGGATGCATTTGAGTTCACGTATTGCAGCTTCGTCCCAGACAGGACAGACGTAAAGCAGTAGAGGTCGTAATAGAGATGTGTAAAGTAGCATGCAATTTTGTAGCTTTAGAGATGATTTCTTGTTGAGAAGCGGATATAATTTAGTGAGTCTTAAGTAGGTCAGTTTAATTTTGTTGTTGATATGATGTTTCCATGGCAGACGGCGATCTACGTGCACTCCAAGGTATTTAACAGAACAACCATCATATGAAGTAAATATTACGCTCAGTATATAGACTTTGAAATTGGGCTTCAATATACAAAATGTTGAGGAATACATTAACAAATATAAGATAATTAGACACGTGCTGCTGTACGCAGCTTGTTCTAATAAGACATTTGTTATTTAATTTTTAAAGTTCAATACAATTTCTACACTTCAAAAAAATCCACTGAAATGAGGAAAAATGCAGAAAACATTTTGCAGGTTACAGTTAGGGTACAAATGTAGGTAGATTATACTACATTTCGGG
This sequence comes from Periplaneta americana, assembly GCF_040183065.1. Classification (NCBI taxonomy): domain Eukaryota; kingdom Metazoa; phylum Arthropoda; class Insecta; order Blattodea; family Blattidae; genus Periplaneta; species Periplaneta americana. Next base: position 64,251,317 of record NC_091131.1, on the reverse strand, counting down.
TCTCTGCACATACATCTTATGCCATAACCATGTAAGAAGTATAGTATAGTATACTATACTCTCAGGACTCAGGAGGACAGGGAAACGGTATTAAAATTCTTTAAGTTAATTACAGTTCCAACGTTACTCTATGGGGTAGAATTGACAAAAATATGTGTTTTTGAACGGTAAAGATAAGATTTTTTCAAAATGTAGACGGAGAGTGTTAAGAAACAATGACGTAGCTCAAGAGAAATTTACGTTATAAACAAACATTTTTCGTCATTTCCAAATGAAAAGGAAAATCTGGAAATGTTGAACATTGCGCCTAATTACGGGGAAGATTCATAATTTGGAAATATTTAACAAACTTCATAATACAGATACGAGAGATTATCTTTCACATAATATAATAATTTACATAGGTTTCAAATGGAAATGCGTGTTATTATTCGGTTGAGAAGCTTTTGTCATCTTGTCTGCTGTCAAAAAATCTGAAAGTTAGAATTTACAAAACAGTTATATTACCGGCTGTTCTGTGTGGTTGTGAAACTTGGATTCTCACTTTGAGAGAGGAACAGAGATTATGGATGTTTGAGAATAAGGCTCTTAGGAAAATATTTGGGGCTGAAAGGGATGAAGTTACAGGAGAATGGAGAAAATTACACAACGCAGAACTGCATGCATTGTATTCTTCACCTCACATAATTAGGAACATTAAATCCAGACGTTTGAGATGGGCAGGGCATGTAGCACGTATGGGCGAATCCAGAAATGCATATAGAGTATTAGTTGGGAGACCGGAGGGAAATAAACCTTTAGGGAGGCCGAGACGTAGATGGGAGGATAATATTAAAATGGATTTGAGGGAGGTGAGATGTGATGATGGAGATTGGATTGGTCTTGCACACGATAGGGACCGATGGCGGGCTTATGTAAGGGCGGCAATGAATCTCTGGGTTCCTTAAAAACCATTTGTAAGTAAGGTTTCAAATAGTCAACTTCCAAAAGTGGATAGCTCTACTTTTCAGGGCACAGGTGCTTCATTGACGGCCAGGCCTTAGTTTACTTCTTTATATGATTAATTGATTATCTAAGCCAGGCTTGCAGAAGTGGGCGCCAATTGTGGCGTACACCATAAGACGGAATACGTCACTCATACCATCCTTCCACCCCCGCGTCATTGATTTGGTAGGGAAGGGGATTTGTATTCAGTGTCTGTGTAATGTGATTGCGTACGGGCCACAGATACAGTAAGTCATTCAACGCCGGTGGACTGTGGACGAGGAACCAATGTTTTCCCCATACTTCCACTCCTCTCTCGCCAGTTCTGCATCCCTGATCTAAGCGCTAATCCTAAGGGAACAAAACTGGTACGTGCATTAAATATCTGTATACCATATATCCCAATAAAATAATAAATGACTCTGAAATAATAAATCTAAATTTTTAAGAAGTACGAGTAACTTTAATTCGGTATCTAACCCATCAGTCACTATAACAGATTTATCAATTCGAATAATAAATCTGTGGCTCAAAGCTAGCTCGCCAACCTTCCACCTACATAAGCGGCCAAGGTTTGATTCCTGGCCTGGTCGTGATGGAATTTGTGGTGGAGAAAGCAAACGTTACAGAGGATTGTCTGTAATAATTGCATGAGTGCTGTTTCATCTTATTGATAATATTGAAATTATGCTAATAAGATGAAACCACGAGTGCAATTAGGTACTGCTTACAGCAGTAAAAATTTTAGAAATATTCAAAATTTTTTCCTCCATTACTGTATCTTGTACAATAATGGAAATTGGTATGTGTAAAACACTGTTTTTCTGCTATATGAAAAAAAATATTTTTACGATCTAAAAAAAAATATATATTTGCATTTTCAGTAACTGTAACTTGAAGTAACAAATAAATGTCTGTAAAAATCTTTCGTGTTTTTATTCTGTTGATTTAACATTTCAGCTTATTTTAACTTTCAGGTTAAGTAAGCCTATTGTTTTGTTTTGTTTTTTTTTTTATTTTTTTTATTTCCGCCGCTCAGAGTAGTTGGCAATAGTATTTAGTATGCCGTGATTGATAGCAGTTTGCTTTTGAACTTCATCATAAGGAAACATAATAAATTCTTATTGCTCTGTTTTATAATAATTATCATTTACGTATCATTTATAAATTCAAAATGGTGGCAGTTCACTGTGCAGTGATAAAGCATTTCCCTCATAATTCATAAACTTGTTAATTTTTTCATATTCTCTCTCTTTTATTTTATTACTGAAACTCATGTTTACAATATCATGCTCTTTCAACTACATTCCTTAATAAATAATATTTCTTTTTTATTTTGTATTACAAGAAAGTACTGATACTTGACCATTTTTAAATGAATTTATTTTTTAGCAGACAGTCCATCAACGGTAGAGAAGTGATCTTGCACCATATTGTACAGGGACATCATTTTATTTTTACTAACATTTTTAATATTAACCTGGCTATACCTTTAGAGAACCGGAAACACCGTTCGCTACCTCCTTCCACGACTGGAGTTCGATGATACCGGCGTAAAATACAAACAAATCACTTTACTAGGTATAGGAGGGAAGAAAAGTAGTTCATCCATTTACGTAAACTAGGAAATATCGCGATTTTGAGTTCGATAATTTTCATTAGGTTTTTGTTTAATCAAAATGCAGTACTTTATTAAGAATAAGTGTTTTTACTCACGAACTGAGCTATTCATGCGAACGTATTCATTATGCAGTGTATATTATGCTGTCTACAGCACATTAGCGTACAATATAGAGAATGAAGTTCAATTGAAAAATAATCATAATATGGATATTTAAACACATTTTTGAAAATAGTGGCCGTTCATTTCGATACAGGCTTCAGTTCTTTTGTGCATAATATCGCACTATAGACTATTGCATCTAATTCCAATTGCCAGTTTCGTCCTTCGTACTAGTAACTCATGTTGAAATAATTCTGTACCTACTCTATAAAAGAGTACCTTACGTACTGTAAATTCCATCTTCACTTCTGCCCGACCCGCACAGATAAAATTACTCAACATGCTATCTACTGTCCGTCCAAGTGGTTATTCCGCAGGATCGTAGAAAGGGGGAACTCACGTGACAGTTAATTACTTAACGAGGCCCTTTTATTTAAGTTATTTTAAACAGTTGTATAATATTACGTAAACGTCCAATTCCTAAGAGAAATTAATGTTTTCAGAAAAGAGCTAAGACAGCCCTGCTTTTACAGAGGGGCGTGCAGAAGCGGGTGGGGGAAATCGGGATGCGACGTAGGCAAACGGACTGTACCTGTGCGAAAATATGATTCAATACTGAAAGTTCTTTCGTCACTGGAAAACGCGAACATATTTCTGGAACGTACTATACTCAATAACTCAGTGCTGTTTACTATATGCGGCCTTGATTCTGTCTGGAGAACAGTTGAAACTTCATTAGTAGGAGGGGTGGGAGTGAAGTACATTAAAAATCTCAGGTACAATAAAAATTGAAGTAAAAATAAAATGATGTCCCTGTAGATATAATATGCATAAATACAAACAAAAAATTTCATCATCGAATGTTGGGTAGTTTTTTTAGTTATGCGGGAAATGCTTTAGCACTGCAAAGTGAAATGAATTTTGGAAAAAAAGAAAAAAAAATGTAAATAATTTTTTTTTTAAATCGTAAAAATATTTTTTCATATAGTAGTAGGACAGTGTTTTACTTATACCAATTTTCATTGTTGTACAAGATACAGTAATGGAGAAAAAATTGTTGAATATTTCAAAAATTTTACTGCTGTAAGCTGTACCTAACCCCTTAATAAAATTATTCAACGAATAAAATTAAATAACTTGCAAGACCGACCTACACAGTTATGTAAATGATAATAATTATTATAAAACAGAGCAATAATAATTTATTATGTTCCCTTGTGATGAAGTTCAAAAGCAAACTGCTATCAATCACGGCATACTAAATACTACTGCCAACCACTCTGAGCGGCGGAAAAAAATAAGGCCTACTTAACCTCAAAGGTAAGATAAGCTGAAATGTTACATCAACAGAATAAAATCACGAAAGGTTTTTACAGACATTTATTTGTTACTTAAGTTACAGTTATTGAAAATGCAATTTTCAAAGTTAACTTTGTTGGCATTTCTTGATTTTCTATGACTGATGCTTAAGTATTTTACGAGGTGTCTTACCAGATAAGACGTTTCCTTACAAAGCATCTTATCAAGAGAAACAACTGTAATTGGTTGGTTTTAAAACGGTTCTCAAACGTTTTGGCCAATATCGCAAATTCATCCTAGTTGAGTAGTTAAAAATAACCGCGGGCGATGATCATCTATTGAGGAGCAACGTAAACATTACGAACAGAGTAAATGAGAGACATAATCTTGTACAATGTACGCCTAATCATAGTTTCTATTCACGGCTCTCTGCGAACGGTATTACAACAGTGTATTTCATATAATTGAATTTGTCTATTTTGTTCCTAATGAGAAATTAAAGGAAAATCATGTTCTCATTTTTTTTTTACCTTGGAGTGTATAAAGAAGTTAACATATTTTGTAAACAAGAGAATTATGCGAAATCAAGGCAAAAATTGTCATAGATAACTTTAATGTTTTCTGAAAATAAATTGTAGCGACGAACTGAATGCAAGTTAGAACTAGTGGCCTCATTCACTTCTACGAACTTAATCTTATGACATCTCGTTGGGCGAAACTGGTTTTCATGTGTATGACATGACGTCCACATGACAAAATAAAAACATCATGAATGGAATCCGAAGGTATTATGCTCCACATCTTCCTCTCCTTCTAAGAAAACGGGGATTCCAGTTGAATTTGGTAATTCATTCTGGTCTCTGCTTAGCTTATAATATAAGCTTCAATGTATTACGAGTATATTGAAGAAATGGAATCTCCAATATTTCGATTGAAATTTTGGCAAAAACAAATTAGAGAATATAAAAATACTAGCACGAAACTGAAAATCTTATGGATAATGAATTTATGAGATTTCTCTCCATGTAAAATGAAGCCATTTTCACTGCCTAAAATTAACCTTGAGCAATTCATTCATTCATTCATTCATTCATTCATTCATTCATTCATTCATTCATTCATTCATTCATTCATTCATTCATTATATTCCTTAGATCTTACATGAGCAATGAAGTTTTAAGATGTGGAACAAGTCAAAATTTTACAATATTACAACTACAATTTTTACAATATTTTACAATTTTTACAGTTTTACAATTCAGTAATTTTCTACAATTTTTACAATTTTCTGCAATATTTTGGCGAGATATACTGAGATGAGGTGAGGTCCGAAGATTCGCCAAAAGATTACCCGGCATTTGCCTCTTGGTTGGGGAAAACCTCGGAAAAATCCCAACCAGGTAATCAGTAGTAAGGTATCAGCTCCTTTGTTACATTGGACGGACAAAATGACGACCTAGACTCCAAATATTGAAACTTCATTTTCAGGCATTGTTATAAAGGAACTATGGGTCCGAAAAGAAAGGCTCATTGTTTCTCTATACTAGCCGCTAAATCAGGTATTCTCATTATTTTTCGGCCTTGTCTCATGGATGATCTCATCCCACGACATCTGAGCTAAGAATATTTCTCACATAATAGTTACTGAAAGAAACACAGACATTATGTTGAAGTAAGAAGTAAGAAATGGAGATATGTAAGGTAATAAAGACTGATTAAATTTCCAACTTCTTTACCGTGTTAATATTTAGGATTTACCTTGCTTGACTAGTTTCGAAGTCTTGTGCTTCATTGTCCAAAGCCTAGTGGAGATCTCGCACTATCTACAGTAACGTAGACAACGACATGAAAATACTACACATCCAGCCAAAAAACCAGAAACTTGACACCCTAGAAGAGTATGAAATTTATAAACATACTAAAGCACACCCGCATCGCATTCTGAACACTCAACTCAATTGCAAAACACACAACCTTTTCGACACAATCATGAACACACCCCACCACAACAGGAAACCAGAAGATATCGCGGGATCTTCATTAGGCTTTGGACAATGAAGCACAAGACTTCGAAATTAGTCAAGCAAGGTAAATCCTAAATATTAACACAGTAAAGAAGTTGGAAATTTAATAAAAAAGTATAGAATTGAATTAAAAAACAAGAGAACGTAAGAAATGTGAACGTAGTAAAATATAAAATCATGGAAAGACAATTGAACACACGTGTGTGTGTGCGTGTGCGTGCGTGTGTGTGTGTTCATTTTTCATATAATGACTGTAATTATACCGAAAGTAGCTTTGAAAATCAAAGGAATTAAAAGTGATAATGTTTTTTCTTTCTCCTGAATAATCTGTTTAAATGCAAATAGTGGGTAATGGAGGCGCAGCGACATGATGCACGTGATATGTCATACACATTATTTGTCACAGAGTTGCAGTAGCGGTGAGAGCGCAATTTCCTGACGTTGACAGAATAATGGCTAGTGTTAAAAAAAGAAGGTGTTTGTGAAGGCACCGTATCGTATTTTTCAATTGAAAATACATTGTGCCGGAGTACGTATTCCTCCATCTCCAATCATTGTTTAATGTGGAATGTAGCAGAAGGTATGCGATAATATTATTGTAACAATTCCCAATCAGTGAAGAAGATCATTCAGCTACTTGATTCAAATGATGCCATAGAGTACAAAGTATTCCAAAAACTATTCAATGATGTAGTCATTGAATATAATATAAATGATATTCGGTCGAATTTTGGGTTTTTGCCAGCTGCTGTTGAAGCCTTATAAATATCTGGTGCTACTCACATAACACTCATTGGAAATATTGTTTACAATTTGAGGATGAAATTGAGAAATGCGTGTGTAGTATAAAGAGAAAAAGATATCATTATACTCTCCTACTAAGAGGGTCACTTATAATAGATGATTGGAAGTTTCAAAAAGTTACTGAATTTAAATACTTAGGAAGTATAATTAATGAAACAGGCTTATTTGGGAAAGAAATTGAACATAGACTCGTTACGGCAAATAAGTGTTACTACTCCCTTCATAAATTGCTTAGTTCCAAACTCCTTTCTAGATTATCAAAATTAAGATGCTATAAAACAATAATCATACCAACTCTCCTATATTGCTGTGAAACTTGGATATTAACAAATAAAACCACCAAACCCTTTTTACTTTTGAGAACAAAATCTTGAGGAAGATTTTTGGTCCCATTCAAGAAAATAACACATGGAGAATTTTGAACAACAGGGAACTAAGGGATATTTATAAAGATCCGGGCATAATAGCCTTAATAAAAAGTCTAAGACTACGTTGGCTTGGACACGTTCTACGGCGTGATGAAGACTCTCTTCTACGAAAAGCTTTCGACTATTCTCCAAGATGTAAGAGACCTCTTGGTAGACCTCGTCTCCGTTGGCAGGATCAAGTATATGATAATCTTTCTACAGTGGGAGGACGACAAGAAGATGCAGAGAACAGAGATGAATGGCGATATATCGTGAATGAGGCTAAAAACCTCTTAGGTTTTTAAATGCCCTAAATTGATTGATTGATTGATACTGTCCTACTAAGCACGGGGGGGAACTGCAAATTTGATAAAAATGAGATAATGACGTATAGAAATTCTGTGGAGTATTTTGTATTAATACTAGAGTTTTATGGTCATATTGAGGCTCTAAATACCTTAAGAATGATGTAAAACTAGAGGTATGTGCAATTGTGTACATGTTATACTAAGCTTTTTAGTGCAAGTATCTCAGAACTAAAGAGATTCCAGTTACTCTCTGTATGCTTAGTAGGACAGTGTGTAAGTAAATAAAAGGTAAATTGACAGTGAATATTAATTAATAACTAGTTTCAATTTGTACAGTCAATCGACACAACATAAAAAGGTACCGAAACTTTTGTGCTAACTTTTTCTCGTAACAAAGGAAACTGCAGAGTTTGTTTTTGCTTTGTATTAAGGAGTTACAATATCTGAGTTATTTCTCTTGAATCAACTGTATTGCTGCCAGCATTAGATTGTCTACCGTTGTTCAACCACATCCCCGCCATGCAAATATACTACGTTGCAGAATGAATAGATAGGAATATTTTTTTCCTGCGGTTAGTTTGTTTTAGATTTTGTGTATAGATAAATGGTCTCGAATCACCTGGTACGTATTTTGATTTATAAATATAATTCTACTTTTCATTATTTTTTATGTTAGGTCTAAATGCATTCTAGAAATTTTCAATGACGACTCATGTTCGGTATTTCATGTAGCTATTGAAAAGAGAAGTCAAAATACCTACTTAAAATTGAAGGTTAAGAAGAAATATAACAAGAGGAAAATAATGTAAATGTAAAGAAATGAAAAGATCGGAAGGTGTTTTCCTGCCTTATCTGTGTGATGGTGATTTCAATCTAGGGTGGAAGCGGCAGACTTTCTGTTCACAATGAATTTGAGACTCTACTCAAAAGCAGCAGCATGACAGTAAATGAGGTTAAAAGAGCACCGCCTACATCCCATGACCCTAGAATAAAATAAATATTGTAATGCATGATGCAAGTATGACGGGTTGTCATTCCGAGCCGGGTTGAAGATTACTGTATGTGTGTCTTAGAATACTGCCACTGTCTGTGTGTATGTCGGTCTCCATGCTTTCCTTACTATCAGCCCTGTCTCTTTTGTCCCCTTCCTCCTCCTGTCTGCTTGTCTTTCTCTGCCGGTGCTATCTGTCTACCTATTCACTTACCTCTCTTTGTTTATTTGTATATTTGTTCATATGCCTTCTTATCTATTCCCATGCCTACCTGCATCTCTGTTTGTCTCTTTATTTATGTTTAACTGTGGGTGCTGCTTTTATGTTTACCTACCTCTGTCAGTTCGCCTGCCTGCCTCTCTGTTTGTCTATCTACAAAAATATGTTTAACTCTGGGTGCTGCTTATCTGTCTTATCTGTTCGCCTGTCTCTGTTAGTTCGCCTACCTGTCTCTGTGTCTATCTACAAAAATATGTTTAACTCCGTGTGACGCTTATCTGTCTTATCTGTTTACCTATCTCGTCAGTCCGCCTGCCTGCCTCTCTGTTTGTCTATCTACAAAAATGTTTAAATCCGGGTGCTGCTTATCTGTTTTATCTGTTCTCTGTCTCTGTCAGTTCGCTTGCCTGCCTCTCTTTTTGTCTATCTACAAAATATGTATAACTCCGGCTGGTGCTTATCTGTCTTATCTGTTCGCCTGTCTCTGTTAGTTCGCCTGCCTGCCTCTGTGTCTATCTACAAAAATATGTTTAACTCCGTGTGTTGCTTATCTGTCTTATTTGTTCACCTATCTCTGTCAGTCCGCCTGCCTGCCTCTCTGTTTGTCTATCTACAAAATATGTATAACTCCGGGTGTTGTTTATCTGTCTTATTTGTTCACCTATCTCTGTCAGTTCGCCTGCCTGCCTCTGTGTCTATCTACAAAAATATGTTTAACTCCGTGTGTTGCTTATCTGTCTTATCTGTTCGCCTATCTCTGCCAGTTCGCTTGCCTGCCTCTCTGTTTGTCTATCTGCAAAATTGTTTAACTCCGGGTGCTGCTTATCTGTCTTATCTGTTCGCCTGTCTCTGTTAGTTCGCCTGCCTGCCTCTCTTTTTGTCTATCTACAAAATATGTTTAACTCCGGGTGCTGCTTATCTGTCTTATCTGTTCACATATCTCTGTCAGTCCGCCTGCCTACCTGCCTGCCTCTCTGTTTGTCTATCTATAAAAATATGTTTAACTCCGGGTGCTGCTTATCTGTCTTATCTGTTCACATATCTCTGTCAGTCCGTCTGCCTGCCTGCCTGCCTGCCTCTCTGTTTGTCTATCTATAAAAATATGTTTAACTCCGGGTGCTGCTTATCTGTCTTATCTGTTCACATATCTCTGTCAGTCCGCCCGCCTGCCTGCCTGCCTGCCTGCCTCTCTGTTTGTCTATCTATAAAAATATGTTTAACTCCGGGTGCTGCTTATCTGTCTTATCTGTTCACATATCTCTGTCAGTCCGCCTGCCTGCCTGCCTCTCTGTTTGTCTATCTATAAAAATATGTTTAACTCCGGGTGCTGCTTATCTGTCTTATCTGTTCACATATCTCTGTCAGTCCGCCTGCCTGCCTGCCTGCCTGCCTGCCTGCCTCTCTGTTTGTCTATCTATAAAAATATGTTTAACTCCGGGTGCTGCTTATCTGTCTTATCTGTTCACATATCTCTGTCAGTCCGCCTGCCTGCCTGCCTGCCTCTCTGTTTGTCTATCTATAAAAATATGTTTAACTCCGGGTGCTGCTTATCTGTCTTATCTGTTCACATATCTCTGTCAGTCCGCCTGCCTGCCTGCCTCTCTGTTTTTCTATCTATAAAAATATGTTTAACTCCGGGTGCTGCTTATTTGTCTTATCTGTTCACATATCTCTGTCAGTCCGCTTGCCTGCCTGCCTCTCTGCTTGTCTGTCTATAAAAATATGTTTAACTCCGGGTGCTGCTTAGCTCTTTTTTTTCTGTTCACCTATCTCTCCCTGTTTATCTTCCTGTTTTTTCGTTTTCCTACTTGTGTATTCCTACCTGCCACTCTGCCTGCCTATCTGTGTATCTTTATGTCCGGGTGCTTATCTTTTTTATCTCCTCACCTATCCCTGTCTGTTTATCTGCCTTGCCTACTTATATATTTGTCTGGCTTCCTCCGTGTCTCTGTCACTCTGCCTCTTTGTTTTTATACCTGTCAACTTATGTGTTCTTCTGGTTGCCTGTCTGTCTGTCTAAATGTGTGTCTCTGTTAATACCCGCCTGTCCCTTCTCTGTCTGACTCTCTGCCTTGCTCTGGACAATAATTACATTTTTATGAATTGTTACAGCATTTTTGTCGCAGTCCTCCTAAAAATCTTACTCCATGTATATTTCTTCTTTTTTTCTGGGAGGTCATTGTCGATTTATATAAACAAATCATTGCTTTAAACTTTGACAACTATATCGATGGCTAAGAAGTGATATCTCGTATCTACAAAAATGGTAATTTAGTTTAACTATTGTAATATTTAGATTAACTACATTGTTATTATGTTCACAAAATTTGAAAGTTAAGTAATATTTAACTAGCCTTAGCTCTTCCAGGTTAAATAAATAAATAATAATTATTATTTTCCTCTCGAGTAGCAGCTCTTACAAAGCAGAAGAATATATAAAATGTTTGTATATTTTGGGAAAAATTAATTTTTAAAACAGTTTTTTTATTCAACAGCAAATTTACAAATACGAGGTATCACTTCTTGGTCATCGATATTATGATCCACTTTTAAATTACAATTTTTAATAAATGGTTTTTCAATTTCGATGCAACTGGCTTTGTACAACTCCAAAATTTATTTTTTCACTTTTCTTCTCTTCGATTGATAGAGCACGTATCTCATACAATCACTTAATCTTAGTTAAAGGTAACAAATATATCACTTCACCAAAGGAGTGTCTGAATCTATTGAATTTCAACCAATCAGAGTAGTCTCTCACTGTAACATTGTCGATTTTATATGAGGAACACCTTAACCTAATTATTATCAGTAAATTCATAAATAACCAATCAACGTAAAGTTTCTCAGCATCAAGTACACCCGTAAATAATAATTTAATTAAATTTCCATGTTATTATTTAATTAAATTTGAACGTTTTTAAACTTTCTTATATTTATTATGGAATTATTATTTCCGATATTCCTCTGTTTCTGTCACTCATGTATAGTTAGAGTAAATAATGCTACATGACCCTGGTCAAATTTTTAAATTTTTCTTTCTTTCTTTCTTAGTCAGTTCAATATTTCCCTTTTCCGTCTTACACGCCACTGCGAGTAGGGGAGAGAGAATCACTAAATCATATACTCGACATCTCACGAGTGCGGGCTTCCCTGGTCATGTGATTAGCATGGGTCAGGGCTACCGCAGATACATTACAGAACAATCACAAGACAACGGAAAAACCCCTAGTCCCATGGACAGAAGACACTTCTTCCATTGCCAACGCCGGGAATTGAACCTCGGAGGAATTTTTAAATAATATTTTCATTCTTTCTTTACAAATGCAGCAGCCGAGACAGCGAATAAAGTACGATATGATGTAAATATAAATAAATGGAATAACTTATTCGGTAATATTATTGATTATCTTTATTTTACTGATTATCCTATTTATTTACTTTTATTTATTTTTATTTATTTACTTTTTTATCCTTCGAAGAGGTGGAAAAATTCAAATATCTTGGAGCAACAGTAACAAATATAAATGACACTCGAGAGGAAATTAAACACAGAATAAATATGGGAAATGTCTGTTATTATTCGGTTGAGAAGCTTTTGTCATCCAGTCTCCTGTCAAAAAATCTTAAAGTTACAATATATAAAACAGTTATATTACCGGTTGTTCTGTATGGTTGTGAAACTTGGACTCTCACTTTGAGAGAGGAAAAGAGATTAAGGGTGTTTGAGAATAAGGTTCTTAGCAAAATATTTGGGGCTAAGAGGGATGAAGTTACAGGAGAATGGAGAAAGTTACACAACGCAGAACTGCACGCATTGTATTCTTCACCTGGCATAATTAGGAACATTAAATCCAGACGTTTGAGATGGGCAGGGCATGTAGCACGTATGAGCGAATCTAGAAATGCATATAGAGTACTAGTTGGGAGGCCGGAGGGAAAAAGACCTTTGGGGAGGACGAGACATAGATGGGAGGGTAATATTAAAATGGATTTGAGGGAGATGGGATATGATGATAGAGACTAGATTAATCTTACTCAGGATAGGGACCAATGGCGGGCTTATGTGAGGGCGGCAATGAACCTGCGGGTTCCTTAAAAGCCATTTGTAAATAAGTAACTTATTTATTTTATGTACTTATTAATTTTTATTTATTTGTTATTCTATTCGCAAAATAATCTTATTAAATATTACACGAGGTTCTAATTTCCTTGGGATAAATTCAAGATTCGCGCCCGTGAATATATCAACAGTAATCTCACTAGAGGTTTTGATTTATCTAGAGAAAATCAAAACTCGAGTGGGATTTAATTGACTATTACACGATGACAAGAAAGTATATAAAGATTAGAAGTAACAAAGTACTCCAATATAATAAAATATTAATTGACTTACGGAAATACAACTGTCTTCAAATGTATTATTCTACTATCTCAACATTACGCTAGATGGCAGTAGCTGTTTTCTTGTTATCAGTTGTGCCAACTATGGAATTTTCATTGAAGTCTGTGGACGGTTACTAGTCAAGAAGGCTTTGTTGATTTAGTTTCATTTTTATTAAAACAGTTTCATTCCACTTCAAACATCCGGATCCCAGTAATCAACGTCACTTGACAGATGATTTTCAATAAATCTTAGTATTAAACAATCTGTGATACGTAACTGTCCATAATATCATATAGCAGAAGCTATAACATAACCTAAATAATATAAACAAGTGTTAGAAAAGTTTTAATTAGGGATGATGAAATAAACAAGAAAAGTTTTAATTATCGATGATGAAATAAAAAAATAAACATGAATAATTTTAAAAGGAACAATTATTGAAAGTACGATTTTCAGATTTAAGTGTTTTAGTGGTTGGTGGTTCAGTTGATGTTATATTGGACGTGTGCGTAAAAGAAGTGGAACTCGTTGATGTGCATGGTTTATTCCTCAACTTATTCAGGATTTGCGAGTGGTGCTCTTCATTTATTTGTAAATAGGATTTCAGGGAAGATGCAGAGCTATGATCTTTATTAATTCTTGTTCTTGAATGCCAATGCCAAGTCATATTTGAAACTGCTGTGCATCGACTGGAGTGGTTTGTAATTTTGTTTTTTTGTTTTTTGACGTCCAGACCGGTGTAGTTTTAAATGTTGGCAAACAAAGAAACAAATGCTAGGGTAGTGATAAAAATAAACAAATGCTAGGAAAGCGATAAAATTAAACAAATGCTAGGGACGCGATAAAATTGTGCGATAAGCAGCCATGATTGGTTGAAAGACGTCCTTTCGTAGCGTTTTATTGGTCAAAAGTGGTATGACGTAGTAAAAGTGTAATAGTCAATATGATAACCTCTTGTGACATTGCCTATGGTAAGCTACAAGAAAATAAATAAGATTGGTTCTAATCATTCCACCTACACATTAAGTTCTTACCAAAACAAATACTAAATTATAAATGTAACGGAAAGGTGCACTACCAAAACAAGATAGATTATTTCAAATGTTCCTAAAGACAGAAGTCACGTTGGTTGGTAATAATGTTGATTATCGTCTTCTTGTCCACGGCAGATTTTAGTTGGAATCTCTTGGATTGTGACACGCACTAGCTGTTCGGCTAACGGTGCAATTATTAACAGAGAAGATTGTGCGAAATCACATGACAATTGCATCGAGTTTTCTGTGTGAAAAACACGACTATCCGCGAGGTGTTACCGGGGCCGCAGTTTTTGGCTGCCGCTTGGCGAAGTGGGTCGCGCCGCACCGGGTCACGATCGCGGTAACGGGACCCTCGACGTGACGTCACGGGCCGCCCACTCGCGTGCCGTTACCCGTCCATCGCGTCCATATTGCGACGGAAGTCACGCCCCACGTTGCCATTGATAGACCCGTGTTAACTTTTATTAGAGGAGAGCTCCCGTTAGCGAACAGTCGCTCCGGAGACAGAAATGGCGTTCGGGCACTCACGTGTCCTCTGTCAACATCAGTGAAGAATTCAAGGGGTCTCCAGGATTAGCATTAACCTTCCACTGCAGTGAAAATGAAATCCCTTCGATCTCAAGAAGTACAGTAGGGGAGTAGTGGGTACAGTGAGACGCAAAATATTAAGACATATGTACGCAAGTGATAATTCAAGTATTTTTAAAATCAAGTGCAATAGAAATAGACATTAAAACATGGAGTATAATAATACATAAACAAAAATGTTAATAGATAAAGGACATAATATACAATACGTGTTTGTAAAAAAAATGCAAATGTCTCACTGTTCCCATTCAGGAGGGTACAGTGAGACACCGTAGTGTCTATTAACGGACATTGAAATGATTTACATTTATTTCAAAACGAAGGAAAGCTGTCTCTTTATCTTGACATGTTCTGTAGGCTTATTTAGAATCATTTTGATGACTGACTTCGAAACCATTGAAACATCTGGAACATTTGGAAAAGTGAATTTTCCATGACATTTCAAACTTTCGTGAAAAAATGAAATGAATTTTTGGTGACAACAAAGCTTATAATGATAAGAATTTAATGTAATTCTTTATTATTTTTGAACAATTTCTTAAATTTTGTGAATAATTTTTTATTTATGAAATCATTAAAATGTAATGTATCCATTATTTTAAGCTACAGTTCCTAAATTGGTTACTAGTATGTTCATTTTTAATGTTAGTTACTGGTAAATGTAATATAATTACAGTTTGTTTTTGCAAATCATTGGTACGTGGGAACAGTGAGACGTCTCAGTGTACCCTTCAATGGCATGTCTGACTGTTCCCTTTACGCATAGTTCATTTAAAAGTGACGCCATCACTTCAAAATTAAAACAAGAAAGACGAAACTTTGCCAAACATAATCTCAAATACCATAGTATTAGGTAACAAAACATTCATATTTATATCTCATTTGTATATCCAATATAACCTTCATTAAACACAAGCCAAAATTTTACTTCTAGAGTGAAACATTACGAATTATTTTTTATCACTCTCCTTTATAATTAGAATCAAATCGAGTATGAAAATACTGTTACTTTACTCATGCAACATAAAACTCCACTGTTACCTACATCTCAACATAAAAATTTACCATCTAATAAAAATGTCTCACTGTTCTTCCTGTCTTACTGTACCCACTTCTCCCCTAATTATAATGAACTACAGTATTTTTTTATTGCTTTCGTGCTTGGACTGTCCATTGTTGTAGGAACTTCAATCGTGATATCATCAAACTAACAATAATTAGATCTACGAATTACGCCTCAGTTTATCTGGTTGGGCCTCTCCAGTAATCTTTTCAATGATGTTCCTTTTCGTTTGAAACTACAGGTTTGTATTATATTATTACTTTATGTATTTTTCTTTATACATCTTGATTACATAACTTTTAACACTATATCACTTCGGAATATGTATTATAGTCTTTCTCGTGTTAGATTTTACTGTACCTGGTTAACATGTTTCGGCTTGTTATTGGCCTTCTTCAGAATTGGTTGTTGCTGGTCTTGGCGCCTTTTGTTTTGTTTCCTGTGGGGGTGTGTTTGTGTAGTGTAATGTGAAGTCAAAGGGTGTGTGAGTTCTGAAATTGAGTTGTGTGTTGAGAATTTCATTTGGATGTGTTTTTGTGTGTCCGTATATTTCGTATTGTTCTAGTGTGTTTAATTTCTGGCTCTTTGGTTGGATGTATTTTTCTTTAACTAATTTTCAAATTTGTCAAATCCAATTTCGTTGTATTTTTTTATTTCATCAATCACTGTTTATACTTTCCATTCTTCTACTGCCATTTTTCTCTTGTGGTTCTAAGTGCATTTCTTTATTTAAGAATATCATTTCAATTGTATTCTTTTGTCTGTGTCCAAATTTCACTGCCATACAGCATATTGAGAAGCGCTAGTGTGTTGTACACTTTCGTATGCAATATTCTTTTCGCACTAAATTAGTTTTTAGTACTTTTCCCCTAAAATTTATGTCAATTTTGAAAGTTATATACACAACATTTCACTTTTATGATACCCCAGATGATAAAATGTGATAGTTCCAAATCGTTTGTGTTTTCTTCAGTTTTCCTTTGTTTTGGATTTTGTATGATTCTTTTGAATATTTCGGTGATTTCTCCAGTACAAAATATCAGCTCATTCCTTCACAGAGCAAATTATCGTCTCTAACGCATTATTCTAACATACAGCATAACATTTCACTGTATGCTTACACTTAGTGTGGAACTAATTTTCCTTATTTTGAGTAGGGTATGTGAAATATCTCCACACATAAATTTATGGTCCTTTGCCCCAAGTATTTCGTCGCATGAATTTTACATTGCATGCAGCCACGACGGTTCAGTGACTGGAGCGCTGCACTCATAATCCTGTGGTCTCGGGTTCGACCTTCGGCGTACTCTCGATTTATAACTTGTGTTGAGCAAGCCATGGTTCAGGTAACATAGGGTTTTTTTTTTCTCCGAGAACTCCGCTTCCTCCATTATTTCGACTCTGTTTTGTCTCTGGTATGCAGTAGTGGATCCAGCTTCATCAGTGGTCACAAACCGTCTAAAAAAATCGGGCGTATTTTTCTCTATTTTCCAAGCTACAACAATGTGCCGCACTCTCTTGAAGAAGAACATGACCATGGACATACATTTTTCGTTGATCAAAAGAGTTTTTTTTTATTATTACGATGAAATAAGTAGGTTGGGGTGTTTACTACTTGTGCTTATGACTGTACATTTGAGCTTGAAAACATGCTCATAATACATACCGCATTTAAGGAAAAAGAATTATGACACAATACTAAAGAACAAAACAAAAATATTTTTTGGATGGGGGGAAATTGTCAGTAAGATTACAAATTGTAATTAGTGAAATACATCTAGAATGAGTAACAAAATTTAATTTCATACGTTGCGAAATAAATACTAGAAATAAAACAGAACCTGGTACAAATATGAATGTTTCAAAATTTCAGATGATAATGTTGTATCACCATGATCACTCTGAAAACTAAGGCACGAAATGCTCGCGTCGTTGAGGGTAAAGGGAGAAGAGATATGTATTCAGTGTGCTTGTACAGAAACAAAGGCTCCGGTCTTGTGGACGGGGGAAAAAAAGTCTTTCCCCCATGCTTCCACCCCTCTCTTCCCCAGTTCTGAAAGCCTGCTTTAGAAGATTAAAGACTGCACCACACTGGACTCTGGGAAAATTGCTAATTTAATAAGTTTCAGCATTATCATTAGCGCTATAAAAACTGAAGATGTAAGAATGAAATAACGTACTTGCTTCCCTAATTATAAGACTATAACAACGATTGATTACAAAACATAACTAGTAACTTACTTGGAATGCAAAATAAAACATAACTAAAAATTAGCAGATTGGTAGAGTACAACTAGTGATGCAGGCAGATCAAGAGGGGAGAAAGTCGTCATGTGAAATTCACAGTAAAGCTGAAACATCTGTTGTGCCTATTTCATGAAGTGTAAAAGAAGAATAAAAAGAAGCAAAGAGTAACCGTGAAGTAAATTATAACATTGTACAACTTCCTGGCTTTCCATACTCTTTTGTATGACATATGAAAGTAGACCTCTAAACAAAAGCAGAATTGAGAATACAAGTATTAGACATGAAGCATGTGAAAAAATAGTAGCGTACTTTTGGATAAACAATAAAAGAAATGCTGCAATATATACGGTACAGTCCCAGTTTTAGATAACAAAATAAATTAGATAAGCACAGTGAAACGAATGTCAAGAAACGCAGTAGGCTATGCAAATGGCCAGTGAACATAAAGAAGAAAAGACAGATTAGTGAAAATAACTACTGAAATTCTGTGTAGACCGTAACGGATCGATAAGTAGCACGATTCCACCATGAACACATGGGGATATTTAATTTTTACTTTTTCACCACTAACCTCATCATAAACATTTGTAAATTTATGTAATTTTCTAGTTTATAAGGACTCTTCGGACAGTTAAATATTTTTTCCACAAATTACTGTATTCTATCTTAATTTGTGAAGCTTTTAATTTTCACATTTTTCTGTTAAAATCCATAGTTTATGAATTTTAGTTCTGATTTATAATCTTATCTACTACATTATAGATTAATAATTGTAACAATAGAATTAGTTTGTCTTCTACGTTCCAGACGCACCGCAACATAAAGGCTTATTGTGCTCATGGAATTACTGCATAATCAACTTGAAGTTTATTTCATGAATAGACAACCCAGAAGCCAATATTGTAAGTCTCCTATTTAAGTCTAAAAATTATTAGGGTTTTAAAATATTGGCTATAGATAACTGACAATAAACTAGCCGTTTTTACTAAAGATTTCAAATAGGTCTTATGTTATCTTCGAGAATATGAAATAGGGTACTCTAAACTTCAGCAATAAAATAACAATATAATTATGTTCATGAAACTATGTAATGTAAATTCACTGGCTAACATAAATTAAACATATTTAAGTGCATTTACGCATAATTTTCAAAATTACCATTTATGCGTTTACTTTAAACATGTGATGACATTAAGAGGAGACGGATGAGAAAAATAACATTATGTTACTGAATTGCCCGTAACTTTCACATTTTTGGACCTAGGATTTTGAAATTTTAAATATTAGTTTAAAACATGGTTTTCTTTACCTTCATTTTTTTTTTAGAATTTTATGAACAATTGCTTTTATTTATCAAATTTGTCATTTAAAAAATAAAAAATGATGTACCTTTTTCTAAAAATTTGCTAAACCAGTAAATCTAAAACTTTGCTCATGTGTTACCAATACCTAAAGTAACATTTTCCTGTAACCAAATATTTTATTTACGATTTATATGATTAACAATGAGATTTTGAATTAACTCCAAATGTTAGATCCACAGGTAGCTATGTCAGTAATTGCCACTCAATTATGTCTCTGGCTGTATAGTTTCCAGATGTTACACAAGAGAGTGTGTTTGAAGATTTGAATTTAGAGTGGAGGTTCCTTGCTGATTTTGATGACGTCTTCAGACTTAAAGAAATGACATTTCATGAATTTTGAACTTTCATTTTTTGTACAAGTGTCTTCACGAGAAAATTGGAATTATACAAATTTGGTACAATTTTCAGAGAAATTTGGTACATTTTATTTTCGGCCAGTGGCAACACTGACTACTGCTATCACTATCATCACTATAGTACTACTACCAATACCATTACTACTGCCACTGCTTTCATTATTACTACTAATAACACGCAATAACTACTTCTATTACTATCACTACAAACTCTAATTCTAATGCCATAATCACGACTACCGTCACTATTAATACTACTTCTAAAATGTCGAAACGTTGAACTTCCTTCAAAGAGTATTTTAACATCGACACTGAGACACGCCTCTAAGCACTTTTCTGTTATGATCATACCAACATATTACGGCTTTCAGTTATAAGACATAAATTAAATTAATACATGTTGTCTTGTCGATTTGGCATCAAATCGTAACTTGCCAGTTGGGCGGATGTCAGGCTCTACATACGCACACACACACACACACACACACACGCACACGCACACGCACACACACACTTGCTGGCTTCTTGTCATTTAGGCACCACATAAGCGAAGAGACTTCAGTCACACATATCTTATATGTATATGTAATTTGAAAGCAGTTACTTAAAAGATCGTGCCATAAAGGGGTTAGAAAATTGCAATTCAACTTTTGGCTTACGGAATGTGGCGCATACAAACATCCAGGAAAACAATATATTGAATAAAATGCATTTTCAAATCCTGAAAATTTCGAGAGAATTTTGTTATGTATGAAGTAGGGATCGGACGGATTTTCTCAGAGTACTCCCACTTCCTCTGTTATATCATATAGGCTTATTCATGACACACAGTCATTCTTATGACAAAAAGTAATGTAAGAATAACATCCATATTCAATAGAAGTGAAATAATGATATGATTGAGAACAGAGAAGGATTATGATATTAAATACTAGCATTACACAACAAACATCTCCGCCGACAATCACCCGATGTTGCCGTCTGGTATCTAGAAATAGAAGCAGTGTGACAGGGTGCCATATTTCCCTGTGCATATCTTGTAATTGGATGATAATAACCGGCACATAAACAAGTATGAAATAAATATACGCAGTGAACAGTAATCAAGCCAAGACTTTGCAGGATTTGTACAAAAAGACTGGACAATTGAAAATATGGATGAAAAGGTTTGTATCCAGTGCCTGCCCACTTCAATTACGTGATTCGGGTTCTGTCTATTGCGGATAGATGGCAGGACTGTGATCCATTTTTTAAGTTGCACACTACTTCGGCGGGCTGAGCTGTGCAGGATGTATATCTGTGGAGAGTTATATCGTGTACTAGGATGAGTGTAAGTGTAGTGTAGGGAATGGGTGAAGTTGATCATGAAGTTGAAGAAGAGAGAAAGGGAAACCTGGTGTCGGCATATAGCCTCCAGGCTTAACATCCACGTCCGAAGGACGATTCACTATCAGCAGTGACATATGCCTTCTTTTCATATGAACTGCGGAGAGATTTGGGATTTAATCCAGGCATATTGGTGCATAATCTAGTGATTAGAAGTTATGCACCGTCGCCTCTCCTAGTCCCGAGGTAGAAATTTTTACCTCACGGGGAGTCGAACCCGGGCCGGCTAGTCTGGAAGTAGACACGTTACTACAGAGCTATCTCGGCGGACGGATGAAAAGGAATTCCACAAATATTTATATTTAATCCTGTTGGATTGTTTTTATAAATTTTAATGTAGAAATAGTAGATTAATTTAACTTGCTATTATTTCATTTCTATGAATATGTACTTGGGGATGTTGCACTACAGCGGTAAACAACATTTGCAGTTTAAACTGACCTTAGAGTAGCCTAGATCTATCTCTTGGTAAAGTATTCGACGCATAGGGTGCCCTTTCCATCCTTTGCCTGATGAAGCTGGTATATAACTACAAATCGTTGTATGTATTTATATACATGACACGGGGCAAATAGGTAAGCCTACCCAAGACAGAAGTTCCCCGAAAGAAAGTCTTTTTAAAATTCCATCATGATCAGGCTGGGGATCAAACACGGGCCGCCTGCGTTGAAGACTAAAGCGCTGAGGTGCAGACTCAGACCTAGAGGCTAGAAGAAGTCGAACGATCCTGAGAAAATGGATGGTGCTTCGTCATGCAGGAATCGTGTCCGTTCTTTTGTCATCGATGAAGAGGCACAATCTTGAGCAGAAGAGGTGAACACAATATGTGAGGCATTATATCCTTCACATTCGATGTACAATATTGTAGCATTATTTTACTATCTCATTAAATAGAAAAAAGTCGTCGGTAACGTCGAGAGCATTGATTTTGAGTGTGAATTTACTAGATTTTTGTTTACTTATTTCTGTGCTTGTATCTACCGACAGTCTGTAACTTTCATTAAACATTCCACATACAAACAATACAATAATTTAAAAAGGAGCGAATCCAAGTCTAACATCTCTATGTATGGTAGAATAGTGAGTTACTTTTGTGACTCAATCGATTGTGTGAGAAGTAGAGACATTTCAAATAAGATAAACTCTATAGAATCAATAGTACAGCTGCTGCTACGCTACTCCTGTTACGTGTTGACATGTTTCTATTACATAACTGTACCTGCTAAACTTTTGTCAGGTTCCTGCCCCGTTACTAATATCTATACAGTGGAAGTAGACACAAACTAGTGCCACAGCTATTCGATATTATAAACGCTGAACAACTTACTCCCATATAAATAAATTGTAAAAATTTAAATTGTTAACTGCCTCTCATTGGAGGTAGCCCAGAAGAACTCAGTATACTCTCCTACATGAATTTTACAATATTAAATGTTTACATAAATTTGTTGACAGAAAATTAAAATAAACATATATGAATTATAAAGTGAAGAAAAAGAAATTAAACAGAGTGAATATTATTTGGCAAGAGCGTTTCAAAACTGAAATTATGATGTCAGTAGTAAGTGTCTGTGGTAGCTCAAAAGTCTTTCTGAAGCTTTCAAAGAACTTGGGAATCCCACCACGAGCTCCATTCTGCAGACTTGCCAGATCATGAGAACATTTTTACGACAGCAGGTTTAAATTAATTCTCCATGACTGATGTTAACCAACAAATATTGTAAACATTGCAAATTTTGCCACTATCACTGCTAAGGCAAAATGAATAATAATAAAAATAATAATAATAATAATAATAATAATAATAATATAAATAGTAATAATAATGATTATAATAAGAATAATAATATAACAATTACTATGAAAGCGGAAATTTGGTTATATACACTTTGACTTTAAGATATTCGACTCGAAAATTTAGACTTTTAGTCACAATTACTACAGAGCTCTGAAATATCCGAGAAGTGGTAGTAGAGATGATAGTGTAGCGTTCCCAATCCTTGTAGAATTTTCAAGTATTCTATAAATTGGAGCTGAGATGACGACATGGCGTTCTCACTCTTTATACAGTTACATTACATTTGAGAAATGGGAGCCGAGATTAAGACATGGCGATGTCAATCTTTGTAGAGTTACATTATATCCGAGAAGTGGGAGCCGAGATTACAGTATGGAGTTCTCAATCCTTGTAGAGAGAGTTACATCATATACGAAAAATGGGAGTCGAGATTATGTGGTGTTCTTAATCCTTGTAAAGTTATAGTACATCCGAGAAGTGGGAGCCGAAATCATGGCATGGCGTTGTCAATCCTTGTAAAGTTATAGTACATCCGAGAAGTGGGAGCCGAAATTATGGCATGGCGTTGTTAATCCCTGTAAAGTTATAGTACATCCGAGAAGTGGGAGCCGAAATCATGGCATGGCGTTGTCAATCCTTGTAATGTTATAGTACACCCGAGAAGTGGGAGCCGAAATTATGGCATGGCGTTGTCAATCCTTGTAAAGTTATAGTACATCCGAGAAGTGGGACCGAAATTATGGCATGGTGTTGTCAATCCTTGTAAAGTTATAGTACATCCGAGAAATGGGAGCCGAAATTACGGCATGGTGCTCTGAATCTTTATACAGTTACATTACATTTCAGAAATGGGAGCCGAGATTAGGACATGGTGATGTCAATCTTTGTAGAGTTACATTATATCCGAGAAGTGGGAGCCGAGATTGCAGTATGGAGTTCTCAATCCTTGTAGAGAGAATTACATCATATACGAAAAATGGGAGTCGAAATTATGGCGTGGTGTTCTTAATCCTTGTAAAGTTATAGTACATCCGAGAAGTGGGAGCCGAAATTATGGCATGGCGTTGTCAATCCTTGTAAAGTTATAGTACATCCGAGAAGTGGTAACCGAAATTATGGCATGGCGTTGTCAATCCTTGTAAAGTTATAGTACATCCGAGAAGTGGTAGTCGAATTTATGGCATGGCGTTGTCAATCCTTGTAAAGTTATAGTACATCCGAGAAGTGGTAGCCGAAATTATGGCATGGCGTTGTCAATCCTTGTAAAATTATAGTACATCCGAGAAGTGGTAGCCAAAATTATGGCATGGCGTTGTCAATCCTTGTAAAGTTATAGTACATCCGAGAAGTGGTAGCCGAATTTATGGCATGGCGTTGTCAATCCTTGTAAAGTTATAGTACATCCGAGAAGTGGTAGTCGAGTTTATGGCATGGCGTTGTCAATCCTTGTAAAGTTATAGTACATCCGAGAAGTGGTAGCCGAAATTATGGCATGGCGTTGTCAATCCTTGTAAAGTTATAGTACATCCGAGAAGTGGGAGCCGAAATTATGGCATGGCGTTGTCAATCCTTGTAAAGTTATAGTACATCCGAGAAGTGGTAGCCGAATTTATGGCATGGCGTTGTCAATCCTTGTAAAGTTATAGTACATCCGAGAAGTGGTAGCCGAATTTATGGCATGGCGTTGTCAATCCTTGTAAAGTTATAGTACATCCGAGAAGTGGTAGCCGAAATTATGGCATGGCGTTGTCAATCCTTGTAAAGTTATAGTACATCCGAGAAGTGGGAGCCGAAATTATGGCATGGCGTTGTCAATCCTTGTAAATTTATACTCGTATATCCGAGAAATGGGAGCCGAAATGGCGTCATGACGTTCTGAAGACAGTGTGAAAATGTCGCCAACCTTCGTAACAATATGTTTTCCACACATTTACAATAATAGAATTGATACCAACGTGAATACAAGCTTTCTCCCATTGAAATTGTGTTTCACTTTGTCTGCTCTGCACGTGAGCACTTCGTTTTTCCCAGGACAACTTTAGTAGCCACTCGTTTGATGTTATATTTTTCTTCTGTCTCTTTGTAAGGTTGCTTATCTTGAGTCATTTCGTTCCGTTCTCATCAAGTAAGGATTATAAGTTATTCCAAGATTAGATACTTACAAGTACAGTAATGTTATAATTCGTTTTCA
The DNA here is from genome assembly GCF_040183065.1 of Periplaneta americana. NCBI lineage: Eukaryota > Metazoa > Arthropoda > Insecta > Blattodea > Blattidae > Periplaneta > Periplaneta americana. The sequence goes on along the minus strand of NC_091131.1, from coordinate 64,226,140 downwards.
ACGATATACAAGCAATATTTGAAACAATAATTTTGAGCATGAGAGGTTGAGGAATATATGTATATCTTGTGTTACATAGAAGCGATTGTACTACATTTTGTAACGGTTACGAAAATTACATAAATTACAGTAGCATGCAATGTCTCGCATTGTGTGATTACTAGGATATGCAGTAATAACAATAATGTCTTATTACTGGAAGAGACATAGGGAAATCTGTACCAAATCCATTTTAGATGTATTATTTTGCGTTTGAAGAGGTGTATTCCAAAGTGTCCTAAGTCATTTGTTTAAGATTTAACTTGCTTTATTCACGCTTTAACAGATTCTCTTAAGTCTTGGCTTAGATCCATTTGAAAAGATATAGATAATAAGGGCGTCAAATTTATTTTATCAGTATTAGTCATTTTTCTCATAACTTGTCATTTGGACTTAGGCCAGTTTGGAATCCACCTCTTCAATTGATCACTAGAATCTATTAGGTTTTATCGCATTAACACAATTGTATTATCGATGTGTTCATTTTTTGAGGTAGGACGTGTTATGACATCGTGCCAGCCCCCTGAAATTTACATGAAAAAATCGCACTGTTCATATAGTTAATGTCTACTTTAATTCAATCTTCACTCCAGTACTTTTATGTTGCTTTAAAATAAGTATGTTACGTGTAAATTATGAAATCGATATGAACTGATGATGCTATCACTAAAATTTATGTTAGGAAATCACTTCTAATTTTATTTTGATTACAGTTTAAACGTGAGAGATCAGTCTTGACGTGTCGTTAGCAAAGTCTATTTTAGTCACCTGTGATTCCTACAATGTGAAATTTTGTAATGCTAAAAATAACTAAAAAAAAGCGTTGTTTAGATTATTTTAATTACAACTGGATCATTTATAGCTTGTCCTGTTATGTTGTATTGAAACTATCTATGCTAGCTTTAGGTTAGCTAGTATGATCTTGATAATAATTAATAGTAAAACTAATGCAACGAATAATTTGTCTAATTTGTCCACCGCTGTGAAGTAGGGGAGAGTCGGGTAGCATCGGACATCGGGTAATATCGGACAGTGAGTTTCTTTCATCTACCACACGATGTTAGTACCTGATTGACATGGTTACGTTTCTGTGATGCCGCAAAGAGAAACGTAACCATGTCATTCAGGCACTACCATATGGTGGTAGATGAAAAAAACGCACTGTCCGATACTACCCGATGTCCGATACTACCCGACTCTCCCCTAATGGTCAGCACGTCTGGGCATGAAATGAGCAGACCCGGGTTCAATTCCTGGTTAGGACAAGTCACATGGTTGGTGGTTTTCCGGGGTTTTTCCTCAACCAATTGAAGCAGAATTGCTGGGTAATTTTCAGTGTTGGACCTCAAACTCATTTCACCATCATTAATTCACATATCATCATCATCATCATCATCATCATCATCATCATCGTCCATACAATAGATCGGGTTAAGTTCACGATGCGGCGTGCTATATTTATACAGGAGCGCAACCTTTCGGCTACCCAATCAACACAGAATAGAAGTGGTAAGCACAATAATCATCAAGCCTTCGGGTCTCTCCTCCGAACAAGAGGAAAAAAAAAAAAGAATAATTTTTTAAAAAATAAATCTTATGGTCTGTTCGGTGTTATGGTGTTAGCAAAGTGTCTATAATGACATGTGACTCCTAGGATGCGAAATTTTGGTATTAATAAATCTGCCAGCAGAAAATTGTTGTTAATCTCATTTTCATTACAATTGAACTTTAAGGAGAGGGGATGGTACAATGTGATTTTTTTTCTAATTCATGCATTTTTCCTTTCTTTCTTTCTCTCTTTTTTTTATATGTCGAAATATCATTGGTGGAATAACTTGAATTCAAGAACAGTTTCTGAAGAAAAAATCCTGGATACAGTAATTCACTAAAATTGAAATATGTCAGTCACTTATAAGAGAAATTCGAAATTTCTTTGACATTTTCTCCTAAAAGCACGTTCTTAAGAAGTATCAAGGGATATTTCTCAAATGCTCAATATAACACATTTCTATTCCAGAGGAAAGTGTCCTAACAGCCTAACGAACGTTTGTTCCAAATAATTATCATGCATGTAGCACTAACAGTTCCGAAGATATATAACTTCTTGTGTGAGGATAAAGCAAAACATGAAAGTTACGGGAAATTGCAATCAAAGTTTGACATTTCAAAACTCTGTGCACCAGAATCTTAAAAATTGTGGCATAACAGCTAACAAGGTCATAAATGGGTAATAAATGTTATACAATACATTTTTCACATATCAAAGATTATTTTAAAGCAACATTTTTATTTTAAAAATGTACTGGTTTTCTACCATATACTTCACCACCCTTTTCTCTTGAAAACCCTCTGCACCAGAGCTTTAATAATAGTGTCTTTACAGCTGACAAGGGCATAAATGCGCACTCAATTTTATGTAATATATTTTTCATACATCGAAATGTATTTTAAAGCAATTTTTTTTAATTCACTATTTTCCACCATATTAAAACCATCCTCTCCGCTCAAAATCAGTGTTATTTTCTGGCGTTAGCACTGCCTATATTAACTATATGCGGTTGCTGGGATAGAACATCTTGATAGCACCAGAAATTGCGTTGAGGAATTGCTGTTAAGTCGTTTTTAATTTCTGTCAAACTTTGTAGTGTCTCTGGTATGGAGTTATCACTACTGTTCACTATACTAGTCTAATTGGTTGCTTGATAACACTAGAACTAACACAAGAAAGTCGCTGTTGAGTTCATTTCAATTAGAACTGAATCTCAATCGTCACTCACCTCGGTGTGGACAGCGCCGGGCGGCCGCACGTCGCACATGTTCGCTGCACTACGCCAGCATGCCGACTGCCAGAGAGCCAGTCTTCTTCTCTTCTCGTCTCGAGGTCTCGCCTTGCGAAGGTCGCCCGCGCAGCTGCACGTTCCTACCGCTGCTGCGCCACCGTCTGGCGCACCATATTACTATGTCACTGTTTTGACGGAATTGTTTTCGCAAATCGAGCTGTCAGATACAGCTCCCTGTGAAGCTGATTTGAAAAAATGTCAAGGAAAAATTGTTCCGGGGCCGGATATCGAACCCGTGACCCTTATTTTTCAAGTCACACAGAGTTTGTGTGCACTCAATGTTAAATGTTTGACTGTTGTCCATTTTGAAGTATGTGGATATACTTAAAAGGGAAAAATTGGCTGCGTTCAGCCGGGACAGCGCTAATTCAGCTATTCATTGTTGCTGAGTTACAGCAGCTGTGAGGTCCTGAACGACCATTGCAAAATGTCCGCTGTGTTTACAAAGAAGCACGCTGCTATTGTTCCGTCTACTCCGGAATATATGATACCATTGGTTGTTGCTTACCCCCTCCTATTTCGCTGGCTAGCAGCAGGCTTGCAGCGAAAACAATTTTGCTACGAAAAATGGCGCCCGCTATTTCAGCGCTGTCGGCCAGCAAGGCGTTCAGTGCTGTCGCTATTTCAGCGCTATCCCGGCTGAACGCAGCCATTGAGTCCGTGTCTGGTAGAGTTCCGGGGTAGCTGAGTCGGTAGAGCGTTGGTGCGCTTAGCCATAGGTCCCGGAATTGCTTTCATCTCCCATAGAGAGAATAATCCGTCCGTCTGTCTATCTGTATGCAATTTTTGCTACGGCCCAAACTGAGGCGCACAATGTCCCATTCTGCTTATCTCTGTGTTTCAGTAGTTGTCTCCGCTCTCAGATAGGGAGAAGAAAAAAATGAACAGCACCGTTTGTGAGCCATAGCTGTACTATACATTTACGTAAACACTGCTGTCTCAAGAGAGTCTAGCAGAAGCAGATATACCGTGACCTACCACAATTGCAACGGCACCACAGCATTCTAATGTTGAAAATTCAAGACAATCCGTATACACAGGAGCCATGCCGTACATTGGTGATTGATGAGTTGCATAAGTACCGGGCATTAATAGTACACAAAACGTGAACAATTAAAACAAATTAATGTGTCTTACATACGATTGTAAAACGTAACACGCAACATATGGTCTTTTCCTACCAATTGTTACCTTCTGTGGAAGTGTTATGGTAATTGGAGGCGGGAATGTGACAGAGTTCCCTTGTCAGAAAGTAATCAAGAGGGATTCGAAGCCACGCTGGAGCGCAGTCCACTGATCATGAGTTCCACCCCACCTGTTGGAGGTCATTCGTCGATCATATCTTGTGACCGAGCAATCCTAGATGTTCGCACATTAAATTTCTGAATTTGTAGACCTATGCAACAATTCATTACAGGAAAAATGAAAATGCTATTTTTCAGGTAGGTTAGTTATGATAAAAGAACTTGTAGTATTAAGAGAAGAGCTAGATACGCGGGATGGAAGGGAACGTAAGATTACATTAATTGACACGACTTATAGATCAAGTCATTATTAGCAAATTTTATATAATAGTGTTTTTGATACGACCAATAATTTATTCAGAATTTTGAGCTTACCGAGAAAATTAAATGCAACATGTAGCAGCGCTGCATAGCATAATAGCAGCACGCACTTCTTCACTTTACTGACCTCGATGCTAGGTCGGAATAGAGTTTTGCTTGCATGTCTTCATCTCATGGGGAATAGAGAATACGAACAAAAGATTGGACTGTTCCTAATCAAAGCAAGACAGTTTAGTACATCGGCTATTGCATTTTATGACACCAACTGACGAAGTGACAATGCTGACTATTGAATTATTCACTTTTATGACTGTTAATAAGTTAAGGTAGGGTATATGATATAATGTGTTTTGTAATACCACTTGCATATTAAAATATGCATGTTTTATGAAGAGGGTTGGATTTTAATCGTAGTTGAGGGAGACGCAATCTACAAAGTAACACGTGTTTTTGAACAGCACGTACTGTTAAATGACTCGTAGACCGGGATGTAAGGGCAAATTCTGATAGTGTAATACATCTGTATATATATTGCTTAATAAAGTCACATATATCTGTAAAACTTTCAGAGAGGTGATCGTATTTCTACCTGATATACCATGGATGCAAACCTGTCACGGCCATGTTAATACAGTTGAGAATGAAATTTTCAATATCTTTTAGGCGAACGATCGAAACCTTTAGGTTTTATGACTAAATTATAATAAAACACAGTATATCCTAAGTAACTTAACCTTTAAATCATAGGAAAAACTCTTATTATAAAACGATATCGCTAATCCGTAATCCAATTTTAACACGATGTATTTTTTTAAATCATTCACAAAGAAACAAAATATTGTTGTACGTTTTGTTTTATCGTACTTATAGGAATAGTACCCTGATAAATCCAATTTCATCCAGTAAATTATTCAAAAGAGAAAACAAAGGAATACCAAATACTGTAAATAAAAGAAGAGAATCTTGCAAAATTATTATGACAAACAAAATTCCATATATCATACTAAATTAAATGATTAAGCGAATATGAAGATTACACTGGAGAGAAGAAAAATATTAAAATAAATTTAAAATAGGTTGGAATGAAGTAATGAAAGAGTTTGAAATTGGTTAGAGTGATTTTAAGATAATTTAGCATGTTATAATAGCAACATTTTGTAGCGAGCAGAGATGCAGACACAAAATCGGAAACGCCCACTAATAAGGGACTAAATCCGCAAAAGGTGTAGGGCAAAATCGAAATACAAGGTAACTTGAGAAATGGGCAAAAATCGGAAAAATCGTACTTTGTGGCAACGTCGCACAAAATATATTTGAGAAGAAACTTGAAGTTGAAGCACGATCTTTTGATGTACTCTTGTTGTGAGAGTGCACTTCCGCATAAATTGAAATATTAAGTCGCCGCAATAAACCCTATACTGTAGAAATACCTCTCCTCTGGAATTCGTTACCTAATGACGTCAGGGACTGCCGGACTTTATCACAATTCAAAATTAAATTGGAAAATTTTGTCTTAGTTAATGTTTTTTAATTTTCTTGATTTGTTATATATTCCTTTATTAATGAATAATTTTTATATTAATAATTTATTTTATGTGTGTATAATTATAGCGTTTTTGGTTAAAATACCGATAGGCATTGCTAGAAGTACTGATTTGTGTTTTTTTTCTTTTTCTTTTTTAATCTAGATTAAAATTGCAAGTTTCTTGTTTATGTTAGTTAATTAGTTAGGATAGAATTAATTATGATACTTAATCACTCATATAAAGTTTGTGTGACTGCAACCTGTGTATATTTTTGTGTGGCTTTACTTTGTTTATAGTGTTTTTTTTCTCTCTCTTTATTTCTTGTGTAGCTTTACTTTGTATATAGCGTATTTTTTTCTGTTTATTTCTATGATTGTATTTGTATTCCTGGTGATGTGGAAGAGAAGACCTGATGGCCTTAACTACACCAGAATAAATAAATAAATAAATTTGTATTCACATAACTTTTCCTTGAAATTCAACTGTGTATTCATATAGGCCTAGCACATAGTAAACTGAAGGATTTATGTAATAAAATAGACTTTTAAAATATCGATGAAAACTCTCAGCTCCATATGGACAACGTGGCCCACCGAAGTGGTGTGCAGCTAGAAAACGGGTCACAGTCCTGCCATCTATCCGCAATATGTGGAACCCGAATCACGTAAAGTGAAGTGGGTCGGCATTAGATAGGATAGTATTGTCGGACCATCGGATCTATGACCCTTCAGCGCTGTCGTCGTTCTTGGAAAAGTTAACGCCTCTACTCACCCCATTCCACCCTTTTTCTGTCCCAGTATGTCAAACAGCAGGCCACGAAACTTGCCGAATAGGGATGTTGCCAAACTTCCGTCAAACAGTGTCATGTCTCTTGAATATTGCTTATAATAATGTAAGGTTAATTGTTACTTATTCATAATTTAATTTAAGTAGGTCTAATGACGCGGATTGATTTATGCAAAATGCTATTACTTGCTTAATAATACTTCTTTCACCACTCCGTGCTACAGTATTCATGTTGAGTTGACAACACTGGACTGCAAGTGCAAATAAACTGTCCCGCAAGAAGGCTCAAAATTGTGAGTAGTGGGGGAGAGAAAGAGAGAGGGATAGAAAAAAGAGAAATAGGAATACAGAGAGAGAAATGAATTGCCGAAGCTGAAAAGGAATTAATGTTCAGTTCACATATCTTACGGGGGCACAGATCCGATGGTCGGACTATACATACATAAATACTCTCAGCTCCATTTGTTATTCTTGGTAAGGTTGTAGGGGAGGGAGATGATTCCTACAAACGAGGAGGAAACACAGATTCAGTGTCGATATAGGCTAATAGCGCAGAATATAGTCTGAAAAATAATTATTTCCGTACAGTTTTAACAGTAGTGCATTGCCAATGTTATCGCTTTCAAATGATCGCTGTTTCCGACGTTTAAAACTATTTTTAAAAATGCAATCATTACCTTCATTCATTGAAGATTTTATAAAATGCATTTACATACACATCATCATCATCATTATCATCATCGGCGCTACAGCCCGTTATGAGCCCTGCCTCCCTCAGTAGGCGTTGCCATCTGTCTCTGTCCTGTGCAACAGATCTCCCTATATCCCAATCTTACAAGATCCTCCTCCACTCCGTCATTCCATCGCAGATGTGGTCGTCCTCGTCTCCTTTAGCCTCCGAGGTTTGTGAGAATTCTTTTACAAGGTTCTGATGCATCCATTCTCATTACATGTCCCACCCACCTCAATCTATTGGTTTTAATTATATTTATTATATTGGGCTCTTTAAACATGTTATATAATTTCCCATTATATCTTTTTCTCCATAATTCATTTTCAAAAACTGGACCATATATTCTTCGAAGAATCTTTCTTTAAAAAATTGCAAGTCTTCTCTCGTAATTCTTAGAAATAGTCCATGTTTCTGAAGCATATATCAGGGTTGATCTCAAAAGTGTTTTGTATAAGGTGCTTTTTTGTTTTCTGTGTAAGGGCATGTGATTTAAAATATTTCTTTAGTCCAAAATAAGCTCTATTCCCACATACCAACCTGTTTGAGATTTCCTTAGACATGTTATTGTCATTTGTAACCAAGAATCCGAGGTATTTAAATTTGTCGACCCTTTCGAATTTATAATTCTCTATCTGTATACTGTCTGCTTTACCACCAGTTGCCACCATGTACTTGGTTTTTACCTCGTTGATAACCATTCCCATTTCTTTACCTGATTTTTCAAGAGCTAGAAATGCTTCTTCCACATATTTTAAGGATCTACCGATGATGACTATGTCGTCCGCAAATGACATTACCTGGGTTGATTTATAAAAAACAAAAATATTACTTCCGACTTGTACTCCAGACTTCCGAATCACATTTTCTAAGGCAATATTAAAGAGAAGACATGCCAATGCATCTCCATGATGAATCCCATTATATGTTAAAAATGATCTTGACAGGTGTGACTGTATTTTAACCTTATTCTTTGTATTTTCCGTCATTAGCTTTACCATATTGATCAGTTCTGATGGAATGTTTAATTCTTCCGTTGAACCATATAATTCTTTCTATTGTTACTGTCGTATTCACATTTAAAATCTATAAAAAGTAAATGAGTCGTAACATTAAATTTTTTCTAAAATTTGCCGTAGAGTAAAAATATGGTTAATAGTTGATTTACATAAACAAGTAACACTAAAATCAAAGCAAAAGATACGACGAAGTTACTGACATTTGACCGGAACAAGTCGAGAGATCGAAGTAACACATTTTTATCTGCTTGCTAGATGGTACGAACTCAGTCTATACAGCGTTGTCACATCCTTTTCTAGAGCTAGTAAACGTTTAGCAATTTTTGTCAATTTTTACGGTTGTGGGGATTGTTATCTCTTTGAGGTTTTGCGGATATAGATATTACTGACCAGAAAATGTTTAAATAAATCTAGGCCTTAATAGGGGAGAAGGAAGACGAGGGGAAGAAGGTAGGAAATTAAGTACAGTAGAGAAGGCGAGACCTGTCCACATGTGACCTTATCATGTACCATGGCTATATTACCAATATGTACAGAGGGGGAAGATAGGTTTTAATCTGAGATGAACTTCCGTGTCAGTAGATTCGTACAATAATATTAACCATCATGAAATAAACCCTCTTTCTGATAGCTCATTATTTCCCCTATCGCACAGCTCACATGCCAGGTCTCGCCTCCCAATCTGTAAGCGCTTTCATAAAAATTTAAAAAATCTTTATATTTCAACTGTTCAGAGTAGTGTATTTTCATTTGTACACATAAATACATAACAAATTCTACTTCGCATGGTTCACAGACTTTAGCAATCAGTGGCGACTCATCTGTCGAGGAATAGACTATTACAATTGTTTGGACCAATTACAACAATCTATTCCTCACATGATGACAAAGTTACATTCCAATTTTTAAAATGTCGAATCTTTTCTCATTGCATCATCATTATGTTCATATTCCTGAGAGCTCATACCAGACCTTGAGTCTTACAATGGAAGTTCGTGATTGGTGTGGTGGTTGCAGGTCTTGTGACGTCATAGCCGATAGTTTGAGATACGTCTTTCAGACATCCCAGACACTGCACAACACATTTCACTTATAATCAAGTCGTAAGAGTGACGGAGATAGTTCTGTAGCCTACATAATGCGGGCAATGTAATAAATATTATGATGTGGTGCGTGCTGACAACCTTAAAGTGGGGCCTCCTTGTTCAAAAGCGTTTGCAGGTATATTTGCGAGATACGAGAAGTCATGCAATTTACGGACGCAAAATATTAGAGGAAATGAACAGTATTGTAATTTTTAATATGAAAGTTATTTACGAATATAAATTCAAGAATAATATTTTCTAATTGCGTTACAAAACAACAAATTACTTTTCAACTTAATAAATACGTAAAACACGGAGTAAATGAGTCGAAGTTGCTATCTCAGCCAGCAAGAACAATTTGCATTCAAACATAATTGCTGATGCGGAATTCAGCGAAATGTGCTTGTCATTGAAATGGCCTGGATAGCAAGAGATGTTGCACTCTGAATCCTTCCTTTCTGACTTTTCGTCGTAATTTACAGGTTGTCAGTAATAAAATGTTCGCGAATAAAGTTTTAGAAGACTTGGTTAATGCCCTCTGAAGTGCTATTTCGATAAACCTGTAACCAGGATATTTCTTGAATTTGTGACATTAGTTGCATTATGAATGGTGAGAAGGTTCATAAAATTGTATTTGTTTTTAAATAACGTGGTTAATAAAGCTATGGGAGAAATTAATATCTCCAATCTCCGTACTGTAGACTCTTTCCTTAGCAGTTCATCTTCGCAATCAAGCCATTACTAAAATTGCTCACACCTTAACGAGGTGCTGATTTGGGCCCGAAAGTAACTTCACTTGGCTTTCACTGTTGTCACGTGGAGTTGACGATGTAGGAGATCCAGTCGACGGTGTGCGCCACCCTGTGGTAGATGCCTGGCTGACCTCGCTGGGCACACGAGTAGCCGGCCGACACGATGCCGATGAGGTACCACCGCCCCGCCTTCTCCATCATGAGAGGGCCCCCCGAGTCTCCCTGACAGGAGTCCTTGCCTCCGCCCCGATAGCCCGCGCACATCATCTCTTCATAAATGACAACGTTTATGCCGTTAGACTTGTGCCATCGCTCGCACAAGCGGTTGTCTATGACGGGCACGTCTACGGCTTGCAGGGTCTTGGGGCGCAGTCTGGAGCCCGCCTGGAGAGCGCCCCAGCCCGCCGCCCAGCCGTACTGCCCCAGGAAGTCCTCGTTCTTCTCGGGCAGGCAGATGGGGGCGATGTGGGGCATGTACTGCACCGGGCGGTCCAGGCGCAGCACCGCCACGTCGAAGCGGTCCGCCTGCGGCGTGAACTTGAAGTACGGGTGCACGCGGATCTCGCGCACCCCGAACGTGTAGGCCGGCAAGGGCTCCACCGCCGAGTTGATGACGTAGTCCCCCAGCGTCACCTGGACCTGTCGGGCGGACGCCCTGCGCGAAATAGACACAACTTTCAACCAACCGTTAACATCTCCCCACTCACTCACTCACTCACTCACTCACTCACTCACTCACTCACTCACTCACTCACTCACTCACTCACTGATTCACTCACTCACAAACCAGCTCATACAATGACTCACAAAATAAGTAGGTTATACACTAACTTACAAACTAAGCAGCTTAGTCACTCACTGACTTAAAAGCTAACCAGCTCATTCACTAGTTCTTTAACTAACCAACTCACTTATGAACTCACAAATTAACCATCAGACTTACTAACCTACAAACTAACCAGCTCACTCACTAACTTACTTACAATGCAACTAGCTTACTAACTTACAAATTAACAAGCTCACTCACCAACTACAATGCAACTAGCTCACTAACTTACAAACTAACAAGTTCACTCACTAATTTACAATGCAACTAGCTCACTAACTTACAAATTAACAAGCTCACTCACTAACTTACAATGCAACTAGCTCACTAACTTACAAACTAACAAGTTCACTCACTAACTTACAATGCAACTAGCTCACTAACTTACTTACAATGAAACTAGCTTACTAACTTACAAATTAACAAGCTCACTCACTAACTTACAATGTAACTAGCTCACTAACTTACAAATTAACAAGCTCACTCTCTAACTTACAATGCAACTAGCTCACTAACTTACAAACTAACAAGTTCACTAACTAACAATGCAACTAACTCACTAACTTAGTTACAATGCAACTAGCTCACTAAAGTACAAATTAATAAGCTCACTCATTAACCCACAAAGTAATCAACTCACAAACTAACTAGCTGACTCACTCGCTAACCCACAAACTAACCAGCTCACTCACAAATTAACCATATGACTCATTAACTTACAAACTAACCAGCTCACTCATTAACTTACAAAGCCACCAATTCACTAACTTACAAATTAACCTTTTACTCTCGAAATAACCAGTTCACTCACAAACTAACCAGCTCACACACTTACTCTAAAACTAACCAGCTGACCCATTCTCAAACGAACCAGCTGGCTCACTCACTCAATCTCAAACTAACCAGCTGACTCACTCACTCACTCTCAAACTAACCAGCCGACTCACTCACTCTCAAACTGACCACGTCTCTGACTGACTCACTTACTCAGTTTCAAACTAACCAGTCAAGTCACTCACTGTACCGCTCGGTCTAGTTTAGTGATACTCTCTCATACTCCACCTTATTGACTCACTCACCTGGCGACACAGTGCCCCGCTGTGACCACGTGGTATCGGTTCACGAGGGACCCACCGCAGCGACTGGATCCGATGCGAATGTAAGCCTGAGGAGAAAGAGAGGAAGAAAGAGACAAAAAAAGAGGGCTGAGAGAGAGAGACTTTGTGATAAGCAACAACGCTTTGCTATTGTTTGTGACGTACCTGCCAGGGAAAGCTTCCAAACCCGGCTTCGTCCCCCCCAACAATGCGACGCTGTGCCCCCAGGCTAGGCCCCAGCTTGCCGATAGAAACCCCGCATCCTGCGTAAAACAAAAGAAACTAGATATGTGCCGAAGGTCCTGTTCAAAAGATGTGTGAGATTGAAGTTACTAGGAAGTATAAAACAAAAGAATAGCTCTATACATGTGCTCAGACTGGAATTTATGAAGATTGAAAAAGCTTAGCCATGCTACTATAGAGATTTGCATAGAATTACTCTGTTTTATGGTTGATACAGCTCGTAAAGTGGATACAATATCAGTTGAGTGAAATATATTCAGTGTTGATGGATTCTGTTCCTATAAGAGAACAACCTCTGTTACCTTCATATAATTTGGTGTGTAATTGTTTAGATGTATCTTACCACAGCGTAGTCCGAATTCCCTATTAAGTTTTATTCTTTGACTTACGTCTATTCTAGAGAATCTTCCTCCTAAAATTTCCTGAGTATACTAGTAACTACGTATTGCATGAGTTACTTAAGAATTTTAATACAATCCAATAATTTTCTGTGGTTCTTCAATTAGTTGCAGTCCAAAGTAAAGGTGTATAGGAAGCTCGGTAAAAAAATACGTGTTAAACAAATAATACTAGAATTATGTAAACTATAAATTCAGAATTTTCAGATTGTTTTATATCCACGAAGTTTTGTTTTTATTCTGCAAATGAATACGAATTCAAATTCTGTAAATTCTGACGAGACCAAGTCACATTTGTGATTAATCAAGGTATGTTGAAACTATTTTCTTTGGTTAACTGACTGCCCTTTCCCCTACTAATATTTAACAATTATTTGCCGTCAACCCGTTATACAAGGGTCATTTCATAAATAATACACAGGTTGACAGAACTGTGAAGTGAATGACGCTGACCAATGGAAATTACGTCAGTAGTAGTTGAAAGATTGAGGAAAAAGCACGTGTGTTCGTTTCGTCCATAGCATACTCTGTGTTTAGGTAACGAGAGCTAGAAATGGAGCCTACACGTGTCTCGGGTCCTATGCGGGATGTTACTCTTACACAGTTGTGAGGATTAGAGCATTATAGTTTGTATGCGAAGTAACCGACTACATTACAACTAATGAAATCGATGTCGACATGGTGATCAATACGGATCAAAGTCGATTTCAGTAATTGTGTTCGACACTTTATGGTTGCAAACATTATAGGCGCGCTCCACTTTTATGAACCATGTTATAAGGGTTACTGACGATTGTGAAATGCCGCACTTCGCACCAGTTACTTTGGTTTTATGCTTGTTCACCCCAAAAAGTTTCGTGACGATTATCGTCGGGAGGTCTAAAGCCTTCCGTTGTAAAATAGAGAAATTTAATATATCTAACCTTGCGCTGAAATCTCCAAGAAATTGGTAGCCCAATTTTGAGTGCACAAAGAAATGCAGGGTTCTATTAAACTGAAAAGAAGTGGTACGTGAATCACTCGGGATATATAGGCCTACACTTACACATAACATTATTTGATTCCAATATATTTGAAACCAATTTTCATATAAGCTATATGAAACTATGACTGTAGTTAGTTTAGTATAGGTTATGAGAGAAATTATGTTAAATATTTGTAAATAAATAAAACGATGTAACCATAAACCTAACGTAGGATTATTTAACATTAAAAACGATTAAACTGACAAAATGTTGAATAAGAATTCGATCTTCCAATTCATACACACTACTCAGGGCTTATATCAGTCAGGTAGCCCAACTGATGTTGAAAAATAATGATGTGATCCTCTTCCATATTTTCTGAAATGAAAACAGCACACTATCTTAAGTCTAAGCCTGCACTGGATTCTATTGTTGAAATCCGATAATCTCATGAAGACACCTTGCTTTCATCCACGGCCATTCTTTCTATGAAATATATAAAAATAGAAGAGTAATCCAGTTGTATAGAAAAGTTACCCGGAACTTCTTAAAGAAGTTTTTTTACTTGATTATTTAACGAAGCTATATCAACTACGAGGTTATTTAGCGTCGATGAAATTGGTGATATTGAGATTATATTTGGCGAGATGAAGTCGAGAATTCGCCACAGATTACCTAACATTTGCCTTACGGTTTGGGGAAAACCTCGGAAAAAACCCAACCAGGTAATCAGCCCAAGCGGGAATCGTTGTTGTTTGGACATTCCCTAATTTATCTGCCAGAAAATTACTTTTGTGCGAGATCGTGCGTATTTGCTTGGTTTCCGCACAAAACCAATCCGCGGTAAGTCTAAAATTCCACATTCAGTATTCCCAACCTAACACACGTAACAATTTCCCTCTTCTTACCGCTTAAGTGACATATTCATTTTACTGCTTTAGGCTTTTAACATATTATTTTTTAGAGACGTTCAATATAGTAATAATTATAAATTGGAAACTTACCACTGCAATTTAACCTAAATTGCACTGTTAATTATTGTTTTTAAATATTTGCAAAAATTAAGTAAACTCTAAATCATTACATAACCTTACCGTTTCTTTTAAGTTCGCATTTATAGACTGGGGGGGGGGAAGACAGACGTATATCACGGCCTGCTGGAGTATAGTAAACACAGAAAACATTTTA
Organism: Periplaneta americana; assembly: GCF_040183065.1. Taxonomy (NCBI): domain Eukaryota; kingdom Metazoa; phylum Arthropoda; class Insecta; order Blattodea; family Blattidae; genus Periplaneta; species Periplaneta americana. Next base: position 64,211,081 of record NC_091131.1, on the reverse strand, counting down.
AAGCAACAATGTTGAAGATAGATATTTTTGTTTTGCAAATTTGCCGTCATTGAACAGAAACCAAGATGGAGATTTCATTGCAACTAATTATAAATTCCTCCTTCAGGTATGTAATAAACGATCTTCGCACAAAATAATGTACGATGCACGAGCGGTATGTTTTCTTTCAATTCTTGGAAATTAAAAAAGCTCAACTACGTTTCGCTTTTTCAAACTTTTCCTTGAACATGAAAACTTCAATATACCGCTCTTGTAACGCATATTACTAATTTTAACTGCCAGAATGAAATCAATGCATTTTTAGTTATTCACGGAAAAAAAATTACTCTAGAGTTTTCACAACTCCGGCGGAGCTAATCTTCTAATCTTGGGCTTACTTGTTTCAACCTGAGCAGACCATAGGAATCTGAAATCACGAATTAATGTTAAAACTACGCCTTTTCGTAGATTAATATTTTAAATGAAGAGTAATTTTTTTTTGCAGTTGTTACACGTACGTGAAAAATATGTCATTCAGATCACCCTTCTTATAGTTTTTGTCGGACAACGATTAACAGTCATTCATTTTGACACAAACAAAACTTATATTGAAAGTTGGCGTGAGCTTCCGCTGCTGCTGTTCATGTGTTGTGAGTTTCTGGGCTTCTGCCGCGTCGTCTCAGTTGCTATAAGTATCCTACAAGGAAAACTCAGCTCGGATTCCTCGCGGCGCTCATGCTATACCCTCTTACCTCCCTGCAGTAGGCGTGAGAGCATGCTGGGGACGGGAACGCGAGACAATCACGCCCGCTGGTTTCTGCGCACTGAGTTTTCCTTGTCGAATGCCACAGCAGTATGGTCGAAACGTCAGCTCCAGCAACTGAGACGATGCCGCAGAAGCCCGGGAACTCACAACCCAAAAACTTACATTAACTTATGCACAACTTGATGTCTGCTTTACACACTGGATTAGCCAGTCGGTTAAGGGGATGTTTTTCTTTAATTATTCGTTGAAACTTTAAAATAATATTGATGAAATGAGTTAGAGGTTACAATAATAAGACCAATGGATTTTCAAACTACATGGCACGATTTTCTGGTGCTTCTTAGGCGGTTTTTTTATAGTAATATAATCTCGAGCC